>NC_135488.1:67814459-68117792 GCF_052094955.1 Ictidomys tridecemlineatus | reverse complement strand
GAGCTGACGTGGTGAGGGAGGCTTACTCTTATCCATCATGTTAGCTTGTCAATGATGCCAGAGATGAGAATGATGATGATGAATCACCTATAATTTTGTCCATTCAAAAATCTCTCTTGGAGTTTCCAGCATTTCAGCAGAATTCATTAAACACGTGAACCTCCCAGGTAACCTAAGGTCTCCTAACATGCCAATCATTAATCTAAGGAAAGAGAACTAAATTGCTTGTACCTGAAGAAAAGCCTTTTGCAAAACAAAGAGCATATCCACACTCTTCACCTGAGTCTAGCCGTTACACTCGACAGTGGCAGTTATTATAAATGGCTATATTCCTACAGCCACCCCGGAGAAAGAATGAAAGAAAATTGTGCAACCAATTTAATGAGGTGTGTGTGTGAGAGGGATGGTTAGCAATTTGTCTTTAACAATCTTGTTATACGGCAAGAGGCTCAGAGGGGACAAAAAGAAAGAAAGCGACCGGGAGTCAATGCTCTATTTTCTAACAATCCTCAAGAGAAAGGAGATAAAGACCAAGAGAATTCACTGAGCAAATGTTTTCTTTCTGGCAACAAATGCAGGCGCAATGCTTGCAGAGCCACTAGCCTATGCGAATGGAGAAGGGTTATAAATCCAGACTTAACAAAGGTTTCACCCCAGCAGTAATAGAGTTAGAGGGTGAAAGGTGGCATCTTGTTCAGCTTTCTCTGGAATCATTTCCTACGATACTGGAGAGTAAATTTGTGGCATTTCTAGAAGCTCAAATGAATGAAAATAAATACTCATTTGGTCCTTGAACCATTGTTAGCAAAGTGGGCATTTGGAAAACTACCCATGTACCCAATAAAGTTCAAATGAAAGGGCAAAAAAAAAAAAATCATTTTTACTACAACATCCAGTGGCTCTGGACATGGGGGGACTGTGTTCCCATGGTGAGGCATAATGTGGAGGGATATTTAATTGGACTCTTCCAAAAGGAGAGCCCCCTTTGATAACAACCACATCTTGGGCACAGGTGTAGAGGGCAGTTGGCTCCAGAGCTTGTTTGGAGCATTTTTTCCTTTGGCTTTTTTAGTTGGATTCTGGTTCATCAGATTCTAATCAATCATTCATTTGGAAATGAACCATTTTCTTGAGCGACTACTATATTTCTGGCCTTGTTCTTGATTCAGTGAGTTTTATTTAAACTTTTTTTTTTATGTGTGTGTGTGTGTGTGTGTGATGCTGGGGATCAAACTCAGGGTTTTCCACAGGCTGGGCAAGTGCTCTAGCACTGAGCCACCCCCCGCCCACCCCAGTCTTAGAGGTTTAGAAGGACTTCTTGGTTTCTTGTGAGAGGCATTCAGTGGCAGCATCGAGGAATTTGTTCAAGAAGATTCTCCCTCTTCAACTTCATAGTCACCTTGGCTGTCCCAGGCCAGTTTTGATGTCAGCCACAGTATCATCTTTCATGAAAGTCAAGATAGCCATGTATGATAAAAAGCACTGTTAATTTCCAAGATGGGAATTCTAACAGGAGACCCTACATAAAAGCAAGATACCAATGGGCTACATATGCAGTGGAAGTGTGAAGGGAAATCCCCTAAGGACTGGCAGGGAAACCTGCAACTCTCAACCTTGGGTCCACCAGAGGCAAGAAGACACACTTTTTTTTTTTCTTTCAGAGAGTTTAAATCACAAGCTTGTATCTCACACGTCTGAGATAGAAAAATCACACGATTGTGGGGGTCCAGTAATCCTCAAGCACAAAAATAATTAATTTCCAGTTGTCTCAGGTTACGCTGATTGGCAGAAGCAAATGCAGTTCCTCCCTAGAAGAATTCTTCTGCCAGTCCAGAGATTATACGATCCCACTGATTATATGATACATTCTGATTTCAGGGATGGTAAAAAATGTGAGAATAATGCGCATATGAGAATCGATGAAGAACAGTAATAGTAATAAAAATGATTTTCACGACTAGCCTATTGACATAATTTGGTATAGTTGTTATTATTTTACTTTGGTATGGACAGTGGAACTTTTCTTAACCTTCTGTAAATTGTGAATACAAGCATCCTAAGAATTTCCCCATTTTTATTGCTATGTAAAAAACAAGCTTGTCGTGCATACTCAGTTCTAAGTAAGTCCTGTAGTGTCTCTTTAAATTAGATTGTCCTCCACATATTTTCCTAAAAAGAAATGAGTGGGCTTTAACTGAACCCAATTCTAATTGACTTAAGTAAAAAAAAAAAAAAAAAAAAAAAGGAAACATCTGGTTCATTTCCCAAAAAAGTCTAAGGGCTTAAAATGGCTGGATCCAGAGGCTCAAATATTCTCATCAGGATCTGGAATTGCTCCTCCTATAGTTCTGTTTTTTGCATCCAAGGTTTAGACTTGGACCCTACATTGGGCTCCCAACACCTCTAGGCTTAAATCATCCTCTCTGTTTGCTGTCGTAGCACAAAGTGGGCATTTCTTGTCCACACCATCATAAATCTCAGAACGGAGTCTCATGGGTTAGGGGGATCACATATCCATCCCTGACACAGGAAGAAGATCCTGGTCACTCTCAAGCCTTAGGGGCTGAGGGCGGAGAGGAGTGATTCTCAGTGGTGCCGTGGCCAGAACAAGGGGCTGGGATGTTGGTTAAGATGGGAATCATGTGCTGTAGGCAGAGAAGATGCCCACTGCATGTCCTCCCTGTCCTGGTGGAACTTAGTCCATTTGTGGGAATAGTCACATGAAGTCAAATGGCCATGCAAAGTGTAAATTGACATTTGAGTCAGCTACGTGAGAGATGTGACAAGATTCCACGTGACAAGTGCCGCGGGAGGTGCAAACTAAAGAGTTCCAAGGAGGAGGAAGTGACTGGCCTAGAGGAAGTGGGGACACTTCATGGACTAATCTGACAAAAGGAGAGAAGGAAATGAATGAGAACAATGGCTTGGGGAGGCACAAGCCAGATAGAACATTGTACTGATTCCGGAGAAAGGGTTAGCTTTTTGTGTGCCTAGGGGTCAGCGGGTGCTCAGCCACTGTTTTTATTCCTGGCCAGAGGGCATGCTCTCTAATTAATACAAGAACTTGTTTAGAGTGAGACGTCCACTGGGATGAAAAGATTCCTGGGTCTAATTGGGATCCCATCTCAAACTAGCCATGGAACTGGAGCAAGGCATTGATTTCTTTTTGCTTCTGCCTCATTTGAAAATGGCCAGGATTTACCTGCCACATCTGTCTCAGGGTTGTCCCAAGAATCCATGGTGATATTTGTGAAGGCATTTTGAAGCATTTGAACCAGGATGAAGTTCTAGTACAAATGCACAGCATCGTCTATGACACCCAGAGTGGTTTTGTCCTAATTTAAAACTGAGTGTTTCACTTTTAGTGGATGTTGGGCTATTCTGCAAATTATGAAAATAAACAATGAATTTATGTAGGTTATAATAATTATGAAAATGGGGAATTAAACTTTTGATTCCCGAGTTATCTAGCTTTCTCCTGAGTCAGTTTGTCTAAGGCAGGCAGTGTACAGTATTTCTAGGCTGTAATCAACTTGTTTGTCTTTCTTCCTTTCTTCCTTCCTCTTAGTTATTCATTTGCTCTTTGACGAGTTAGGCATACTATCTAGTGTACAGGAAGATCCAATTAAAGGCAATTAACTTGGGGTCACTTTGTGGATTATCGCTAGATAATTTGTTTTCAAACACTGAGAAAACAATCAAAAGCACAGAACGTTATATTTCTGTTACAACTGTGAAGAATCTTGTAGAACTTTGAGATCACCCTCATGAGCAGTAATTATTACTGTACTACCAATGTATAGAGACATGTAGCTATGTTAGTTAACAGAGTTGTGATTGGAATGCAAGAAAATTATCTTTCAATCTGAACACACACACACACACACACACACACACACACACACACACACACACCCTCATATCAGGAAAAAAAAAAAAAAGTTTTCCCTGAATCTGAGCATTTTGCTTTCTGTTCCCCTTTGAACCGGACACAAGATTTCAGAGATTTGGCTTCTCCATCTCTTTCCTTAGGACATAATATTTGGAGAAAGGATAGAGGTTCTCTTTATTTTTTTCTTTTTGGCTACTGGGGATTGAACTCAGCTGAGCCACATCCCCAGTCCTATTTTATATTTTATTTAGAGATTTTTAAAAAATGCCCATTTAAACTACAGATTATCCACACATAGACCACTGAGAGAAAAATAACAAGGTATCATTTACCAAGCCTGTCATGATGGAGGAAATTCCTGGGAGAACATGTCTCCATAGAAATTGTCTAAATATGGCGGCTTCCTAATGAAATCCCTCCCAGTAGGGAAAACGTGTGTTTAACTGGTCCCATATGTTTTCGAGGGGACCTCTTCCCCCCTCCATTACTTCCCCAGCCAGTTTTGTGATGATAAAGAAAGAAACATAATTCTAAGGAGGGCCTGTTATTAAGCATCCCTTCCCCTGATCCATCCTAATGTGGTTGTAGGTAGATATTAGGGCACTTTTTTGGTTATATCTGTCACTTGGAATTTCTCCATTAATGGAGTCTCTGAAGACATTTTAGGAATGAATAATATCTTTTATCTCGTTGGAATATGCATGGGATTCCCATCAAATCTGTCCTCGTGTGACTCTGAGTAGACAGCCAGTAAGATTTCCTCTTTCAAGTCACTGTCAGGGAATAAATGCTGAGTTCCTCAGTAGTGCCAGATGAAAACCCGATAGTGGACGCTTTGCTCTGAAAGCAGACTGTGGCCCAGCTGTTCTGTGGTTTATGAATTTTTTAGCAAGGCTGGGCCTGGCGGCGGAACCGGCATTGGCTGAGTTGGAGCATACACTGGGGGTTTGATTACTTCAAGCAGGGGTTAGAAAAAAAAACCTGGCAGTGTTTTCTGGGTTTCCCCTCGGAGGTTTAGAGATTTGTTCAACTTTTGTTCAAAGCCAAGTTCAGAAAATGGAAAACGGGAGAAGCCAACTGAGTCTAGAAACTTGAGGCTGGACCCCTCCTAGATGATGTGCCTGTAGACAGTGTGGAAAGAGAGCCACTCTGAGGCCCATTTGCTCTTAAGGTTAAGGCCCCTTAAGAAGGGGCTGCTGCTGACAATCTCTCCCTGGTGGGAGAACCATTATGTGGAGCCCAGACTCTAGCACAGACTGTCAGTCCTCACTTTGGGTGTGTTGGGGGGTGAGCGGGGAGAATCAGAGGTTGGGCCAATAGGGAGAGAGCAAGGACTTAGCAGTTCAAAGCAAGTAGTGTTTCATAAAACTGAAGCTACCCAGAGAGTCTCTAGGGCAACATTTTCTTTTCTGTATTTCATCTCCTTGACAAGATCTCTAAGGCCTGAAGATCAAAATTTTTATATCCTTTGTTTTTTAAAATATTTTTTTAGCTTTAGATGGACACTATATTTTTATTTTTATGTGATGCTGAGGATTGAACCCAGAGCCCCATGCATGCTAGGTGAGCACTCTATCACTGTGCCATAACCCTAGCCCCCAAGTTTTTATATCTTATTCATTCAGTCTAGTAAGTTTTGACATTGGGCAAAGAAAAAAATACCCATTGGCTAGATGTCACTATTGTGCCCTAGTTATTGGGAAATCAGGCTCGGAACCAGGAATTAAAATAAATTCTTCCCAGCAGGGGGCTCTGATCCTGGAAAACAAAGTGAAATGAAAATAACTTTTTTTCTCAGTCCGGTGGTGACTGGGGAAATAATCAATCTATTTGATCATTAGGTGTTCAAAATAGATCTAATCTTCATTAAATGAATGCTTAGTCCTTCCTGGCTGAGTTGGTTTGACTCTTGGCGTCAGAAGATCCTCACCCCGTCTGGGGGTGGGTGGGTGTTTGATACATGCCGGTGCTTGGAGCCCACTCCAAATCAGCTGAGCTAGGATCTCAGGGAGTGGGGTTCTAATAGTGACTTTCCATCTGTCCAGGTGAGTCTAATGAGCAGCCAGGGGTGATGTAGGGTGCAGATGTAGGGATGGGGTTGCTCTTTGCTGGAGGTAGTCAGGGAAGACCTTGCGGATGGGCTAACATTTGAGCATCCTCATGAAGGAAGTGAGGGGGAGGGTTGAGATGGGGATTGTGGGGAAAGCATTCCAAGCAGCTCTGTACCCACCTGGCAACATGAAGCTATTTTCTGAAGGTGGGTGAGCAGGTGGGAGACAGGGGAAGTGTAATGGCACTTATCTTGCTATAATCACACTGGTTCAGATAGCATTAGTTCCCTTTAGGCCAGGAGTGGTGGCACATACCTGTAATCCCAGCAATATGGGAGGCTGAAGCAGGAGGATCACAAGTTTGAGGCCAGTCTGGACAACTCAGTGAGGTCCTGTTTCAAAATAAAAAATAAAAAGGGCTGGGGATGTAGCTGAGTGACAGAGCATCCCTGGTCCCGTCCCCATTTCCATGGGGGTGAAAAAAAAAAAGAATTAGTTTCTTTTACTGCCTTATTATTGTAAAAAAATCTCTAGAGGCTAGAAATAATCCATTTGGTTGAAAATTCCCCAAATCTACGGTAATTAGTAAGTGATTTAATAGAAATTGGATCTAAAGTTTAGTTTAAGCAGGGTGAGATTTCATGGTATCCAGCACTATAGATGCATTTAAAAAGACAAGAAATCGGGTGAGAAGAAGAAAAAGCATTGTGGGTATGCAAAGGGTAATGTGGTGCCTTATTTGTTTGGCTTTGATCTGTGTGTGCTAGAAGCCTGGGGAAGGAGCCCGTGGGCAGGTCACGGTTATGCTTTTGAAGGTGGCCAGTGGCGCTGATGTACCCTGAGTGTGACTGCTTCGTCGCCCTCTGCCTAATTAGGTAAGCAAGGCGTTCACAGTGGAGATTATTTCATTTATTAGGTTGGAATGAAACCTGTGGGAATTGGTAAGATGTGATCTTAAATTAACATACTTCCTGCAGCACCTGCGATGTGGTATTATCAGAATTAATTAAACAGTCTGAAATCGCAGGCGCGGTGTCAGGCTGGGATAACCAGATGCCTGAGAGCCCGCGCGCGCCCAGGCTGGGTCTCCAAACACTAGAGCACTGTCTCTGTCTCTCTCCACATCCTGACGGGTCTCACTGTGGAGCCTTTGAAGCTTCTGTGGACGTGGTGGGAAATTCTATGGGGATGCATATAAACAAGTAAACCAGTGTTGCTCAAATTTTAATACTTTTCTAAGTATTGCCGGGACGCCAACGACTTTCTGAAGGGGTAGACGGAAAGCCTCAGAGAGCTGGCTTTGTTTTCCTGTCCTCTGAGGCTTCGATCAGTTTTAAGATGTTTGGTGGAACAATAGGAGTCCATCTTTTTAAAGTCTCTTTCTCTCCCATCTGCTTGCAAAAGGCACCATTACCCAGATGATATGCATGTGTTGAAACATACAGTAAAATGTTGTGTGTGTGTGTGTGTGTGTGTGTGTTTGAGAGAGAGAGAGAGAGAGAGAGAGAGAGAGAGAGAGAGAGAGAGAGAGAGAGAGGGAGGATACACGGGAGAACCAGTAGCTTGTGTGCAGTTCTTGCCTGGTAGGCATGTTGATTAGTACTGTGTAGATTTCAACTGATCCACAAAATTTGTTAGCAAGGTTCTTTTGATTTGTAAGCCAGTTTCCACGGAATGTGGACACTGGCCCAAGGGTAGCCTGGCTTAGTGGCTAAAATGGAACTTTCATTGTGCATGGGCAATTTTCATGAAAAGTGTCCTCTCTGCTTAATCAATGAGTCTGATGCCTTTCAGCAGCAAGAAAAAGAATGGGCCAAATATAAAATCCCCCCAAACAACAGTGGAGTTTAGAGAGGGTCTGGTTTAGAGGCTCCAGTATAGTTCATTCCCTTGTTGCACCCAGAGCAGAGAGAAGTCCAGCGTGCCAGGAACATTGGCAGGAAAGGGAGGTCTAGAGAAGACGGCTAAAATAATGATGCCGCACACCATAATGATACTTTCCATGGAAAGGGGCTCATTTTTTTAAGACCCAGAGTTCCAAACAGTGCCTCCCCAGGTAAGTGGACTTCTGTCTCCCTTGCTGCCCCGACACCATCTGCATGGCTAACAAAGCAGTTTTCTCTTTGCATCACGAGGAGTCGTCTCCTCACTGGATTATAATTTCCTTGGGTACCATGTCGTATTCATGTTTACAGTCTCGGCATTGAATCAGGGACATCTTTTGAACATGTGCTTGGAGAAGGCGAAACTGTATTTTCCAAAAAGACAAGTAAGTCAAAGGAGAGATGGTGGTGCAGGAATGAAAAGGCAGTTTGTTCAAGGTTGTTCACTATCTAGCTGGGACAGGGTGGCCTGCCCAGGCTCTTGGGTTCTTTTAGTCTTACCATGCTTCCAAGAAATGTTCAGAATCATTGGGAGTGTTATCCTCCTCACCAGTTGACCTCACAATATTTTACCATAAATCATTTTACCTTTACTTTACTTGTCAAAGATTGAGAAAAACGTATATCAATGATGAAAATGGGGTTAATTTTTTTCTGGGTTGTTTGGCCTGTCCAAGGGCGTGGGGGTTGTACATTTCCCCATTATGTTTTCTTTTTCATGCTGTTCCTCCTAGAGCTACCCATCAAGGACCCCCCTCCATGAAGCTAGTATCTCTAGAATGATGCCCTACACCTTCTTCTTTCTCTCCTCCCTTCAAAATGGACCATTCCTGGCCAGGTGTGGTGGCATGGACCTGCAATTCCAGCCACTGGGAAGTCTGAAGCAGGGAAATCGCAAGTTCAAGGCCAGCCTGGGCAACTTAGCGAGACCCTTTCTCAAAATTAAAAAAAAAAAAAATATATATATATATATATATAAAAAAAGAAATAACATAGGTTGGGGATGTAGCTCAGTACTAAAGTGCCCCTGGATTCAATTCCCAGTAACTCTCCCCATTCCCCGCAAACCCCCCCCAAACCAAAAGTCCACTCCTGGATGCCTTCCTGAGTACCCCGCCTCTGCTGGTCATCTATGTGTGCCCTTCCTGTTCCTTAGTTGCCTGTTTATGGAGACTGTTCTCAGGTCCTCTGAGTGTTATGTGCTTGGATGGGGTGCCTCAGGCTCCAGAATGCTCTTTGACCTTCCAAGTGCAATTTTAAAGTGTGTTAATTGCCATCAGAGAGACTCTGGATATCTGTGGCTGGAGTCCACTCATTTTGACTGAAGAGGTTAAAGATCGGAGATATGCTGTGAGCTGACAATGGAACCGAAGGACGAGAAGGTGACTTAGCAATTGTCTGTCCACCCTTTCCTTTCACAGCCCTAGAAACCGAGGCCCAGACATGAAAGTCACCCGGCATGGGCAGGACAGGTCTCCAATGAGGCTTTCTGACTGCTAGCTCATGGCTTTCTCTGCGACAGGCAGAGAAAGCAAGTCCTCATTCCTTTGTTTCTGTTGCTTGTGTTCGTTCAAGATGGAGCCCCCTAACCCTCTACTTCTGTGGGAAATAAATTCACCCCTGATGATGAAAAAAAAAATACAAGACAACATATAAATGTAAATATTCATTTTTAAATATGCATATCAATTAAATATACATTTATTTTAAATACATGTGTTAATTATACATGTTACATCAGGTCACAATTAAGTCAACAGAAAGTGATGATTTGCATATAATCAAGCTTGTATATTAATCAGTTGTCAATCTGGAATGTCATTTTCTTCAGTTGGCACTTTCCATGGAGGCGTATCAGGGACAGAGATTCGAAGCGAGCCATCAACCTGTACGTTTAAAAGTGCCCCTGCGTTGCTCTGTGCTATTTATTTTCCTTCATCGGCCCCTGGGATCCCTTTTCCGGTCCTTGAGGGGTGGGGGGGCTTTGGGTGTTGACAGCCTCAATTTTAGGAAGAAGATCTTTTGAAGGAGGGGAGAAGTTTCTCTTTGCCTGGAGGCAAATGTCTGTGAAGTTTTCTCACTGTGTTCCTGAAGAGTTTCTTTGTAGACAAGAGAGGTTGTTTACTAGGTTACAAATGCCCAGCCCACAGGTGTCGGTGGTTCTGAGGACGAGGACTTGTGGATGTTTCAACTGGAAAGGATTTTATGAAAATTACCTAACCCACAAGGCTCACTTAACAGACAAGACAGCCAAAGCCCAGAAATGTTGAGTGTCTCCCCACAATTCCTACCATCCTTCAGGGCCGTTGGATTTTTTTTTTTCTGGCTTCCAGGCAAAGCCCTCCACACCCGTGCCACCCTTGCAGACCTGTCCTCTTGTTTGTACCTGCAGCTCCTATGAAGGTGTCACCGACATGCAGCAGGGCTTGTCTGAGTCTAACTCGTTCCCCTCAATGCATTGTTTTCTGATTCTTCCATAACCACCGGAGTGCCTGGTATACAATAGGTGCCCCATATATACAGGATTGAAGGAGCTGTTGATTGGGAGGGTATGACTTCATTTTGAAAATATATGGAAATGTCTCTTCTTTATGGGTATCATGGTTTAGAGCACCTAATGCATTTGTCTCTTAAAAATCCAGAGAATCGTTTCTTGGGAGGGCAGAGGGGACAAAGAGTGGACCTGTCACTTTATCACTAGACCACACTTTTCCTCATGCTGGGCCTGGTTCCAAAAGTAATTAATCAACAAGGACTATTTCTTTGTCCTCTTGTCCTTTGGATTGTGGTATGAAAAATGTTATTTCAGCTAGAGGAAATGTGACCACTTAGCATTCCCTTACAATTGGTCCCTGATACTGTCATCAGATAGCAGGAAAAGGTTTTTCATTTGATTTCTTGATTAATTAAATTTAGGCATAAACTAACTTTTACATGATTCTGGTGGACATCTTCCACTTTTGTCTGATAATCTCTATGCTTGAATGAAAAGTTTTTAAAGAGGAGCAATTCATTTTTAAAAAGGATAGTTTGTGAGGAAGAACCAACCCGTCGTTATGAAATCACTCAGGAGATGGTGATTTTAACCCACTGGAGTAGCACTGTGTGTATCCTGGGCATCGTTTTTACAAACCTAGTGAAAATCCACAGGAGGGATGTGTTGGCTCTTGAACATATTTATGGCCCATTTACCACAATCAAAATAATAAACTAGGCAATATGATCAATTGGATATTGGTTCTGTCCTCAAGAGCTTGTGGTGTACTAAGAAAACTGAAGCATGGTGTCTGCTGGCCTGCTCCTCTTTCTAGGAAAATGATTTATATGTACCTGTTTGCTCAACACATTTTCATTGAGCCTCTCCTATACAATAGTGAACCTCGTATTGCATGCTTTGTCATGGGTTGTAAGCATGAAGCTGAATCCATGGGCCATGTTTGCATGGTGAGCCCATGCTTTGACCTGTCCCCGACAATGATATGTACACGTGTGACAATTAATGTAAAAGACAAAACCAAAATGACACAGCTAATTTCATAAGCAAAACCAACAACAGCATAGCTACCTAAGGTGGAGAGTTGAGCTAAATGCTGCCCCAGGATTGCTGGGCTCCAGGTTGAGAAGCAAATAGTGGTGGCTGTAGGCTTTGCTCTATCCAAAACTAAAAATGCTCAGTGGAAGGATGAGGGATTGAATCTGGGCTTAGGGGCTTGAAGCCAAAGGTAAGGATGGGGGTTCCCTATACTCTAGAACCCACTTGTGAAAGAAGGTTAGGAAGAAAAATACCACCTTAGGCTTCTGGGATTATAGCTTGAAAAGATCTGTCTTCATAGCTAGGGAAGACAGGGGACTAAGAACTTTGGGATTCTGAACTCAGTCAAGCTGGCATATGGCTCCTGTTGGTTCTGTGGTATACCTAAACAACCAAGAAGGGACCTCAAACTACTTTTATCAAACTATGTTGTGGACTGTGGCTGTAGGAGACCAGCTGTAGGAAAACACAGAAATGGATGAAATCAGAAGAGGGGAATGAGGAAGGACAAAGCAATAACTATAATTCTCTCCCTTAAGCCTTATTAAAAGCAAGTTTCAATCACAAGACAGTAAAGAAGATAGTCAACCACACCAACAGCAAGAAGATAAAAACTCCTTAGTTTGTTTTTTAATAATTTAATTTTAATGGACAAATCATAATTGCATGTGTTTATGGGGTACAATGTGATGTCTCAGTGCATGTATATATTAGGGAATGTATGTCAAGTCTGGCTAATCAACATATCTACAACCTCACATACCTAAACATGTCTCTGTGTTGAGAACATATAAAATCCATTACTTAAGCAATTTTAAAATACACAAGATGCTGTTATTAACTATTGTCACATGCTGTGTGATAGATCACTAGAATTATTCCTCTTGTCTCACTGAAACTTTGTACCCTTTGGCCAACATCTTCCTCACCCATTCACCTTCTCCACCTCGACCTCTGATGACCACTCTTCTACTCTTCTATGAATTTGTCTTGTTTCCATTCCAATTATAAGTGAGATCATGTGATATTTTTCGTTCTCTGCTTGGCTTATTTCACTAAGTGTAATGTTCTTTAGATTCATCCTTTTCATTGTAAAAGATAAAATTTTCTTTTTAAAATGCTGAATGGTATTCCATTGTGTGTATATGCTACATTAAAAAATACATTCATTCATTGATGGGCTCTTACAGTGTTTCCATATCTTGGCTATTATAAATAATGCTTCCACGAACATGAGAGTGTAGAAATCTTTTTAATATAGCAACTTCAGTTCCTTAGGCTGTGTATCCATTAGTGGGTTTGCTGAATCATATATTATAAATTCTATTTTTAGTTTTTTGAGGCACCTCTATAGTATTTTCCAAAATGGTGTGTTAATTTACATCAACAGCGTACAAAGATTCCCCTTTCTCCACACCAGCACTTTCATCTTTTATAATAGCCATTCTAACAGGTGTGGAATGATACTTCATGTGGCTTAATTTGCATTTCCTTGAAGACCAATGATGTTGAACATTTTTTTTTTCATATAATTATTGGACACTTGTATGAGTTCTTTTTTTGAAATGTCCAGTTTTTTTAACCCACTTTTAAAATAAGTTTATTTTTTTTCATTGAGTAGTTTGAGTTCCTTATGTGCTTTGGGTATTAGCCTATATGATTTGTAAATATATTCTCCACTCTGTAGGTTATCTCTCCACTCTGTTAATTATTTCCTTTGCTGTGTGGAAAATTTTTAGTTTGGTATAATCCAATTGGTCTATTTTTGCTTTTGTTTCTTGGGCTTTTAAGATCATATCCAAGAAATTATTGCTCAGATCAACATTGTAGAAGATTTCCCTGTTTTTTTTTTCTAGAAGTTTTACAGAATTATTTGAGTCATAGGTCTTACATGTAAATCTTTAACCTATTTTGAATTGATTCTTGCATAGGGGTGAAATAAGGTCCAATTTCATTCTTCTGCATATGAATGTCTAGTTTTCCTGACACCATTTATTAAAGAGACTGCCCTTTCCCCAGTGTGTGCTTTGTGACTTTTGTCAAAATTGATTGACTGTAGATATTTGGGTTCATTTCTGGGCTCTCTATTCTACACCATTGGTTGATGTGTATCTTTTCATGCCTCTACCATGCTGTTTTGATTACTTCAACTTTGTAATATATTTTGAAATCAGGTAGTTTGTGTGATATATCTTGCTTTGTTCTTTTGCTTAAGATTACTTTGGTTATTTGGTGTATGTGTTTAAAACAGGACCAAGTAGAATGTTAGATAATCTTTAAATATGAGGATATTCCAAGGGGGTAGTTCAGCAAGCTAAGATCTGTGGGACAGACATCTGTTATAAACTTTTAGAGATGAGCTTGGAATGAAAATCAAATGAAACAAAATCAATATCTAGATCTTAGAAACCTAAAATAAATTTATATAGAAATGCCAAAAATAGAGAGATGGGAAAAAGCACATGTAGGAAAATACTAATAAAAATAAATCTTGTATAATGATATTAATACCAGCCAAAATAGAATTTAAGAAGAAAGCACTAACTAGTATAGTTATGGATACTACACAATAGAAAAAGGAACAATGCACCAAAGTCAAAACAGTCATGAATTCATATTACTTAACAATATAGTCTTGAAATCTATGAATCAAAACTTCACAGAATTATAAAATAAATTGGATAAATCTGGAATTAATGTGTGAGGTTTCTGTTTATTTTATCACACATTTATCTATTATACACAATATTAACATGAATATAGAAAATCTGGAAGAAAAATTTATACCCCAAAGTACAGAATATATATACATATTTTTTTCAAGTACATGTGACACATTTACAAAATTGACTATGTTCTAGATTTCTAAGGAACCCTCAGCAAATTTGAAGGAATTGATATCATAGATAACATGTCCTTGAATCTTAATAAAATTAAATTAAAAATCATACAAATATAGTAAAAACAGCAAAAATAAAATTCACTCTTTATAATGCATGTTTCAACGAGGTAATTACAGTGGCAGTTATGACAAAGAAAATACTACATGTGGCATTTGTTGGTCATGGACCTATTTGCATTTAAAGGTAAATTTAGAACTTTAAAAACATTTACTAGCCACCAAGAAGTACAGAGGTAAGATACATGATCAACTTTAGAATATATGATCAACTTTAGAAGCTGTATAATAACAACAAAGTACACTTAAAGAAAGTAGAGTGAGTGATATAATAAAGACAAGAATGTAAATTGATGAAACAGAAAATAAAGAAAATCATCAATAAAATCAAATTACTTATTTGAGAGAGGACTCATGTTCAATATATTTATGAACCTCTTTTAAGAAAGATAAAAAGAAGGATAAAAAGGTAAAAAGAATTATTACTACAGATAAAGATTTAAAATGATAAGACTATAATAACCTTATGATAGTGAATTATATAGACTTAGAAAAATGGATAATTTTATAGAAGTTCATTTAGAAAAAAAATCTAACATCCAAATAGACCAATAGTGATCACAAATATTTCTTCTTAATAGATCCAAGGCCCAGGTGATTTCAGAAAGGGATTTTTAGCCTATGTTTAAGGCCTGTGTGATCTTTATACAAATATTTTCAGAGAACAATAAAAGATGAATATTATTGAATGCATTTAGAACTTAATGTTAGTAAAAATGAACATGAATATAACAAGAGTGAGCTGTGGAATTGCAGACAAATTTTTTTTTGTAGGAATATGGAAGTATTTTTCCAAATTAAAAGAATCTTTAAAAAGTGATGCATGGTGGTGACTCAGTAAAGATTATCCTTAGTATGAAAATAAATTACTCATCAGAAAATCTATTAACAACATATTCTATTATCAGATAGTAGGAAGAAGTCACTTAATGTGCTCTGCAGATACATAAAAATTATTCAGTTAATGAAATATTTCTTTATTATAAGGATTCTAAGAAATAAGGAAAAGAGGAAATCTTTTCTAAACTTTTATGATTATCTTTAAAACCTCACAGTAAACCTATCTAGTTGGTGAAACTTTAGATACATCTCCACTGAAGTCACAAACAAAGCAATGATGTTTACTCCTGGCTTCTATTGTCATGCTCTGGAATCATAGCCAATGCAATAAAATAAGAAAAAGAAAAAAGATATGCTAACTTAAAAGGAAGACCTAAATGTCATATTTCCAAGCAATATAACTATCTGCATCAAAAATGCAAGAGAGTATGTAGACAATTTTTAGAAATAAAAAGAGTTAAGCAAAGTTGTTGAATTGTAGGTCAATACAGAAATCAAAAGGCTTCCTAAATTCTCCTTTCTAGAGTTTTCATAGAGCTAAGATATTATAATTTCTTTTAAGGGAAATGTAGAGAAAATACAAGTACTATAAACCTAAGAAGGCATTGTAGGAGACAGTTCTGAAGTGAAGGGTAAATGTCAGAATTTCAGAAGAGGCCATCTACTTCAGAAATCATCAAATAGTATAATTAGCGAATAAGCAGATATTATAAGAAAAATCTCCCACTTACAAAGGAACAGCATCAGTGAGGAATAAATATAATAAAAAATGACTTTTATGTAGAATTTAACCAAAGATTATTTAAGGACATAGAAGACCTGAATAAATGTAGAATTATACCATGTTCCTGTGTGGAGAGGTTTAATATCGTAAAGACTTTAATTTATTCCAAATTAATCTATAAATTCAGTGCTATTACAATAAAAATTCCATCAGGATTTTTTATGGAACCTGACAATCTGGTCCTAAAATTTATAAGAAAGAATGAAACCCTACAACTGGCAAAGATAATTTAAAAAGAAAAAAGTAAGAAGACATGGCCTATTAGATATTAAGATTTATTATAAGCTCCGGTAATTAAGACAATGTGGTATTGGAATAGGAACAAATAGGTCAATAGAAGAGAAAGGAGAACTCAGAATAGATCCACACATATATAGAAACTTGATATTTGACAAGCATCGTATTTCAGAACACAAGGGAAAGATATTTAGGTAATGAAGTCAAGGCAAGTTTTTTTTTTTTATATTATAAAGAGTAAATTTAAACCTTGACTTTATAAATGCAAAAAATATGAAAAATAAATTTCCAAAAATTTTAAAGAAAATATTTTACAATATCTTTTTGGCTTTGAGGTTTGGAATGTTGCTTACACTAGAAACAAAAAGCACAAATCATGTATAGGTACTTGATAATTTGACACATAGATAGCATATCATACATAGCCATCTAACATGTACAAACATATGTATGCATATACTTCTAAACAATGTAATACACAAGAAATATATTGAAAATACAAGCTGTAGACTGGAAGAAGATATTTGCAGCACCCAAAGCTTATGAGGAATTGCATCCTTTGAAACAAAGAAAGGCAGAAGATCTGGATTCCTGGGTCTGAATCTTAAAGCCATCACTTATTATCTGTATGTGGCCTGAGGCAAGTTATTTAACCTCTCATAACCTCAATTTTTTCATTTTGCAAAAGGGATAATGATCTTGACAGTGTTGTGGTCTTGTTGTGAGGATTAGATCAGTTAATATGTGTGAAGCCCTAAGAATAATGTCTTGCATTTAGTCACCACTCCCAAAATATTACTAATATTATCCAGATTATATAAAAATTGCTCTAAATCAATAAGATTAACCATAGTCCAATAGAAAAAGAGCCATGGATGTAAATTAATAATAGAGGAACTCTGTATGGTTAATAAGTGTAAAAAGATGCTCAATGTTAAATGTTCAAAGTAATTACAAAAAATGCAAACTGAAACAATAGTAAGTGGTAAGTTTCCATCCATCAGGTGACAAAAATATTGAAGTCTGATATTGCAAGGGTATGGAATCATGTGAATTCTTATATACTGCCAGTGTGAGTGTAAAATTAAAAATTACTAAAACTAATTCAGAGAGTAATTTGGTGATCAATATCTAGAAAAATCTAAAAATATACATACCTTATAACTCAGAGCTACCATTACTACGAATGTACCACAGAGAATTTCTTTTTAAATGTGCATAAGAACATGTGCCTGGAAATATTTTTTGAAATCTTGTATGGAACAATGAAGAACTGGAAAATGACCTAAAATATCCACCAAAGAGGGGAACAATTAAATTACTGTATATTCATATGATAAAATACAATACAGAATTCTTCATTAACAGGTAGTGCTGCATTTATCTAATGGTTAAATTTCAAAACTTAAAGATGGACTTGAAAAGAAAAGTTCAGTAATGATGTAGTTTAGATACCATTTATATAAAAATTTAAAACATATAAAATAGTATTGTATGTTATTTATAGGTACGTAAATAATAAAAGTAAGGACAGTTTATGGGAATGATAAACACCCAATTCAAGACATTGGTTTTCTCTGAAAAGGGCAAGAAAGGAATGTGTTTGGATATGGGTACACAGGCAGTTTGAAGTACACTTTTATTATTATTTTTTAAATAAAACGAGAGGACTGGGATTATAGCTCAAGTGGTAGAGTGCTCGCCTCCCATGTGGAAGGCACTGGGTTCGATCCTCAGCACCACATAAAAATAAAATAAGGGTACTGTGTCCATCTACAACTAAAATAAAATTTTAAAAAATAAAATAAAATGAGGAAGAGCTGAAACAAATATAGCTAAGTGTAAATGTTTGTTCAGACAGCAGGGTGGGGGATGTGATAGCTGTGACATTGTTTTCTAGTGTTTGAAATATTTCATAAAAGAATAAGAGAAAAATATTATTTTAAATTCACACATAGATGTCTACATGCATATTTATCCTAAGATATTTTTTTCTTTTAAAATGTGTAGCACATAAACTGAAGTCTAAATGACACAAATGGATATGTTTGCCCCAACGTTAAGTTAAGCTCATATGGAATCTCACATCATGGCAGAATAAAGCTAACAACTAAGCTGTTTAAGCATTTTTTCCTGACTCAGTCATTTTTCTTCTAAAAATCATTAGCCAATCTCACTAACCAGGTTGATCACAAACTTAAGGAAATTGTGTTTGCTTTTTGGTAGCGCCCAGATTTCAGTCATGGACCATAAGCCCATTTGGCTGTCTCTCCAGATCCAATTGAACAAAAGGTTATAAACTTTCAGTATTTAATTTTTAATTGAAAGATGGGGTAAGACTGATACAGTGAGATGGGGTGAGAGAGATGGGGGTCTGTACCTGAGAAAGGGTATGACCTGGTACAATGACAGGTCACTGCCCTAGCACCAGGAGGACCAGATGTGGTTCCATCTCAGCTCATCTTCATGTGTCCCTATTTCTCCTTCAAAAATGAGGGTTTGGGCTGTGTGGTCTCAACTGTCCCCTGAATTCTTACATTCTGTGATTCCACCAACCCAGCTCGTGTTCTTTTCTGTGCCATTTTCAAAGGGAGACATAGTACAATTACAAGCCCACGATTAGGCATGTTTAATGCTCAGTGTATTTACCTCTCTACTTCAGATTTTTCTCACTTCAGTCTGCTGTTCAGTGCCAGGACACATATGTGATTCATTAAAGTAGATGAATATGTGATTTGTCCTTGGGTGACCTTGGTATGCTCATAACCTTCCATTTTCCTGTGGGGTGGATGTGAGTTGATGTGACCTTAAAAAAAAAATGGCTGCCAAGTGCACCTGCATTAGCTCTTTAACTGCTTGGTTCTTAGTTAGCTAGGGTGTAAATTATGTGCATTTTTGAGAACTTAGCTCTATAAATAGACCCAAACCTATCTTACAACCAAAGGTATTTTAGGATAAATGAAATACATCTCTGAAACTGTTAGAGACTCCACCTCTATAATAAAAAACTAAAAATAAAACCCGTCTAACCTAACATTAGGGTTACATTAGAAATGGACCCAAGATGCCTAAGATTACAGGTATTTAGATATATTGATGATGGTGATGATGACCCTTTTGTTCTGAGCTATTAGAAGTAAATGGCATATAAAGTAATTAAAATAGCAGAATTCTGGGAAGTGGTAGAATGGGAAATTAAAAGCTATGATATAGTTTTACATTCTTGTGGAAATCCATTGATCATAATTAGCGCATAAGCTAAATCAGAATGAATGGGTAGATTCTAAAGTACAAGCATAATATCATAGGTTATGGGTAATGTCTTTTCTTTTTGTTAATGGTTATATGATTGGTTCTCAAATGCTGTTCAATTGGTACTGGAAATGGGTTTCCCTTAAAAGCCCCCCCCCCTTTTTTTTAATGCTTTCAAAGCACCAAGACATTACGGTTTTCTTCAAACGTGATATGGACGCAATGTTACGTGCTGTCAACTTAAACAGGTACTAGAATAGACAGCTCTGGGGTGAAGGGCAAAGGTCAAACAATCAGAAGTGGCTATCTATTGCAGAGATCATCAAACAGGCATGCCATCAATGGACTCAGGCGAGAATGTTAGAAATTAATCAGCTCAGCTCTCAGTGTTTAGCCAGGCTGATTATATATGCCCTGGAATGTGAGCATGTGATGACAGGCCTGAGAAACTAAAGTAATAGGAGTCCATTCTCAACAAAGGCCGGGAAGACAGATCAATTTGCAATATTCTTTTCTGCACGCATGCAACAAAGCAGAAACATGAAAGCAGAACATTAAGGGATGCTCTCTATGAACTGGACAAATCAATAAACATCAGTGGTGAAGAAAAAAAGTTTCTCATTCTCTTGAGTACCCCGAGGGCTTTTCCATCTCAGGGAGGTGATGAGCGCTGGTGGCCTCTGTCATGTTCTCTTCGCCTACACGGTGTCATCTCCTGCTGTCTCAAGGTGAACACCGAACATCAGCCGAAGGAGGGTTTCGTGGAAGCATTTAGGAAATGATTGCCTCCCGTTACAAGGATGTGTCTTGGCTGGACAGGAGGCAGGTGGACATCTCTGTCTGTGGCCTCAGGGGGGGACATATACTGTGGCAGGGTCAAAATAGAGTGAGATAGTGGGTCTCCCTTATCTCTTGGCCATACTAACTGTACCAGAAGAGCGTTTTCTACTGTCAGGGTTGAAGGGCTGTGTGATCTTGAGGGTCCTTTTATATTTTCCAGGACTTCAGTCATCAATGGAGAGCTGGGAAAATAGTCAGCAGACAAAGAACAGCCAGGAAACCATTTAGAAGTAGAATAATATGCTTAGGTCTAAGATAGACTAGTAACAGCCTAATTCCAGTCTTGTCTTAAAATGGCAGAGATTCTCATTTCAATGCGTGTGTGAGCATGTGCAAGCGCTTATGTGCATGTGTGCAAGAATGTGTACGTGTGTGTAGGGGGTGTGCATGCCAGGACAGATATAGCATGAGAAGAAATAGGGCAAGCAAGAAAGGGACTGTCAGGATAAGCACTTTCTGAAACTTATGAGACTGTCAGACCAATTCTTTTCTCTTCTAAATCATTTCCCGTAAAACAAGGAGATGATTATCTGACTGCTAGAGGAAAGCGGGGTATTATATTTCATTTGGGGGGAATGTAGATTTATGGCAGATGGAATGCTTTTTTTTTTTTTTTTAAACCAACAACCCAACAATGGCAGAGTTCACAGTGTGAGTTAAAATACTTTGCCTATGTTTTGCGTTTTCAGAGGATGGGATTTCCACACATTTGTAGTGGTTTTGGGGGCTGTGCCCTTAGAGGGTCAGTGCTCAGGACTAGGAAGGAGAAAGAGGCCATGTTGTATCTATTCAAAGGCAGTGTTTCTCCAATACTTGCCCCAGGTATTCTGCAATCAGAGACATCTGTGTACTGGGGAAATGGTTAAAATGGATTTTGTAAATAGAAATGAATTCATGGCCAAGTAGGAGCAGAGCATGTATTCTGTGTGAGATGATGTGCCAAGTTGTTGGGATGAAACCAATGAAATGTCAGGCTCCTGCCTCAGGAAACTCAGGGTGAAGGTGTGTAAGTAACCAAACCCTTCCATTGTAAGTAATATTTCCCAGTAGAGGCTCGGACCAGGCGCCATGGAGCACAGAGGAGGAGGGGCTGAGGTCTTCAGGCTGGTTTGGGGAGTGAGTGTTGAAGAAGCAATCTCTGTGGATCCCAGAAGAGCATGGAAGACTGGTACAGCCCTGCACACCTGAGTGCATGTTGATGCTGGGCAGAGAGGACAGGTTCAGTTAGGGACAGTAGGTGCTTCAGTTGAAGTGGAAATGGACCACAAGAGACTTAATAGGGGGAGAAAATCTTTTTTAACTGGATGAAAACGTACCTGTTAGTAAAACTCCCGTCTGCAAGATGAGAATCACAAAAATGTGATGTTAGTACCCCCTCCTGCCTCAACAATCCTTTGGTTGTTGAAATAGAGAGGTGGCAAATCTTTCTTCATCTTGATCTGTTCCCTCTGGCCCTAATGTGCTTTATCAGAGTCGCACTCAAGGAGAGACCCAGAAAGCTAGCACATTCCTGAGGTATGGTCTCATTGTCAGTGAGTGCAGGAGCAGATTTCTTCCTGTTGCTTTATTTGCATACTCTGGATTATTCTCATGTTAACGGCCACATTGCACTGTTTGCTGATCTCAAACCTGCACAATATAAACTTCCAAGTCTTTCATTTCAGTGGCAAGAAGCCATTTCTCTTTCTGTATAACTGACAGTTTGAACTCTAATAAGAATTATTTAATCTTTTGTGTCTTTTTAATTATTATTATTTTTTTTATTTGAATTCTGGTGTGCCCACTTCAACAATAATAAGCCATATTGCATTTAAAAAGATTTTTATTTTAACAAGGTTGGGAAAAAAACTTTAGAAAAAATTAAAAATTGACCCAGCTTTTCTAACAAATTTTAATGTTTTTTATTAGGTTGTCTGTCTTAGTTCATATGCAGAAAGAAACCACAGCTTCGTAATCATAAAATAGACAAAAATTTTGTATTATGTTTTTTAAAAATGACACATCTCACATGTTTTCTTTGGATTGCAACAATCTTCAAAATAAAATTTAGTTGCTTAATAGTCTAAAATGTGATTATGTCACAATATACCATGCCATTATTCCAGTGTTTCAATATTCAGGCTATTCTTTTTTTTTTTTTTTTTAATATTTGACCATTATCAAAACACAGTAACCATGATCTTTATTTTGTGCATTTTTCCATTATAAGTTTTGTGTTATTTTCTCAGGGTTAATTTCTTGTCTAATTTATAGAGGTCAAATTACTAGGTCAAAGATAAGTAGTCTTTAAGGTTGCTTGAGTGCAATGCCAATTGCTTTCTAAACTCCAATACCACTTCTACCAGAAATGCAAAAGACTTGCTAGGTCTCCATTCACACCAGTGATGGAAAAGCCAAGACTAGTTATTGGCTGTTTAAGCAGCCACTGCACACTGAACTCAATGTAGTGTCATACTGCTCTCAGTTCTCTGTTCTATGGTACAAAAACTAGAGCACTTGTGGGCTAAATAAAGACAGGGATCTTGTCCGCTGCCACATTCACATCTTCTGGTCCATGGAGAAGGCTCAACAAATATGGTTGAATGAATAAAATGTCTTCTGAATGCTGTCACATTTTTCTGACATACCATTCATTAGCTTCATTAAAAAATAACAGATTGGTGGGAATGATTTTTTTGTTGGTGAATCTTTTAGACTGCAGGGGTTAATCACTTTCTCTCTTAAGAGTTTTCTTTGGTATTTTTATGGGGATTACATTGAGTCTGATCAAAATACTAATGACATTTTCCACAGAACTAGATAATATAAGCTGAGAATTCACATGGAAGTACGCAATACTACAAATAGCCCACACAATTCTTGAACTAAAAGAGCAGAGCTGGAAACATCAAAATATGTCATTTTAAGACATAGTACAGAGCCATAATAACCCAAATGGTAAGGTACAGACATTCAGACCACTGAAACAGAACAGAGGTCCCAGAAACAAACCCACATATTTACAGCCAACCAATCTCAACAAAGGTGCCTGCACATACATTGGAGAAAGGACAGTCTCTTAAAGAAATGGTTCTGGAAAACTGGATATCCACAGGCAGAAGAAATCAAAATGAATCAAAGACCTAAATTGCATGTGAATTACTAGAATTTCATACCAGAAATTACTTGTATAAAACAGGAAAAACACTTTAAGACATTGATATAGAAAATGATCTTTTGTATATGACCCCCAAACACAGGAAACAAAAGTAAAAATAGAGCAATGGGATTATATCAAACTAAAAAGCTTATGCACAGCAAAGGAGACAATCAACAGAGTGAAGAGAAAAATGTACAGAATTTTTGAAATTGAAAAAAATAAAAAGCCAACTATTTATCTGACAAAGGGTTATTATGCAAAATATATAGGGAGTAAAAAATTAAAAACAACTACCACAACAACCACAAATAATGTAAAGGAAAATGATCTGAATAAAAACTTCTCACAAGAAGTAATACAAATGGTCAATAAATATATGAAAAATGTTCATTGTTATTAGCCATCAGAGACAGGCTAATCAAAGCTACAGTGAGATACCATCTCATGCCTGTTATAATAAATGGTATAAGAAATTTTAAAAATTACAAATTCTGGGGAGAATGGGGAGAAAAAGGACCTCTTATTCACTGTTGGTGGGAACGTAAATGACTACAGTCATTAAAGAGAGTAGTATAAAACTTCAAAAAACTGAAAACAGATCTACTATTTGATCCAGCTAGCTCACTTCTGGATATATATTCAAAGGAAATGAAATCAGCATATCAAAGAGATACCTGTGTGCCTATGTTTATTACAGCACGACTCACAATTGCTAAGATATGGAACAAACTAGATGCCCATCAGTGGATGAGTGGATAAGGAAAATGTGGTCTACATACACAATGGAATAGTATTCAACCACGAAAAGAAGAAAATCCTGTAATTTTCAGGAAATGGATGGAAATAGAGATATTATGTTAAATAAGTTAGACATAGAAAGATAAGCACTACATGTTTTCTTTTATATGGGGAAGTTGAAATAACAGTTGACCTGAATGTAGAATAGTGATTCCTAAAGGTTGGGAAGGGGAGGCAAGGTGAATAAGGGCAGTTGGATTTGATCACACATGCAAATGTATGTATTAAAACATCACACTGAAGCCCATTAATCAATACACATTAATCAAAAACAAAAGAGGAAAATTAAAAAAGAACTCTCTTATCAATGCTTTTCTAGTAACAGATTTTATTTTTAAATTGTGAAAAATTGTAAATGAAAATACCTATTTATAAATCAATGAATTTGATCTAAATTAGAAACAGAGAAGCACAAATTCCAATTTCTTATACTCTAGATTACGGCACACTTATTTTTAAAAGAACATGACTGGGTTGCGGGTTTAGCTTGGTGGTAGAGCACTTGCCTAGCATGTGCAAGGTCTAGGATTTAATATTCAGCCTCCAACACCAAAGGAGGGGAGAGAAATGGCGTGAGTGATTTGCATGAGTTTAGCAGTTCTGCATTATATTTTTATATACATTATAAGCTTCATTCAATCAATGTTTACTAAGGGACTTCTATGTGTCAGATATTTGGTTATAGTAATCTAGAGCAGGAAGACTCATGGAGTAGATGGTCTAGTGGGGGAAGATAGACATCATATCATAATTACAAAAATGCCAAAGTTTTATCAGGGCAGAGTGCTAGAGGAGGGCATTACAGGCTGGTCTAACTTTCCTGAGGCATCACGGAGGCTTTCTGAAAGAGATAAAATTGAGTGAGTCCGGGTTGCAGGAGGAGTTACCTAGAAGCAAGTGGAGAGGTAGGGAAGGTGGAGGAGTGGAGGAGTGGACAAGGGAACAGCTTGAGTGAGGTGATGTGCTCTGGTGCCAGAGGGAGCATACAAGGGAGAACCTGAAAAGCCAGGTGGAGTCAAGTGTGGTGGGTTCTAAAGAATGACACAAGTTGAGGCACCACTAAGGATCTTGGTTTCCACTGGAAAGATAATGGGGAGTTGCTTTAACCAAAGCAGCAGGTCCTGCTCAGATGGACCACAAAACAGGGAGCAATCTTATATGCATACAGTGTTCAGTGTGAACCAATCTCGAGTGTTTTGGTTTCCATGGAACATAGGTAGTGACATATATGTGATGTCCTTTGTATTGAAAAACGGACAAACAAGCTGAATCTGTTCTGAGTTTATTCTTGCCTTCCTTGTTGTTTTTCATCAAACGCATCTCAATTTGCCCCCCCCCCATCTATGGGGTTTTAATCTGGTTTGCACTTGGAAGTTCTGAACAAGTGGTTTCCATGTTCCCTGTTCTCAAGTTGGGGAAATGGATTTGCAGCTGTCCTTCTACAAAGTCAGCCTCTGGACACCATTGCAGGTAGTCTGAAATGGACCTGTTCTGGGTTCTATATCTCAGTGGCAGTTCTATTCTTGAACCCTAGAAGAACACTGCAGTTACAGAATGAAGGAGTAGGGAGGAGTGTGGGAGAGGCCAGGCATGGGGCTTCTGCTTCTTTGGTTCTCCAAAGACTTCTACTGTTCAGGTGATTCATTTTTACCATTATTCCCATCATGCCCAGCCAACCTACCTACAGAGATCACCTAGAAGCCAATTACTTGGTCAAAATATTTTCTTGGAATCACTTTTCTTTCTTCTTATTTTGGAATATATTTTGTTGACTTTGCTAGCTGCTACTAGATCTGAGAGTGCCAGAAGCCAGGTGCTTAACTTTTGATTTAACAGTTGGTTTTAGGATGTGTTTGGACCTAAATACAATACATAGGTTTTTGCTACCAACAACTAAAACAACTATTTCTCCCTTCTACCCTGCTACTAGTTGAGTCTATAACATGCCCCACACTGTGCTAGATTCCTTGTATATATTTTTCCTAATTGTTACAGGGATCCTGCAAGGTAGGTATTTACACTGCTGTCATCTACTGTATCAGTTGGCTCCCAGCAGGAAACAGATGGCTTACTCAAATTAGGATAATTTGTGATGAGTTTAATAAAGGCACTATTAACAAAAGTGTGGTTAGGATGAGGGAAATCCCAAGCATAGTGTGCCTAAGGCTAGTAATGGTACTTCTTCTTTGTTGAAAGCCTCAGAATAAGAGGGGAGGGGAGAAAATGGATGGGAGGGGGCAGAGAAGATGAAGAAGAGAGAGGATGCTGTCAACAGGAACTGAGTTTTTCTGTAAAGGAATGAAGTTGGGCCCCGGTAATTCTGCAATATGGAACAAGGGGAATCAATATTCTGGGGTCAATTTTCTCCCTCCTTCTGATCAACCACTGGGAAGGCAGAGGGGAGGGAGCTTGCTGATGTGTTTCATACTGTGCAAGGTGGAGAAAGGAAATCAAAGTGGGTGGCTGGTGGAAAGTACCCAGTGTATCCACCATGCTGATTGATGGATGTAATGTTCAGATCTCCATTCTTGGTGACAGTGACTTCAGTATTCAGGTATTGATTCGTGAACTTTGTGGTCTCTCAGTTGTCTTTCCTCTTCACCTCCAAAATCTTGACTTCCTCCCAACTCCTTTGCCCACTCCCATGGTCTCATAATCCCATCATCAGCACTATCTCTATATTCATGGAGAATTCCAAGTCAAGGGTATAGACCCCTTTTTTTGCCACATGTTTGTGTCCTCGTGTCTTTACTTCCTACCTTCCCCAGGTAGGATTTCCTTGTTCATCATTAGGATGACTCCCATGCTCAGATCCTTCTCCTTTGCCCCTTTCTGACTCTAAGGTTCTTCTGGTAAAACCCAGCTTTGGTTCACACCACCCAACTGTCAGTTCCATGTCTGCACGTGAGAAGCTGAACCTTGTTGGAACTTGGACCAACTAATCTCAATTTAAAACCAGGACCACAAATCTCAAATGAGTTCTCATTCTCTGGGCATCCCCACTGCATTTGCTTAGTAGGGAAAAGCTCTCTGTCCCTCTAAGCTATTGTTTAACACCTCTCTTCTCAAATCTCTTACATTCTTTCATCCAGGTTCACTTCCAAAAGAAGAGCTTTCCTTGTACTTTTCTAGGAAAACAAAACCAGTCAGTTAAGAATGAACCTTGACACACTCACCCAACCAAATCTAACAGCCTATCTGAATCTCTGCTCTCACCTTCCATCTTCCTTCTTGCTACACTGAAACATTCTGGAACATTCCAGCCCAGCCTTCTCATGTGTGTTCTAGATGTTGTCCGCATCCTTTCTCAAGGACTGCATGCTACAGTTTTCTCTTTTCTTTTCTGTACCATAATTTCTTGAGGCTGGATGATTCTCATGAGCACTTAAATATGTTTGAGCATTTTCCATCTTAAGAAACATGTATAAGCTCTCTTGTTCCACATCCCATTTGGAACCGTGCCTCATTTCTCTGCTCCTCTTTATAGCAATGTCTTGGTATTGTCTGTGGTTGCTCTCTCTACCTCCGTACCTTACAGTCTCTCCCTATCTATTCCCAATTCTACTTTTCCACCTGTAGGAAAATGATGTTCAGGTTTCCAAATCCAATTGTCAGCCTTTTGGGGTCTTTATCTTATTGCCCTCTCAGCAGCTTTCAATATAGCTGACCACCCTTCTCCTTGAAGTTTTTCTCATTTTCTCCATGACCATTGCTTTCTGATTTTCCTCCTACCTCACTGACGTCTCAGTCTTAGCCTCCTTCGCTGGGTTTTTTTTCTTTTATTGCTTGAGCTCCAAAAGATAGCACAACACAGGCCTATCACTTCTCACTATATATATATATATATATATACGATAGCTAGATAATCTCATCATCTATATAGTGATTTGCAAAATTGTTATCTCCAGTTTAGACTATCCCCTGAACTTGTATATTCAATAGTGTTTTAATCAGCTATTTCACCGCTGTGACTAAACCGACCCAACTAGAACAATTGTAGACAAGGAAAAGTTCATTTGAGGGCTCATGGTATCAGAGGTCTTAGTCCATAGAGGGCGGGCTCCATTCCTTGGGGCTGCAGTGAGGCTGAACTTCATGGCGGAGTGTGTGGCAGAGGGAAGCAGTTCACATGAGATCAGAATGGAGAGAGAGAGAGAGAGAGAGAGAGAGAGAGAGAGAGAGAGAGAGAGAGAGAGAGAGAGAGACTGACTCTACTCTGCAACTCTGCATGTACAAAATATACCTTGTAGCCACGCCCCAATGAACCACTTCCTCCAGCTACACCCCACCTGCCTCCAAAAGGATGTAACCTCTGGTCACGGTGTTGTACCTCGGCAGGTATTAGATGATGCCAATTTATCACTGTCATCGTCCTGGGGGTGATGCTGAAAGTCAAGCAATGCTGTGATATCTGTGGTCAATTTTATTTTTGTTCTTAAGTTAAAAAGTAAGAGACCTATTGTAGGATTCAGTGACCCAGCTGGTTCAGTGGTGACAGGCTAATGTGTCCCAGAGTGACTGTAGAGGCTTGCAGATTGGCAGTAATGAAGCTGACCTCCATTACATGTAATAAAAATTGGACTCTTAATAAAAACCTAAACAAGAACAGGGCATACTGAGGGCTACATTCTTCTTGCCTTAGGTTCTGGAAAATTGTCACGTAGTTACTGAAGCCCCAAAAGGTAAGAAATTCAGTTATGGCTTAGTTACAACTTAATTTTCAAGTGTTGTACATTAAAGGAACAATTATACCAACAGGACATAATACAAGGGGAAGAGAAAAAGGGTAAATGATACCAGACGTAATACCCTACATGGTAAAAACAAGTTTTTTTTTTTTTTTTAAATGGTGTCTTTTAGTGAACTGGTCCAGGGACATATTTTGATTCCAATTTTGGTCAAAAGATAAACATTGTACATTAATAACTGTAGCCAACCATTCTCTCAGCTTATACTGTTATATATCTGAGTCTTACAGATAAATCTCACTAACAGACCTCTTCTATAGTTCTACACAGAATTTTTTGTAAGACGTGATATGTTAGGCTGAATTATGTTTTCTGAAATAGGTCCACATCCTAATCCCCAGAACCTGTGAATATGTTATCTTACAGGAAAAATAGGGCTGTAGATATAACTAAAGTAGGATCTAAAGATGGGGAGATTTTGCTAGGTCACCAGAATGGGCCCAATGCAGTCGCAAGGATATTTATGAGAAGGAGGCAGGAGGATTTGAGTTAGAGAATGTAGGGATGGAAACATGTCAGAGAGGAAAGAAGATGCTATATATACTCTACATTGCTTTGAGGAGCAGGAATGGGTCATAAGCCAAGGAATATGGGTGGAAGGTGAAAAAGGCAAGGGAACAGATTCTTCCCTAATATTTCCAGATGGAATGCAGTCCTATGAACCCATTTCCGATGTCTGACCTCCAGGTAATAAATTTGTGCTTTGTTTTAAGCTACAAAGTTCATGGTAATTTGTTACAGCAGCTGTGGGAAACTGATACATGTGGTATTAGTTTTAGGGGAGAGTCTAGGCCAAGGTGCATGTGAACTCTGGTATATAGGTGGTGCCTATGGTTCTGGGGTGAGAATGATTCTGAGAATGAGTTTTTGCTCAGTGAGGAGCATTGCCACAATCAATCAGCCATGACTGGGTTTAGGATGTACCTGTGACTCAGACCTAAATCTTTTGGGTCTTTCTCAAAATGAGATTAATGATGAGCTTCCTGGGTTTCTTTCAGTATTGTTCACTGAAACCCCTGTACTTTGGCTGTCTCCATCTGAATCCTGCCCAGGATGGGGCTCATCTTTCAGAGCTGTCGATAAGCTGGTTATAAGCTGTTCTGGAAAAGGGAAAGTTGTTGGCTTTACCCAAATATTATGATATTTAGTCCCTGTTTCTGCTACCTTCTAGTGATCCTGACTTTTGAATTTTGGGTCATTTGATGCCCCTGTTATTCCACTCACTGTCAAAAAAAAAAGCAAACTAAGCAAAATCTATTTTGAGGTAGAGCATGAAAAATGACTCATTTAAAAAAATTATGAAAAAAGAGGAAATATCACTCATAAAAGTAGAGCCATGGAAAGCTTAGTAAAAAACAGGGATTCTCTTTTTTACCTTCGTACTATTTACTTTTCCCTGTACCCCCCCTTTACCCTGCCCCTTATCACCTCTGTTCAGGAACATGAATACAGCACCCACATTAAGGGGATCAGAGTTTCCTGGGAACGGTTGTACAGACTAGAAGAAGAATCATGATGTGAGTTTTGAGGGCCATTTTGATGAGAACCCAAATCTTTTGTTTGTCATTAACATGTTGGATGCTGTTTTCTGTCCTCTTCTTTCCAAGGTACAACTACTGTCTGTGAGCCCACAGAGGACCCCCTTGGCAGCTGCAGGATATAATTACCACATTCCAGAATATCTTTTAGGCATTTGGATCTATGGCTACCTCTTTGGATTGCTCCCCTGCTAACTAATATGTTACCGGCTTGACACAATTGACAGCCGGCAGTGCCCGTGGCTAAAGGACCGCCTCTGGGGCTGTCTCAAAATGAGGTTAATGATGGGCCGGATGAGCTCTCTGGGTTTCTTAGACATTATCTATCTGGGAGCAGAATGTGTGTGTGGCTCTGGTGTGATGACAAGGAGGTCTCGCCACACAGTCAGAAGCACCAAATGGGCCAATTATTCTTCTAGGTGGATCTTGGGGATTGTTTTGCTAATTTTGAATGTAATTAAAACACAGCAAAGCAAAACAAAGCTAGCCCATTCTTGCAACCACAGAGACCCAGGAGGGGAAGGATGCAAAAGTGAATAGAATTGCCACTTCTCTTGTTGAGGGTGGGGTTCTCTTTGGTTGGCTCCCATATTCCCACAGATGCCAAGATGAGGCACAGGGTGACGGGGCTCAGGCTGCAGCTGTGATCTCTGTAGTTATTCAGATCGGCTCTTGCACGTTTGACAAACAAGAAAGCAAAGGTCCGATGAGGAAAATGCTTTCTCTGAGGTGCTTAACGTATTAGCAGAGGAGCCCAAACCAGAACCTGCTTCTCCCAAATTCTAGCTGGTGAGGGAGACATTGGGAGCATCTGTTACTCATCCTGATATTGAGCGTCTTATGGGCAGGAGTTGTGTTTGTTCATGTCTGCATCCCTGGAATCTGGTCCCTGGACAATAGGAGGTGTGCAATGGGTGTTTATTGAATGAATAAATGAGTAGGTGATGAAGTGAATATCCCACTAATAGTTCTGGGAGGTGAGAGAGAGGAAAGTTTGAACAGTGCTCTGAAACCAGAATAAATGTGTGAAGCAGGGGATTGGTTTCATCTTGATGGCCTTATTTTCTTCTTAACTTTCATCACTCTTGTACTTATACTGAAGATATGAAATTCCCATATCTAAAAATCCAATTATTTCTATAAAGCAGTGTTCTCCAATATAGTAGCCGGTCTACTGAAGGCTAGTTTGAGTTGCAATGTGCTATAAGTAGGGTACACCCACTCATTTTCAAATGCAGTACAAAAAAGGGAATGGAAAATATCTCACCAATAATTTTGAAAATATTAAAACTTTTTAATTAACAGATTGATAACATGTTGGAATGATGTTTTGGATCTATTGGGTTAAATACATTATTTAAATTAATTTCTCTATTTATTTTTAAAAAATATTTTTATGTATTTTTTTTTTGTTGTAGATGAACACAGTATATTTATTTATTTTTATGTAGTGCTGAGGATTGAACTCAGTGCCTTACGCATTGGAGGCAAGCGTTTTAACCACTGAGCCACAGCCTCAACCCCTAATTTCTCTATCTTAAATAACGTTTTCTAATATGGCTGCAGAGCATCTAGAACCACACAGTGGTCCACGCTTGTGGCTCACATTGTACTTCAGTTGGAGAGCCTGGCCATAGAACACTCAATTTTGGGTTCATTTGGCAAGTGGGCTGGATTAAGAAGTTAATTTATTATAAGTCTGGATTAAGAAGTTATTTATTTGATAATGTACCCAATTAAGTGACTTTAGGTAGATATCTAAAGGGTTACTTTAAAAGTAGCCTTTGGTGCTGATGTTCCTTCAGAGGTCAGTTTTTTGAGCAAATCTCACCTTGTGTCAGCAAAAGGCTGAATCTCAGAGAGGTTCAGGGATGCGGAGCTGATTTAGGAGCAGGACTGTGGGACTCCAGAGCCTATGCCCCAAATCTTTGCTTTTCAAGACTGGTGGTCCAAGATGATGGTGTGGTATGCCCAGGACTGACACATACCACAAACAATTCCTTACCCGTGTGAGGAAAAGTCTCAGAGTTCGCTTGCTTCTTTTCATAAGTTAGAGTGGACTCAAGGCTCTTTAGGTCATCCTCTTCTTTATTTGCATTGTGACATATTTCCTTCAGAAGGGACAGCAACCAGAACACTAGGGACACCTTGTATCAGGTAAAGGACATTGTCTCATCCTCTCAATGACTATGCGCCAGGAAAACCAAGCTTCGTTCAGTCTCTGAGCGCATGTTCTTTACAACCGCAGGGCTTTTGCCATTTCTCTTCCCTATTCTTACATGTAAGCAGAAGGTAATGCCCTGAACTTCAGCATTGTAAGTTTCTTCATATATTGCTAGCCTCAGCTTAAACGTTGACTCCTCAGAGAGGCCTTCACTCCATCCAAGTCAGTCCCAACTGTTAGCATTTACTTGAGACCTTTCTTCATCTTTTGCATCACCTATTCTAATTTGTAATTACTGGATTCATTTACTATTCATTAATACTGGCTCCTAGGAAGAAAGATAGTTTGCTCTTGTTCACTGCTATATCCTAGTCACCTAGTGCTAGAGGCTCCATACCCGTTTGTTGAATGAATGTGTGTGAATGAATCAATGAAAAAATTGATGTGTCTGGGAATGCAGCAGCTGAAATTATATTCCATCTCCAGACGTGGCCAGTGTTTCCCTGGGAGAGCAAATCTGTCTCTAGATTGTGTTCATGTGAGGCCTGTTTGGGGAAGGAATATAGAACTTAGTAGTACAAGTCCTCACCAGTCTGAGAGCATGTCTCTGAAGGACGGACTGGATTGTACTGTGTGGGAAAATGCAGTTGGATACTCTAGAGTGTATCTCAATGCACAAAGCAAAACAGCTACTTTAAAACTGCTAGGACCACTACTTTTTAAAGAAGGTACCTGGTGAATTGGGTGGCTTGAAATTTTTTTTTTGTTGTTCTATATTCAATACATTTTATAGTATCATTGACTGTTTTGTGGGCCACAACACTATTAGTAGTCCTTGGCTTAATTTTAACATAATTCTCTTTCCATTTCCTCTTACATATCGTGCCAAACGCCTTCAAAACTGAAAAGGTATGGAGTGAGCTCTGTTTTGAGTCTAGTATCCGAAAACTTTTGAATACACATTGAGGCGAGGGAAGCCACCTTGCTGTTTTGCAATACGAGGCCCAGGAAACAGCAGAGCAGGGCAGGACGTGTTTCTGAGTTGCTGCAGGGACTTCCCAGCTAGAATTCTTCCACCGGTGACAGCTTTTTCAAGCAAACAGATAGGGTCTTGGAAGATGCTGCTCCTTCCTGAGCTCTGGGAAGTTCCAGGTGGGACTTGGTAGCAGTCGTATGGAGCAGCCTTAATGTGTTCAGCCCTAGCTTGCTTGTCTGGCTGCCACTGAAGCCACACACCCAGGGACCTCACCTGGGGTGGGGGAGGGCAATTGCTTCCAGGGTGGCAGCTCCTGAGTCAACAAAAAAGCTCCTGTCACTGCCTTCCATTCTATGTTGAAGCAGCTTCTTCTAAAGTTGAACCAGAAGAGGTGACATAGACCAGGTCCTGGGTTACTTCTCTGGGGCTGCCAGCCCATATAATCCAGAGCAATAGAACAGGAGCAGCTCATCATTCTAGCTTGCAAGACCATCCCATGCTAGGTCAATAGGAATCTAATAGAATTTCATAGAGCTTACGATAAAGATGCTGTGGGTTTTGCACAGGTGCATAGACAGGGGGGAAGAAGATGAAGAGAGGAAGCTGCAGATCCCTAGGCCAGTTGTCAAAGGGAAAAAAAAACCTTGATGTCAGAGCTGGAGCTAAGCCGATCCTTTCTCGTTCTTTTAAAGTGAAGGTGAGTTTGAGCAGAGAAAATCCTAGTGTGTTGAATGATTCCATCGGGAGAGAGGTAGAGACTTGGAATATAAATGATTGCTGGTGAGTTGGAGCATGAAGGTCCTCCTGTGTGTCTTACGGGCTTCCTGTGTGATGAGCATGCGTGCTTCCAGATTAACCCCAGCCTGCCAGGCCATGGTTAATGGAATTATTATTAATAGCAACTTTGATCCCTGCATTTGTTTATCATACTTGTCCCGGGGGTGGGGGGGCACCTGGACTGATTGATGGTAGAGTCTGGCTTGAGCATAGGGGGATCTTCGAAGAGAAGTAGGTGACTTTTAGCCCAGAGACTTAGGATCTCTTGTCACGATGGGTGTGGGTAGGATACTGGGAGGGGAAACTTAAGGTGTGAAGGAGGAGAAAGGCTACAGAGGAATGGATAATCCTTAAAATTATTGTGGCTCTTGGTTCAGTGCTTAGTTTATAAAAAAAGCAAGTAATTTTGGAAATTGGATGTGAAAGGAAACTGGATAAGGGGGAAAATGTGGGGAGTAAAGAGGATAGTAGACACAAGAAGGAATTCTTGAGAGAGAAAGAAAGAGAGAAAGAGAGACAGTGAACTGGTAAGAATAGCAGATAGCAAGGTCAAGGTGTGCAAGAAGAATGGCTCTGCCCACCTACTCCATCCCTGGTCTACCCCCTACCCCTCCCCTGCCTATGCCCCTAGTGACTATGTAGCACAAAGTGGGGCAAGAATGAGAAGAGTCTGTAGGGCACTGAGAACCATTCTTCTCCCTTCTCTTCATCTTCTTGCTTCCTTTGTCTTCACTTTCTGTCTTTATATCCAACACGTTGGTAAACTACAGCCTAAGAGTTGGAACTACCTGCTTGTCCTTGGCCAAGTCTTTTACTGCCCTTGGCTCTGAGATTCTCCACCTGCATGTTGGAAAAAAAAATCACTTGTGCATCTGAGAGTTGCTGTCCTTCAGAATGTGCACACCAGTCAGAGGTAAATGAGGGTACAAAATATTCGTGTTGTTCAAAAAATGTGTGTTTGGGGCTGGGGAGGTAGCTCAGTGGTGGAGCTCTTGCCTCACACATCCAAGGCCCTGAGTTTAATCCCCAGTATTGTTTAAAAGAAAAGAAAACAGTGTGTGGTTTATGAATAAATAATATTGAAAGGACATGCATTTAAAAATCTGCAATAAAAGATCAAAAGTTCAATTGATAGTTCTTTCCTGGTCACTTTGTGAGGATTGGTCAACTAACGTCTTAGAAGTAGAGCAGTGTGGACATGAGGGAAGGAGATCTGTCCTTCTGAGCTGCAGGGCTGAGGAAGGACATCTCCCCCCACCTAGGAAAGAGGCCAAATGTGATTCTGAGTGATAAAAACAAAACATTATGTGCTATTTTTCAACTTTGCTCTACTTTTGAAATAATAGACTCCAATATACCATTTGTTGAAGAATCATGTATCTTTCTGGATTTTTTTTCTCATGACAGGTCTTGATACCTGCTTATGTGGGGTAATAAATGAGGGTGAGTTAAATTAAGGGACCAACCAAAGTAATGGAACATGGAGGTTTCAAATGCACTATAAAATGCACCTAGTGTCTGGTGATTTGTGAAGTGTTCTGTAAAAGCACATCCTCACTTCTTTGGTGGTTGGGAGGGATGCCTACCATCTACCCAGGCACTGCAGAAGTTCCAGGTGGTGGAGAGGTTGACAAGATTTCCCCATGCACTCAGACAAGGGCAGGGTGTCCCTTTGCTCACTGGAGCAGATGGCTTTGTACAAGCTCTTCAGGATGCCCAGGCCCTGGTTTCAGCTCAGATCACTGAACTGGAAACATGCCTGTCCACAGAGACACTCACCTTGGAGGTAGGCGTCTGTCTTTTCTTGCCTTTTACATCTCTCCTCTTTTCTGATGTTCTGCCCTTGAAATGCGGCTTCAGAGTGGCCTGGTTGTTGGAGCAGATGGACTGGTGGTTGCCTGGACTCTCCAAACAGTGGGCCTTCTGCTTTTATTTTATTTTATTTTTTTTTTTCATAACCAGCTTCAGCTGTAAAATGCCTGTCAGCCTGTTCCCTCACTGTCTGCATCCCAATGTGAAATCAAGATGGCAGCGGCCGTCAGAGTATTTTCCTGGCAATTGTACTTTTATGTGCCGGACCAGGAAGTGCTAAAAGCAGGAAATTTCACCATTTCAGGCTCTGGGAACCATTTTTACAAGCCTTTTTTTTTTTTTCCTTTTTTTCACAACTAAGAAGATTTCATTTCAGAGCAGGGTCAATGGTGAGGAAATGATGCTCATTTTGAGCACAAAGATGCTTCACCAACATGGAAAAGCTGTTGGCTCTCTTGCTTTTTCGCCTCCCTCCCGCCTGCAGGCCCTGCCTGCAAATCCCCTTGTAATTATCCCCAGCACCAAAGCCTGGAAGGCTCACCTTCTACAACAGGGGCTCTTAGGAGGGCTAAATGTCTCCCGCCACACAGGGAGAAATGCCTTTGTTTGAAGAGGAAGTTTTCTCATCCCAAGATTATTGTCCTTCTGTGACTGTGCCATGATCGGAAGAGAGAGAGATTTTCACGTCCCCTGTGTCTGTTGTAGAAAACACAGTAATATCAGGGTTTAGGTGGGTGGGGGTAAGAGTTTCAGGAGATTTTGAGGTGGTCTCTTGGCCACTGAAAGGTAATGCAACTATTTCCCGGGATTAAAGAGGACAGGGGAGGGAGAGGCGCTAACCTGGGGTGTGCTGATGTTATGTGTTATGTGTTATGCGTGCTCCTTCTGGTGTTAGGAGATCCTCCACCCAGCTTTGGTGGGTGTGCCTTCTATGCAAGCTGGTCCTTGGGGACAAAAATGGCCCTGGTCACCTAGTTGTTTCAAGCTCAATTTGGACATTCTGCTGATCTGAAGTGATGTTTTCCAGGTCTATCCTTTAGGGACATCAGAATTAGGATTGGAAAACACCTATGGGGTCTTTGTGCTTCTATAACCACAAATAATTTCTTTTAGCTTGCAGCTTTTAAAATAGAACAAAATGAAAAGAGAAAAGTGACTAAGCATATGCTTTGATGCAGATTAAGAACAGTTCATAGAAAGTAATTTAACAATAAATAAGTCATTGGCAAATTACAAATAAATTATCACTGTAGTGTAGTTTGTTTGCTAAACAATAAAACGTGCCTCATTAGAGTTTTGGTAAGAAGTTAGCCTGGGACAGTTTTGGGCTGAATCCAACTTGTAGGCAGACCCCTGTCCATGGGTTTACTTTTGGATCCCATCAGGGTCTTGGGTCTAATGACCAGGCCTAGGGATGCTCAGTACACCCTCAGCCAGGGCAGACAGATTCCATTGAATCTGACCTACATTGAACCAAATGTGGTCTCAAGATGGATCCATTTCTTAGGTACTCCAGGATTCAGGAATTTGCTACTCAGTCCATGATGGTCTTGCCTCAGACCCAGGGGTGATAAATACACAGCACGTGTCACCTCTACCTGCCCTCATGATTAAGGCTTACTTGACCTTGAGCCCAGATGTAGCCTTGTCATCCCCAGGCAGCCTTAAGAATTAGGATATTGGTGATCCCCGATGCACTGTGTCCCGATGTTGGAATTGATGGCCTTATTTCTTAGACATCCTATTCCCAATGACTTGAAGTTCAGTGCTTAAAGACTGATGGTTCACACAGTGTAGGTGCAGTTTCTGTTCCTTTGTCATCCAACAAACCCATGTGATATAAAAATAAACATCACATCACGGAGAAGAAAGAGAAGGGTGTCTGATCTGAGCTTGGATCCTCTGCTTACTAGTTGTGTAAACTTTGGCAATGATCTTTAAAAGCCTTGGGTTTCCAGGTGCAAGATTTAACTTGCAAGGTTATTAAGAGAGTGAGAGGCAATATAAAAAACCTAGCGTATTTCCTGGTGTGTTTTCAGCACTCATAAATGGTGGCCATTATTTGTATTATCTCAGATAAAGGAGATTGGCAGTTTCTGGCATGGAGTGGACATTCACTAAATGCTGCTTTGTTCTTAGCCTCTTTATTTCCTTTGGAGAGTTATCACAGGTTGCAATTGTGTGTGTGTGTGTGTGTGTGTGTGTGTGTGTGTGTGTGTTCTCAGGTCATCCCACTAGAAGATGTCCACGAGGATCCTGTCACTTTGTGGGTTACTGTATCTCTAGAACGTGAGTCAATGCTTGATCCGTGGTTGTCACTCAGCAGGTATTTGCTGAAAAACTATACGTACTTTCTTTCTTCTTCTTTTTGGATAAAATGATTCTCTGAAGAACCCATAATGCAGATCTCCTTTGCACAATGTGCCCTCTGAGACCTGCGTGGAGGCTGAGTCAAAGTGTTGACTCCTTGGCTCCCTAGGGAGGCAGGGGTTCCAGGCTTCTAGGGCTTCATAGGAGGGGTAGAAGTCTCGAGGGTTGGAGGCTGCCTGGAAACCTTCCTCCCACTTCCCCATAGGGCTGATGAATGGATCTAACTTCTAGTCCAGACTGCAAAAGAACTCTTGGAACCAAAGTGGGACTTGGCTGAACTTTACTATTAAAATATTTCAGGTAGATACCCCAAGTCTGGGCTGGCCATCAATAGCCACGTATGGCCATTGAGCATGTGAAATTGGGCAAATAGGGTGAACTGAGATGGACTAAACATGTGAAAAAATATGGAATTTTGAAGACTGAAAAAAAAGAAACTGTAAAATAGTTCATTAATAATTTTAATATTATTTACAAATATTTGATGAAATGAAATTTTGGATACCTTGGGTTAATAATAGCTGTTATTACAACTTACTTTTTTCTTTTTCCCTTTTAAAATGTGGCTACTAGAAAATTTTAAAACACATATATGTCTTACATGTGTCTTTATATTATTATTATTATTTTGCCAGTGCTATCAGGGAATGTGCTTTCAGGGCAAGACATAGGATGGAGTGATGGGGCAGGGTCCAGAGCTGGTCTGTCTTGCTTCTGCACTAATTCAATATGTGACCCTAAACAGGTGAAGTTCAAGGTTCTGTACTTTTAGGTCTTTCTGGAAAGATCTGTTCAGAGTCTTTGATACCTAAGGAAAAAAACAACATTCTAAGAGTACTTTACATTTGCAAGATGCTGATCATCTTATTTTCATTCTTGAAGCATGTCAGAGGATGCCGGGGTTGCGGGACGGGGAGTACAGGCAGCCAGGCCCTTCTGACTTGGGGAAAAATATATTGTAAACCCTTTGCGTCTGCACCAGACTCACTCTTTGTGGGAAGAACACAGAGTTCAACGGGCAAGTAAATACTACTTTTGGGGGCAAATTGGATAATAACTGGGACTTTCTAATCAAGCTAAAATGCCCCACAGAATTAAAATTTTCATGAAATAGACTATAAGATTTTATCCTAGAGTCTCCTTATGAAGTCAATATTATTTTCATTTATCCTAGATTCATTCAGAAAAACACCCAGGACAATATTTGGACACAGTAGGCACATAATAACATACAACGAATGACCTATTGCCTGGGGACATGCAGACCCTTCTGTGTATTAGTGCCTCCTAGAGACTTTCTCTCCCCCAATCCCTGCTGAGAAGGAATCAGAACTCTGATGATGTTGCTTATCTAATTTAGATTGTGTCTTTCTAATTTATATTATGAGCCCTTTCAACTGAAATTGAGTCTCTCTTAATGTTCTCTGTGGTATCTAGTGCGTTTTCTATGCACAGATAATATATACAACAAGAAACATCTTAGATTCTTGATGTTTTTTTGCTAATGTCAAAAGTTCTTCAGAGAAAAATCTCCTTCAGAAGTTTGAGACTTTTAAGTTGTGTCTACATATCTTTCAAACATGTGAGAAAAAGTTCAGGGCCTCACTATTTACAAATATTTGAATGACTGGTTGACTGGTAGAATGTTTTTATTTAAAGAATCTAGCTGTTAGGCCTTGGATAGACATAGTCATACGCTCTGATGTTTTCATCGACTTGCATGTAATTACACCACTGGTGGATAGACCTGGTAGAGACTCAGGTCTGTACTCCAGCATGCATTTCCATTCTTTGCAAGTATACAGAAGGACTTGCAGGTTGCATTTCTTTTCTTTCTTCCTTTATTTCTTCTTCTTTTTTTTTTTTTTTTGGTGCAAGGGATTGAACCAGGGCTGCTCAACCACTGAGCCACATCCTCAGTGTTTTTATTTTTTATTTTGAGACAGGGTCTCGCTAAATTGCTGAGAGCCTCCATAAGTTTCTGAGACTGGCTTTAAACTTGAGATCCTTCTGCCTTTGCCTCCCTGGTTGCTGGGATTACAGACGTGCACCACCACACCCAGTTCTTCAGGTTGCATTTCAATGCTCTATTAATTTCCCCCTTTCTTTCCTCCAATGTGGAGGGAGAGAGCAGGCATGGGCTCTGGAATCCACTAGTATTAGACTCTAGGCTCTGCTGTGTAACTTGGTGGACCTTGACAATATATTTAATCTGTTCAAACCTCAGTTTCCTTAGCTCATTTTCGTGTAAATCATAGCCAGTTCAATTAGTTGTTTGAGGATTATATTAAGTCACCTCTATATAATGTGTGGAACTTAGTAATAGGCTTTCTTACAAAAGCTAAATTAAACGGATGCATTTGACGTTTTAACAAATTCATAGCTTATACTAGACTGCATCTATTCAGTAATTCTCCCCAGGTGAAAAATATTTTGTAGTTAATTTTGAATATCTCTACAAAACATTTACTCATGCATTATGATTTTCCATGCTTACTTTGTAAATGGGGGAAACAGTCACTTTATAGTCAGACAGCCTGACCAGTGTCACTTTAGGTTGTCAGATCCTTTTTTTTTTTTTTGCAAATAACTGAAGTATGAAAATGCTGACTTTTCTTTGACAGTGAAGAATCTACTCAATATCATCTATTTTAATATCTTCCAATGGAAACAAGAAGCTCAGTACCCAGATTACCCTTCAACACTTAGTGAGGACTGATATGTGCCGGGTATTTGGAAGGTTTCAAAGAAGAGTTAAGTGAAAGTTTGTGTCCTCAAAGACCTTGACATCAAATTGGTGAGTCAGAGGACATAAATACATGCAAAAGCAGCAACAATGCCAAAACAAATGGATGTATTGGTTAGATCACCACCATGATTGAAGGAATGTTAGTGCCTCATGATTGGCACCAGATAAAAACTGGGACACAGACTTCAGTTGGCTGAGTGCTGAAGAATTCAGAAAAAACTTCTTGGGGGATCATCTCAGGCTGAGTGGGTTCTGGACTCTTACTAATGGGTGTTTCCTGGGCCCTGCTCTTGAGATCCAGAGGCAGCAGTTCCAGGGTAGAGCCTAAGATTCTACATTTCTAGCAAGTTCTCAGGTGATGCTGATGCTGGGGGTCTTCTGATCACACTTGAGCTCTGAGGCTGGGATGGGATATGACTTGGAGAGGAGAGTTGAGGAGGATGTGCCCCATTTTGCCTGAATCTTTCTGGCCTTCTCCTTCCTTACCCTCTGTATTTGAAGCCCACCTTTCTTGTGGGTGGCTGATGCCACATGGTTTCACCAAATGTTAAAGCTAGGTGTTGCATCTGCTCTTTGCTCAGAAAGAGAACATTCCTTCCTGGCTCTAATGGTCAGTTCCTCTGTCTTCCTTTTCTCAAAATAATGCATCTGACCATGAACTCTGCCTCAGCACTCTCATCTCACCCTATCCCCACCTCAACCCACTCCCTAGCTCTTATTTTGGCTGCAATGAAGTTGCCAGGCTCCCCATTGGAAATAACTTTTTAAAAAGGCTTAAAGACAAATAATCCCACAAATTACAGTTTCTGGTATTTCTCCAAGTAAAACCCAGTATCCTGTTGCTTTGTTGACAGCAGGGCCCAGCCAACTGTTGGGTGTGCTGGGGTGAGGGGAGCTAAAAGGAGGGCCTGGTAGAATTGCCTCACCCTGGGAGGAGAGAGGCGTGTACAATCAGATATTCAACACTCCTCAGCAATTATGGGAGTTTTGACTCTCTCCCTGGCAAGGCAGAGAACACTGCCCTTTCCTGCAGCGTTTGGAGTTCGCCCCCAATGCTATCTGCTAGAAGTACTTTTATCCCCTGAAGATACAGTATGAAATACAAATCATCACTGGTTTTTATCTCAGCTGGAGCTGCTGCTTCTCCAAATACGTTTACTCTGTGCAACTGCCCATCAGACCCATTTTTTCGTCCTTCATCCTGCTCCTTTACGATGGGTGGATTTAAGGCCTTTCTTCTGTTCTTTGTTCCTTTAGCTCAGCGAAGTAAACAGCAGGATTGATCTTACCCTGCATTTTGGTATTGTTCCAAGTGCTCGTCAATAGACATGGCTGGGAATGCACTGACTGGAAAGGAAGGGCAGATGGAAATGCACTTCTTGTTCTTTGTGCCTTTTAGTGTGCAGCGGAATGTCCCTAATCTGAGGGCTGCTACACTGGCTGCCGATCGACATGCAAATTCATTATCAAATGATGAGTCCCATCTTAGTTCTAAGGGAAGTCTTTAAAGGTATCAGGGAGGAAAAGAGAGAGAGAGGGAGAAAAAGAAATAAAGAAAGAAAAATACTAAAAAGGAAAGTCTTTCTCCGCCACCCCTAATATCCAGGTCTTTACAGTATCTTGGGAAAGAGGAAGGCAGATAAGTAAGCTGTAATGTTGCTGTGTTCCTCTTTGCATGCATCTGTTCACAGGTGCACAAAGCAGTGAAATGTTCTGCTTGGGAAGATCTTTATTTTAGAAGCAAGGCAATTTAAATTAGCGATGAATTAAACTCAGTGAAGGTGGCCTGACAATGAGAACTTGTGTCACAAAGGAGGTGAGCCTCTTTGTGGCTACTGTCTTTTGCTTTGTCATTTCTCCTCAATTATTTGGAGAGGAACTCCTAACTGGGGCTCTCTCCTGTCTATTTTTTTTTTTTTTATTAAAAGAGATCAACACTATTTTGACTTGTAACTTTTTCTTAAGTGATATGTGGCTAAGTTGAATTGGATACTGAAAAGTGCTGCTTTTACGGGTCAGACACTAGCCTGCTGTATTGGAAGTTGGTTAAATGGAGCTTTGGAGTTGTTTTGTGGAAGGCCCACTGGTTATATAATGCCTTTAGGTATTTTTTAGTTTCCAGAGATAATAGGTTGGAGGGAAGGTTGATGGGATGAATTGTGTTGTTTTGAAGACTCCTAAGCAGCAGGGCACATCACACTACCTATCAACTGCCAAGTATAGAGATGGCTTGACCTTATATTGATAACATGGGCAATATCTTTGGTTTGGAAGAGGTCTTCAATTTTTAAGATAATTAGGCAACCCCATATCTACCCTACTTCAGCTTTAAGAAAGTATAATTTCTCTTTCATTTCCTCGAATAGTTGTACAATGAGAGTTACTTTGGCTGTGAGATTTTCCTCTACACCTGCCTCTACCCGCATATCCAACCTACTCCCACCTTCCTATGGCATTAGACAGTCCCTCTTTTCGTCTGGAAAGATTGATGTATTGTCTTTTTTTTTGTTATCTAGGTTTGTATTGATCAATTGGTAGATTGTGTTTTTCAATATACTTGTAAAATATTATCATTACCCAGAATCTGTAGATTTCTCTGGTTTAGAACTTCACAGGGGCCAAGTTATCCACTGTCATGTAGAACTACCCCCGTCGCTCCGATTCGGCACACGGCGTACACCCTGGGAGTCACTTGCATGCATCTTAACAGTGCTGTGTTAGTGAACAGCTGTACATTGAAATGCAGTGAAGTTACCTAAAATGAAGACACAGGAATGGAAAGGGAAAAAAAACCCTCCATAGTACTTCAAGCATTACAAAAATGTTAAAAAAGTGGGACAACGTGTTAAAGTGTAGAATATAAAACCCAGACCAAGCAAATTACATTAAATAAATCAAAGAAATGTAAGTGGTTTAAAGTTAAAAAGAAAAAGGTGAGTGATGACGATTTCTTTTGCATTCTCAGTGAATCAATGAAGATGACTGGAAAAAAAGAAAGGATAAGACCATGGAAAAGGTCCTCTTTTGCGACAACCTTGGGATGAGGCAATTCTGGTTGAATTCCACTGGCAATGGGCGAAAGGAATATGTCTGGACAGATCTGTGATGAGCACGGAAAATGCTTCTTTGATACTCTTGGAGCAGATGGTAGCTTTGATTCATATTTTACTGGTTGAGCAATATCAAACAGGGGTAAGGGCTCAGAAAACTGGCATTTGAGATCCTCAGTGACAGTGACATAGTGGGTAGCATGGTAGATACTCTCTGCAACCAGGAAGAGCTTGGCCGAAGGTGAGATCACTTCTGTGTGGGCTGATCTACTGTTGGCTGACCTCGTCAAGAGATGCGAATGTGTTTTGTGCAAATAAGGTTGCTTATGTGAATGAGTCAACATTCAGTCTAGACATCAGTTATGTTAAATAAGTTTAAGCCATATTTCAACCAGTTATTTTTTAATTCATATTTTGAGCTTTATGGGACCTTCCTCTCCTATTTTCTTAAATATTGAAGCACTCTGGACAGTAGCTGTTTTTGTGTTTGCCTGTGAGATTCTGAAAGAAGGACCCTTTTTCATTCAACCTTGTTTTCCTAGTCTGTAGCACAGAGTAAGTGCTCATAAATGTTTATTGAAGGAATATTTGAATGATAAGTAGATGAATTAAGATCTCCCAGCTTAGCTGACTTTGGCCAAAGGTATTTTTCACAGAACTAGCAAAAGAGGTCAAGAATCTAGTGTTCAGTCAGGCGCGGTAGTGCACGCCTGTAATCCCAATGGCCTGGGAGGCTGAGGCAGAAGGACGGCAAGTTCAAAGCCAGCCTCAGCTAAAGTGAGGCGCTAAGCAACTCAGTGAGAGATCCTGTCTCTAAATAAAATATAAAATAGGGCTGGGGATGTGGTTCAGCGGTCAAGTGCCCCTGAGTTCAATTCACAGTACCAAAAAACAAAAATAAAAAAAAGAACCTAGTGTTTTGCCTCCAACTCATCCTGAAATCCCAGACACCTGTGTTGTCCCCTAATCACTGGGGCAGAGGGCTTGTTTTGGGATTTCTGGCTCACCTGCAGTCTGCTTTTCCTGTGAACCTCCTATGCTCCTAGCCTTTATGGAACTGGAATACTGGTTGGAACATTAGTTGAGAGTGGGACAAAGCCCAGTGGCCTTCCTGTGAGATACCTGAGTCAAGTCAACAGTGGCGAGCAGAACAAAGGCTCAGGACCACCTGAATCTAGAACCACTCACCAAGTCCAGCTGCCCCAGGTCCCCAGAGATTTAACCCCCATTCCTACTGCATTTCCCACCCTCAGATTTCAGGAGATCTCTCTCTTTTTTGAACTATCCCCTCCCTTGCCCCAAGTCCCTTAACTTTAATTGAGTTGATTAAGTGTTTCTTGCCATAAATTATTCAGATTTTTAAATAAAATGTCAGGGTCATCTCAACGATCAAACCTTCCAATCCTCTGCTTTACAGGTTCCCCAATAGAGAAGCTGCATTCAAGTAAAAGATATCTGGGTTCCCTTGCATTGCTTTTGTTTACTTTTCTCCTGATCTATGGCGAAATGACTTTTTGTGAAGCTACAGCATAGAGAATAACTTCTCTTCTGTGTTAGGAAACAAGGTAGGAGTAGGATGTCAGCTAAGAAACTCAGGAAGCATCAAGTTTTAGAGCAGAAAAGCAGTAGTAGATAGATGGGTTTCCACTTATTAGGATCCCTAAGAACTCATGTTCTGGCTTCTGGGATGTTAGCTCTGCTCATTCAATGCTTAGTTTCAATGAGTGGCTTGGTTTTTTTCTGGTCCAGAAAGTACTGTTGTCAGTGGCCACATAGCATGAGCAACAAGTCATGTGTGGAAACTGTGCATACATGGCCATACCCAAGAGAGAAGATAGCTAGATGATTAATGCAAAGTCCAGATTTTGGCAAACCATTCTGCACTGATAGCACTACTTCCACAAACCTGGCCAACAGCGTGCTCACTGAGCCTGGGTCTGCGGATCAACATATTAACTAACATCTGCCTCATATTGCTTGGGATGCAGATTAAGATGCTGTGACAAAGAGACTCTTAAATAAAGTGAATTAAGCACAATGGAAATTTATTTCTCTTGAATGACACAACAGTCAGAGCTCCAGGACTTGAAAGGGTGTAACTGCCATCCTCAGCTTGTGGTTTACATGTCTGGGTTCAAAGTGAGTGTTCTGCTTGTGCATGTCCAGTTGGTGGGAGGTGGGGAGGTGAGAGAGGAAGGGCCAGAAGATTGCATGCCCACTGCCTACCTTGGAGGTAAGATGTGTCATCCCCTCTCCCATTCCTCTAGAGAACATTATTACATGGCCACACTCACGTCGAGGAAGTATAATTTTTGCTGGACAGCCGTGAACCCAGCCAAAATTCTAGAGTTTTATTATTAAATTAAAACCAGGAAGTGGATATTGATGGATGACTGGTAATGTATGCCACACTCCTTCCCCACCGCCAATAAACCCCAGGTCTATTCATCAGGAGGTGTAATCCTTTTCTTAGAAGAGCACAGGGGAACTGAGCTGGAGATATGGATGGTCAGTAGAAATCTACAGAAGTTGGTGGGAAGATAATTCACAGTGTGGTTATAGTGATCTCTATTTTGTGTATCAGCCCGCTAGTCATTGCCTGGGTGAGATCCAGAGCTACCCAGGTATGAGAATATTCTCTATGACTTTCCCAGAAAAGGTCTCACCCAACTGTGCTTGAATCTCTCAGTTTATGTGCTTCTGAGCCTAGAAATTTTACAACGTAAGAATACTTTTGAAAATAAAATAGAAAAAATCATTTTTTTACTAAAATATCCACCATTCCCTTCGTACTCCACAAACATAAAGAAGGAAAATATGAAAATGGAAATTGCTTATCTTCTTTATATATTAATGTTTGCAACATAAAATATAGATCATTGACTTACACATAAAATTGTGGCATGTAGCATACCCAGGGATGTAAAGGATATCAAAGTATCTGTAAATTTGAGGTAGAAAAATATCTCCGTTTTAAAATAAAATTACCTTAGATTCTTTAGATTTTTCTTTATTTACAATTGATGATTTTTAAAGGACTTCAAGATTTCTTATACCTCCAAATCTCCCTGATACTCTATCTGCACAGAACATGTAATTTCCTATCTCAAGTTCATATTTTTTTCTTTAAATGTGCTTTATTTATTTAATTTGACTAAAGTTCTCTTTGAGGAGATTGTCCATTCAGGGCTTCTCTCTGTGCACCCCAGTGACCAAATGCAATCCCTACAGTGCATCAGACACAGTGAATCCTTCCTGGATGGAAGAAGGAAGCAAAGACTCTGAGATTTAGGCTCAATTCAGGCCACTGCTCAACGTCTCCTCCTCAGAGAGGCCTTTGCTACCCAGCCTGTGTAGACTGGCACATGGATCCCCTCAACCTGGGGTTAATTTTTCCTCATGATGTCTCCCTTTGCTAAGGAAGTTAGTATCTCTGGTTAAGGGGAGGAAGGGATGAAGGGGGTGAAGAGATATCTGACAGCCATCAGGCTTAAGTGGAAATACCCTAAAGGAGCACAGTGTGTCAAGTTGAGTGTCCTGCTCCCTTATGGTACTGTGAGTTCTTAAGGGGCAGGACATATATCTCTGTCTTTCTTTAAAGACACCCACAAGGGAGTAATATACAGTGGCCTGAGAATAGTTATCCCTTAGTGAATGCTATCTGTATCAGTCAGCTACTGCTGTATAACAACCACCAAATCTCAGTGACATCCATAAGGATCCTTTCTTTCTTATGCATCTGCTGTCTCCTTGAAAGGTACAACTCTAGGCTAAGCTTATTTAGGTGGCTCTGCTTCTGGTTGAAGGTCCATCTGTGCATAGTACCTTGCTATGGCATGGGTTCTTATTTTGTCCATGTGGACTTATTTTGGATTTCAGTCTGAAGAAATAGCATCTACTTGAAGGAAGCTCTTTTAATTGGAAAAAAAGTATCCTAAGAGAATAAGCAGAGCATAAAATGCTTCTCCAAGATTAGGAGAAGAGCTAGCAAACTCCCAGCACAGATTCCACTGGTTAACTTCCAAGTCAAGCCTGAAGTCAAGAAGTGGACTTATATAGGAGGAACATAAGGCTGTGGATACATGAAGGTGAAACTTTCAATAATCCAATCTGTTGCATTACCTGACCAGTTGACCAGTTGACTAGCATGGTCTTGAGAAACAGGGCCACAGTCACCCACTCCCAGCAGATGTTGGTGGGGCTGTGACTCAGGGGACCTTGAGGGAGTTCTTTCATTTTTCCTCTTTTGCGAAAGTGGCCATTAAAGTTAAAAACCTCATTTTTGTAATAGAATGCACACAACAGTACACATATTGACTTATGTTTTGAGTCAATATCAAGATTTATTGTCCCCAGAGTTAAATAAATCGTGATATTGACCCCATCATAAGCCAATATCTGCCTAATGCATTTTTTTTAAAGTATTTTGTATTCATTTATATTAACAGGACACGAGCGATCACTCATGGTATTACTTGGGTCTTCCCTTTCTTTCTCTTTCTTCTTTGTTATTTTCTCATCAGTCCTGGTAATTAGCCTGGGGTTAATGTAAGAGGTACTGAAATAGGGATGGGAGGGGGTGGGCAGAAAGAGAGTCTGTGGTAGCTTCCCTGTGCAGTCTGTTTCCACAAAGAACCAAGCCTCTTCTGATTCCAGATGGTGGCAATGAATTCTGTTTTCTTCAAAAGTTGTTTTTCTCTGGGATTCCCCTCCTCTGTGATGTTCCCATACACAATTCCTTTTGGTCGATGGGGAAATGGGGTGAGGGGTTCAAGCAACAAGGGACCATATGCAGAGGCTCCCTCCATAATCCTTGAATTTTTTTTTTTTGAGCTTTCTGTGCTGATCTAGTCTTGATTTCTTTGTCTTCGTCTTTTCCTTTTTTTCTTTTCTTTTCTTTTTTTTTCTATTTTGTAGCTAGCATTTACATTTTCTGGAGGAGTGGAAAGAAATATATTTCTTTAATACTGAATTCCATTTATCTCCATAAATTGGTTAGGGTATATGATCTAAAGGACTCAGCTGTTTTTAAAATAGGTTTATTCCTTTCCTTGAAGATTATTTCCACACAGTATAGACGCGTTAGAAGGAGACTCATTTCGTAGACCTCCGTGAGACTTCCATATATGCCGGCGCGTCATTTCGAGATGTGGAGTTTTTGAACAAAGAAATTAAATTTATATGTATCACCTAAATTATTTTGAATTCATGGGTTCAGCAAAGAGTTCAGATCCTAATCAAATATGTAGTTTGCATGGGAGCTGTCCCCCCTTCTCAGTAATAGTATGGCAGATCTATTTACAGTGTTGACTGGGTGCAGCGGGGAGGCTGGGTGGGGTGGATGGGAGGCTGTTTCTGTGGGAATTTATCCTGGTCGTCTGCAGTGCGACCTGTGTTCAGTGTGTAGTTTCACCACAATAAAAATTGACCAGGGAGCTAATTGAGAGAAGAGCTTTTTCCATCAGTCCCTTACTGTAAATAGTAGGACTCCCCACCCCTAGGAATCATTCAGCAAAAAAATGAACTTGAGAGTCTCCCTCTTGTTCTTTCTTTCTACCTATCCAAATGTTGCCTTCATGCCAGTCCCTAGGAGGCCTGTCTCCCCAGTTCTTCCTGTTCCTTCCTCCTTGGATCTCGTGGAGTCTATCGTCTCTGTCACATAATGAACCCTGACTCGGGTCAGTTTCATTCTCTGGTTTTTTGGTGTTGATCTTATCTTCACACTAGACTGTAAACTACAAAGAACAGAGCTTTCCCACTTCTTTAAAGATGGGAGTTGGGGGAAATCATGATGGTGACAATGATGACGACCACAAACTTTATGCCAAGGATTTTTCTAAGTCTTAGATTAGCTCACTGAATTCTTATGACAGCTCTAGCCACAAGAATCGGTGATTATCCCTACCTTCTATAAAAGGAGCTAGACACAGAGAAGGTAATCAACTTGCCTGAGGTAAGGGGTAGACCACATTCAAAACCTGGTCATCAGACTTTGAAGTCTGTGCCCTAATTGCAGTGCTGATCTCCTTGAAGATTACTGCAACGGACCTTGGATTTCTTGCTTGAATATGAACAAGACTATGGTCAAGCTTGCACTTGTCCATTGGAGTGGGTGGGTTGAGTACAGGACATAGCTGGGCTGGTAAAAGAGAGCAAGACTTGACGGTCTTTTATAAGATTTCTTGTAGTGCTGTACTTGTCTAACTTAGGTTCAATGCTTTTTTTGCTTTTTGAAAGCAAAGGATATAAGCTTTTTTCCCAGCCTGGCCACTGCCCAGGGAACATCAGACTGATGGGTACCTTGGTGGAGAATATAGATCCTCTAATCTGCACCATTCTGGCCCCTGCCTGGGCTGGGCATGGCCACTCTGTACAGAAAGAAACACAGGGAGCTCTGGCCGGGTAAGAGGCAGCTTTGAACCCATGGCACACTCCCATGTAGATTTATGCCATGGATGCTGCAAATATTTTTTCTTTACAAAATCTGTTCATGCTGCTGTGGGGGCTGAACACACAACTCCTGTGAGGTTTTCTGTGGCTGAAATTGATCAACTTCGTTGGTTAAAAGGATGGGGCTGGGAGAGGGGGAAAAAAGAGGTGGACATTTCTGAGGACCACAGTGAGCCCTTGGGCTTCCTTGGGTCCCTGGTTTACAAAGTGGTCTCCTCTACTCCCTCTCCTCTAGCCTCTCCACTCAGCTCTTTACTTCTCTCCCCAGCCCTGTTTACCCTCCTTCCCCTCTTCTCTCCTCCTTTATCTTGCATTCTCTTCTCTTCCTTTATCTTTCCACCTCTACCCCACCCTTCTCTGGAGTTGGGACAGTTGAGCATCTGATGTCTGTAGATAAATTAGCTGGTTCACATTCACAGCTGGTAAGCAGATGTTTCCCTCTCTATTACTTCTCTAATAAGCAGGCTCGAAATACTGACTTGGGGACACTCTCTGCCCCTCCTCCAATCCCAAAGGGGAAATTATTCCCTATCCAAAACATGCTATCTAGACTCTCGCTGCCATCTTCTCTGATCTGGGCTGGGGTTAGTAAAGTCTGTGCTGGGTGGTACGGAGCATGTTCTGTTGTTCAGTTTTTGGTTTAATTTTTAGCTTCTGGGTAAAATGGAGCCTTTTGATTTTGGCAAGGTTTGGTTTTATTTCTTAGGAATCAGAGTGTGGAGACCTTGTGAAAGGGCTGGGCACTCTCCCTCAGGCATGGTTTTAAAATGGACCAAATGCCCAATCCTTTCTTTGTATGTCTTTCTCTGCATCTCATATTCACATTTAAGTCTAAATTTCCTGGGTTCTAGTTGGGGCTCTTAGTATTGTACCTCCAACTCCTTAAGGAATAGAGTCTTTTTTCTTAAGCCATATATTTTTAATGATCTCATTTCATCCTCTAAAAAGTGATATAAATATTACTAATTGAGATACACATTGATTCTAAAATTCAATTTTTATGGTTAACCTCAGGACCAAATTCAGTCCTCTTGGGGTGCTGCTCAGCAGCTATTTAGCCATAAAATATCTTTTAGGGTGACTTTCGAGGGAGCAAGAAGCAGGTTGCCAGGAAATAGGTGACTGCAGTGATTTAGGGAGTAGCAGCTGTATCCCATGGCTTCCTGCTGCTCTGCTGGGCTTGAGGCACACGGACAGAGGTCTCTGCTATACTCCATAAGCTTTGGGGAGGTAGAGGCAGGTGGGTGGCCTGAGACACTTCAGAAGGAACCTGCATAGCTGAGGTAAAGGCTGCAGAGTTGGCTGTATTGATTCTTGCTTGCAATCTTGTCTCCTCAGGCCCCTTTCTCAGGGGTATTTCTTAAAAAAAGAAATTAATAAATGAAATGAGTGTTTACTAAACTCTAGTGTGTGTGCTTATGTGAAGTATTTTACTGAGTTAGGTGAGAGGCATAGAACAAGTATTAGATTGAACTACAAGGAATTGCTGGCATAGGATCATTCTATCTACAAAAATGTCAATTGTATACAATTCATCCTAATATGAAGAAGTTCCACTTATTCAATAAATATTTGTTCGATAAAATAAGGCATACAAACTGCCTTGCACATTGACTGGCACATAATAATCACTCAATAAAGGTAGGTATGTTGATCAATATGTACCTACTATGGCCAGTGACTGTAGACTGGATACTACATAATAACCATTCAATCAAGGGCCTAAGTAGGATGCTTTTATTTGGATTGACAGGTCAAGTGATAGAAGAACTTGTTTTTATCTACTGCCCTCCTTCAGATCATCTAGTTGCTTGGGTTGGAATCAACTCCCCAGGCTGGGTTGGCAGTTGGGGTGACCTGTGTCTTGCTTTTTTTTTAGCACATTTCAGTAGAGTGGCCAGTACTGGGCATTTGACATCTTGGATAAACTCTAGTATTCTCTTAGGTCCGCTTGTAATCTGAGAAATATTAACCTTGATCCTAAATAGTGAAATCTTCATTTTACTCTGAGTTTTAATCCATGAATGTTTTCATGTCAACTGTAACCCTGAGAATTATAAACCAGACTTAATGGGGATGATAAATCACAGTTTTGGAGGAGAAAATCTGATACAACAGCTGGAAAACAAAAGCTAGAAATGGAAAAGAAGCCAAAAACAAAAGAGCTTTTTTTTGGCATGAAGTAGTATATTGTCATTGTGTGCCCCCTAAATTGGATTGCCTTAAAAAAAAAGAAACATAGGAATATTTGAAGAAATACAAATATTTTTTTAAAAAAAGTTAAAATAAGAATGTTTTCAGTACTGTCTATCAGAGAGTAGTTCATTCACTAAAGGGGCAAAAGCACTACCAGGACTCTAAGAAGCAATTTCCACAAACACTCTCTAGACTTCTGCTTTTTTTCTAGATGTTTTTCTGTCTTGAATCAAACTCAGAAGTAAGAGGATTTATGAACTAGCAGACATAAATGATAAATCACAGCACTGAGTCCACATCCTCCTTGTGTTTTTAAATCCGCAGGATCTTCAAGCTAAAAGAATAAGAGGTCCTTGTGGAATTCTGGACTCCTGAGACAGTGGTAGTTCAGCAGCAGGAGGAAGAGTACACATAGCCTGTTTGCCCATCAGCGGTCAGAGTGGTTCTTCAAGATGGTGGCCTTTGAGCAGAGTCTGGACACAAGAGTCCTGCAACCAGAGAAAGGAAGGGCTGGGGTACAGAAAATGGCCAAAGTGGCTACAGCTCAGGTAACAAGGGGTTGGGAGAGTGTTACCAAGTGACATGTGACAGCTAGCAGGGTAGGGTGTGGTTTTTGGTTTCTCTAGGAAGAGAAAGTGTTCATGCTTCATCCTGCTCTGGTACCACTAACTGGTCGACCTCAACATATAAGACATGGGCTATATAACAGTTGTTTTAGATGAAAGAATTGGATATGAACACAGTGCTAAGCATTTTATATGTAGTAAGCGGTCAATAAATGACAGATTTTCTTTTCAGTATTAGCAGGGCTGGAAGGTGTGGAAAGTTTGAGCCATGTAAGGCTTTGATTTGTTCTTCAGAAAATGGCACTCAGATTGTGGTATGGAGGCTGTAGGGAGCTGAGAGTGGAGGCAGGGAGACCCATTAGAAGTGTTGTGTGTGGCACAGCTAAAATGACACAGGGAGCGTGGGAGGAGGAAGGGAGGGCGTGTCAGATTTGAGATATTTCTTGGTGTTTTGATTTGAACCTGGAATACCCCCAAGGGCTCATGTGTTGAACCTTGGTCTCCAATACAGCAATGTTCAAAGGTGGAGCTTTGGGAAGAGATTGGATCACGAGGGCTCCTAACTTCATCAATGGAACAATCAATTGAAAATTCTTAGCTGAATGGACGGTAGAGAGCTGGTGAACACTGTAGGACGTGGGGCCTCATCTAAGGGAGTGAGTCCTTAGGGCAATGTTCTTTGAGACTATATCTTGCTCCTGGCCTCTTCTTCCCTCCCTCTCTCTATCTCTCTGCTTTCTGGCTGCTTGAGCTAAGTAGTGCTCCTCCACCTCACCCTTCTGCCATGATGTTCTGTTTCACTTCAGGCACAAAACAATGGTACCAGCCAACCATGGGCTGAAACCTCTGAAACCCATGAGCCAAATAAATCTTTCCTCCTTTAAGTTGTTTTTTTTCTCAGGTATTTTGTCACAACAATGAAAACCTGACTAACATAATTGGGGTATAGTCAACAGGTCTTGCTGATAGATTGAATGTGGGATATGAGGGAAACAGAAGACTCTAGGCCCTTTTATGTGTTGCTTGTAGCCTGAGCAACTGGGTGAGTAGTACAACTCAGTCAGGATAAGGAGTGATGAAATCTGACACAAAAATAATTGACAGGTTTGGCCAGGAACTGATAACTCAATGAAAGGCAAGCAAAGAAATGGGTCTGGGTGCCTCGTTTTCTCCTCACAAGAGCCGTGCATCATTACGAGCCCTATTCATTCAAGGGAGGAAAGGGAATCTAAGAGAAGGAAATTGGCTGGCTCAGGTCACCTGCTAAATAAATAGCAATACCAGGAAAAGAACCCAACATTCATCGACTATACTAAAAGTCCTCTTTAGTCAGATCACCCAGCCTGCCTGTGGCGGGGAGGCGGGTGGGTACGCTTGTAGCAGTAAATAAATAAATAACCGATGGCCAGGGTTTCTCCCTTTTTAGCCACAGTTACAACCTTGGTTAGAATAGGGCAAGGTAGCTAATGATGTTGGATGCTTTCTGCCTTGCCCTCAAGGCTTTCTGTTCAATATTTCATAAGATCGCATCAATATCTTTGAGCACTCTTAACAAAATGATATAAAACCATCTGAACATTCAAATGCTTTTCAGAAGGTCAGGCAGTTTCCTTTTGGAGCAAAGTATCTGGCAGCTCTGTGGTGGGGGTGATTTGAGGGCAGAGTGACATGCAGACAGAGGGATGTCTCCGATGACCTCTCACGAGCTCCTCCTCCCAGTGCTGATGTGTACGGCAAAAACAGTTTAGAAATAAAAGGTAAATTAGGGTATGGCAATTTGGGGCTCATTCATATCGAATCCAAAGCACAGAGCTACACTATAGAGTCCTGATTTAAACAGTTCCTGCAAATGGGTTTAAATTACAGAGGAGATTCTAGGCCTATACTAATACCGGTAAGTCTGGTCTCTGGTCCTCTGTAGTTTACATCTTTAAGAGAACACCCTCCCTAATTATGTTTTCATGTTATGCTCTTAACATTTAACAATAGTATATAATCTGAACTACTTAGGAGGTAAATACCTGTAATATAACTCAGATTAGCTTGAGCACAAAGGTGATAGAATTGGGTTAGGTAATTGGAGAGTCCAGGGATAACTTTCAGGTATGGCTGCTGTTCCTTTCCATATTTCTTCCTTCTGGTTGATTTCAATCTCAGGAATGCACCTCCTAATCCCTATGCAGCAGCAGAATGACCACTGGAACCTCCAGGCTTTTATCCTATCAATTTGGTGACCTTAGTAGAAAGAGAACCTCGTTTTTAAGAGTTTCCCAATAAGTTGTATCAGCCTAGTAGGAACACCTTTTTCTAATTTTTACAAAGGTACTTCTGGGCCTGAAGAGATCAAGAAAGGGTGGGAATGGAAACAGCCAAATCATTTGGGAGGACTTGGAGTCCCCCAGGGGAGAGAGGATGGCAGTGTTTGGATCAGAGCACAGGCAGGGGAGGTACGGAGAAGTGGGTATGAATTTAGCTTAGTCTTCAACTAAATTAAGGGCACTTATTCAACCAATGGAATGAGCACCCACTCTGAGTCAGTCCCACATACCAAGGCAAGAGGTGTGGTGGTGGATGAGACATGTCCCCTCTGTAGAATTGCTCGTGGTCTCTGAGTTAGGTAGATGTGTAGACTGGTGAGTTCCGTGCCAGGAGGATAAGAGTCACAGTGGAGACGTAACAGAGTGTTCTGAGAGTAAGGAAGAGGGCACAGTTAAGTCCCCGAGGAAGAGTCCAACCAAGTAGGCAGGAGGTACTATTTGAGTTGGGCCTTGAAATATAAGTAGCTCTATTCCAGGTGAAGAAAACTGTGAAAGGAACATGAATGGAAACAGCATGTGCAAAAACTCTAAGGCCAGAGATGCTGTGGGAGGAGATGGGCTCATACTGGGAAGGGCCCCGCCTGCCTCTTTAAGGTGTAGCTTTCCATGTAGGAATATTGAATCTGAGATAAATTAACCCACAGATACAGTCATGCCAAATAAGACGTGTTTAAGTGTTTCTTCTTATGGTTGAGTTTCACGTGTTTTTTTAATCAGATTTTTTTTTTTTTTTTTTTGCTTCTGTGACTAAAGGATCTGACCAGGACAATTTAAGGGGAGGGAAAATTGTATTTTAGGGCTCGTGGTTTCAGAGATCTTAGTCCATAGAAGGCCAGCTCTATTCCTCAGTGCTTAAGGTGAGGCAGAACATCATGGCAGGAGAGTGTGGTGGAGGGAAGCATACTTTCTACTTAAAACCAGCTCATATCATGAACAGGAAATAAAGACTCCATTCATCAGATACAAACACATACCCAAATATACACCCAATTCCCACCTCTTCGAGCCACACCCTACCACTTTAGTTACCACTCGTTAATCCTTGTCAGGGGATTAAAACACTGATAGGGTTAAGATGATTACAACCCAATCATTTCTCCTCTGAACTTTCTTGCATTGTCACATGTGAGCTTTTGGGGGACACCACATTTAAACCATAACACATGTTAATGCACATAAAAATTACTGTACTACTTTTCCTATGTAGCACCTTTTGAGAATTTTCTAGAGTAAATTTTGCTATGTGTGATTTTTTCACATTAGGATATGATATTAGATGCTTAATTTAATGCTAGGTGAGTGCTCTGGCCTGGAGCTACACCCCCCAGCCCTAGATGCTTAGCTTTTTTTTTTTTTTTAACTTAAGATGCAACTCCATTGAATTAAGTGGATGGCTGAACTTGCCGAGCACATTCTTACAGTGTCCTAAAAAAATTCAGCATACTGGTTAGAAGTCTTTTACTTACAAGCAAAATAAAATCCAGCACAAAAGTGGAAGGGATTAATGGCTGCACATACCTGAGAAGTCCAGCTTCAGCATACAGTTCAATCAAGGCCCTGAATCTTTTCTCGGCTCTCTCCTTGGAGTGTGAATTGGACTTTGTTCTCTGCATTGTCAGGCTGGTTTCCCTTTTGACACAACAGAGAAAACAGCTGTGACTATAGCTACCTGCTTCCTAATTCATATCTTGGAAAAGGGGAAAGTCTCCTCCCAGGAACATCAAACAGGAATCCTGAGCTTCACCCTGGTTGATCGTTTCTGAATCCTGGGTTGGCTGGTTTAGATTTGTGTTGATAGATTGTCAAGACAGAAGAGATTTCCATGACTGCCTGAATGAATTCCTGAAGCTGGTCAGTCCACTCCGATCTTATGGGGAGTATAGAATAACCACCGTCATGCACTCACATACACATACATACAAATATGTGCACATGTATATGTGTCGGTATGACTGGGATATATATGTACGAGCGTGATACATATGTTTGACTGTGAATTCATATCTGTTGAGGGCCACAGCCGAGTCGGGATGATGCATGGCATTTTTGCCAGAAGTAGTGGTTGAGAGGTGACGCCAGCGAGCCATTAAGATGATGACTTTTGAGTTCTCCCGGAGTTCCCGTTGAGTTCCCGTTGAGCTCTCGCGGGGATTCCTGAAGAGTTCAAGTTGGTTGGTGAAGTTCCGGTGGTGGGAGTTCCGGTTGGTGTGTGGTATGGTCCTGGAGGAGCTGCGTGGGTGGCGTTTGGGAGAGTTCCCGGGGAGTGTGCTGGTGGAGTTTGGAAAGAAAGTTTGTTCCTGCTTGAGTGGCTCGTGATTTGTGCCCAGCCAGACTGCGGCACATATCTATACCTGTGCCTATAACTATAAAACATGAAAGCAACAAAATACTGAGACCTGATTTATTTAGGTAATTGGGAAAAATATCATGATATGTGTCATGTAAGGAGGCAAAGTTAAAGTTTTGTGGACAGTTGTGTATGTGGGTGGTGTTGGGGGAAATGTGCACTAACATTTGTCTGATTGGATAATGGTTGGAATGATGATCACTTTTAGACCAGTTATGAAGAAAAGGTTTCCCAAACAAAAGAATAGACAAGATTGTAGAAGGGTTTGAGTTTATGAGAGCACATTATTTGCAAAAGGACTTAAAGATGCATTTATGTGTGACATGGAGTGTACGCAAGCCAGCATTATCTGTATTCAGGCGCTGTCTTCTGCTTGTACTAGCAACACGTGGTTAACCTAGTTCCAGATATAGCCTTACCAGGACAATATTTAAAAACTGCATTTCTCTCCAAATATTCTGTTAGTGTAGAATTTTTGTGCATTCTGGGGTCCTCTCCTTGGTGGTTGAAATCAGTAAACTTTCTACTTAAAACCAGCTCATTTCTTTGTTCCAGATGCTAAGGAATAACTATGTAAAGATTTTGAGTGATTGACACTCTGGTTTGGTTTCCTGCTTTGCTTCTTGCTAGCTGTGTGACCCAAGGGGGTTTATTTGGCCTTGCTGAAGCTCATCTTCATTTGGAAGGTGACAATAACATTTACCTACAATAGTAGTTGTGGAATAGCAATGAAAAGTGGTAGTGTTTGTGAAATGCCTGACCTGAAGGTGTTCAAGAAAAGATAGCTAATAATAATGTCAAAAACTCACTTATGAATAGTCATCAACTTAAGATTCTCTTCTCTTAATTGCTCTAAGTACAATTTATCCAGTCTGCTGGAATTTTGGCCAAAAGATAGGTGTTAAAAGGTGTTTGGGGTAGGTAGGAGATGCATGAATCTGGGCATCCAGACTTTTCTCTTTAGTAGTGGAGAATGAGGAATTGCTTGAATTTGCAGCAAAGAGATGCACATATTTTGCTCTCCTTGCTGCCCCTCAAATATCATTTGCTTTTATTGCTTTAGTATTCCAGAGAAAAACTGGAGACCTTTTGGAGCTCTTGTGAGGTCTGATGCCCAGATGCTCAGTTGTAGGGATTTCCAGTCTGATGGTGGCTGAGAGCTTCCCACACTTGAGTGCTATTCCTCTCTACCACAGGAGAGTCTTGCTGTCCTCTCCGTGTGTTGGGAACTGCCTTGCCTCGGCACATGGAGCCAGAGATGCTGCTAAACTCTCACTTCTTGGGATCTATGTGCTTAAGCTGTTACCAGAAACTTAATGTTGTTTTAACACTTTTTTTGGGTGTGTGTGACAATCTATCTTCTGGACTGCTGATGGAGGACATGTATCCCTGTTTTATGATCAAAATCCAGCTAGAGATTCAATCTGAGGTCCCTTCTAGAACTCACAATTGTGGTTTCTCCTCTCTGGTCCTCCTCCATTTAGGCATCAGCTCTTTAATCTTTTGCCTGGGGGGAAAAATCTAATATACTGTAACTAGGATGTTTTTCAAAACTAGAACACTTCAAAACAAGTTTAAATATAAATGAAATTGGTTTCCAAATGTCTTGTTAAAAAAAAAGCAGATGTTTTATATTTATTATATCATTTTTGTTTTATCACCTTGCAAAATTTTACAGCATGGAATTTTATTTAATGCGGTGGCATTTTGAGCAGCAATATTAGACAGATGTATTTGCTTCATATTTGGGGACCTTTTTTTTTTTTCTTTTTTGGCAGGATATTAAAACTGAAACTAATGTAACCTGGTGTTTTGGGAAATGTGGATGAGGCATTTTGCTTATTGATAATTGAAAACAACAACCATCTTCCCTCCAAATGTACCCCTCAAAAAGAAAATAAGCTTTATTGCTTAGATAAGTGATTAAATGCTTTCAGAATGCCAGAAGTTCAAAAGAAGCCACTTTAAGGAGGACTTGGCTCCTCAAGTGCAGAGACCGTGTCTTTGACTTTTGCTGTAGAGTGCCAGGCATTGCCTAATAAATGGTATTGTTGATTTGTTGCTTTTGCTGGTTTAGGATTTTGTATGCACTATGGCAGAGATACAGACCACAGACCAGCTAAGAAATGGAATCATTTTCAGACATGGCATCGTAAATAAGCCAAATCTCTCTGCCTCCCCCATCTCAATTTGTACTTGTCAGCGCCCCACCACTCACCTTTTAATTTGCTTTTTTAAAGATGCTCCCCTGTGCCCTTAATGCCAGCTCACTTTTTTTTTTCTTTTTCTGTTAAATTTTCCTTCTACAGGCACAGGCAGGCAGGTCGCTGCCGCTCTCCTAACCAAACCGCAGACTGTTGGTTCTTATACCCTCCGGGTCACAACAAAATCCCCTATTAATTAAACTGAAATTATATCTGAAATAAATCACTCGGTGAAAGAAGCCCACTGTGGCATTCTTTCTAAAGATGTTTGCAATAATTAATGAAACATTTGGTGACTGGTGACATTTTTGATAACTCTTAAAGTGCCAGAAAATGTTGATAAGTAAATAATCTCTGTGGTCTATTGAGCAAGGAGTCAGATGATGGAGAGAAGGTTGAATAATAAGTTTTAAATTTCCTGAAGATCTTGTTGCTTTTGAGGGGGAGGCGAAGAGTGGGGTGGTAGAGGATATGCAGAGGCAGGGACCTCCATGAAGGAGGCCAGAGGTTGGCAAAATAAGGCCCACCAAACCCAGCCCCAAGACTCTTTGTAGAAATAATTTTTTTTTAAAAACAGAGCTATGTCCAGTTGGCCTTTGGTTGCCTGCTTCCTATGACAACCTTTTCATTCCAAAGGCAGAATTAAGTAGTTGCCACTGAGGCCACCGTAGTGTCCAAGAGGCCTCAAATATTTACTATTTGACCCTTTATACAGAAAATTTGCCAACCTCTAATGTAGGTAGTGATCTTGTGGGAGTTTGGCTAAGTGGTAATCATTTTGTATTATTTAAGAAATCAGACCTACTCAGAGTGGAATGAACTAAGGATCAGGAATAAAACAACACATCCACACCCCCAGACACCCCATGTGTGTCATTGATTCCCATTCTCTTGCCTGTGGCAGACATTACCAATCAATCACAGCACTTCTACTGAGTTGAGATCTGCTCTCAGAATCCTTCTCAAGAATTTCCAGGAAGCCATTGCCCCTGGACCACAGATTTCATGAAAGATAAAAATCTCTTTGCCATCTCTGTAGCATAGCGTTTCTCCTACCTGAAGTATCTCCCATCTATCCAAAGTTCTAACCGTACGCATTAACAAGTAAAAGCAGCCACTGTGAGTTTGGTGGGAGATTGCATGATATAGAATTATTGCAAGGATTCCTGAATCTACAAAGGCACCAAAAAAGCATTGTACAGATATGAAGAGGACAAAAAAAAAGCTTCCTATGTATTTTCTCATTCAATAAATATCTCTTGAGGCTCAGACTATTATATGTCAAGCTCTGTCCTAGGCACTGGACATCCGGTGGGGGAGTAAAACATAACAAAATCTCTGCCTACCTGTTTTAGCCAGCTTTTTTTGCTGCTGTGACCAAAAGATCTGACAGGAACAATTTTAGAGGGGGAAAAGTTTATTAGGGACTCTCGGGTTCAGAGTACTCAGTTCACAGATGGTTGACTCCATTGCTCTGCACCTGAGTCGAGGCAGAACATCATGGCCCAGGAGTGTGGCAGAGGACAGTGACTTAGAAACATGGCCACCAAGAAGCAGAGAGAGCCATTTTCTCTCACCACCAACAAAATATATGCTCTAAAGGCATGTCCCAATGACCCACCTCCTGTAGCCACACCCTACCTGCCTACAGTCACCACCCAGTTAATCCCTATCGGCAGGTTAATGTGCTGATTAGATTAAGGCTGTTATGACCCCAAAATTTCATCTCTAAACTTTCTTGCATTGTCTCAAACTTGGTATCAAAACCATAACACCTGTCCTTCATGATTCAAAGTCAGTGTAGGGGACAAAGGACTGAAATGATAATATAAAGTATAATGTCAAGTAGTGCTGAAAGCCACACTCTCTCACACACACACACACACACACACACACACACACACACACACCCCACAGAAGGGTGAAGAGGTCAAGTCTATGCAAGAATGTAGGAGGGCCAAGGAAGAACTTCCCGTGGACATGACATTGGAACAGATACTCATGTGGAATGAGGGAGAAAGTTCTGCAACGCAGGAGAGAGAAGAAGGGCAGCAACAAACGTCAGAAGTGGGAAAATACTGGCTGCTCTCAGGAACATCGGGCTCTACAGGAAAAGCAGCTATTCAACTTTTGGCATAATGGGGTGGCACCTGGCAGCTAAAAGTCCTTTCATATGTGTCACCCCTTAGATGCCACTAACTGTCTAGGAAAAGCAGGGCCACCTTGAGCATCTTACAGAAGAAGGACTGCAGCAACCAATCTCAGCAACTGAGTGATGACCCAGACCACACAGCTCAGACTGGAACCCCAAAGGCCTGACTTCCACACTTCGCTTTCTCAGTGGATTTCTATCTCGTATTAAGGAGTCAATCCTAAGGCACAATGATAAAAAAAAATTTCCACTCCCGCTGAGTGTTCCCTGAACTTAGTGACATGCTTTGAAAGAATAGGGAAAGAGAGCAATCAGGAATATATTTCCTTAACCACGCAGTCAGGGTGACCCTCTACCGTGATGTCCTGTGGATAGATATCGTCCACCTCTTGAGCAGATGGGGTGAAAGGGCATTTGCCTCTGCGGTTCTCCCCCCCCCCCCGAGATCTGTAACCCCAGCCTACTCATGAAGAACATCAGGTCAATGTAAATTGAGGGCCATTCTGCAAAATATTGGACCAGTTCTCAAAAGTATCAAGGTCTTGAAAAGCCAGGGAAAACTCAGACTCAAGGACACTAAGGAGATGACCGAGTGCAGTGAGTGAGCCTGGAGAGGACCCTGGGACAGAAGAATGACACCAATGGAAAACTGAGAAGAGCCAAAGTCTGAAGCTTAGTTAATAATAGAAAAATAAAATAAAGACGAATGAATCAGGTATTATTTAATAAATTCTGTTTCTTGTGCTAAAACATAGGGGAAAAAAGTGCACCCATTATGGGTGCCTAGGAGGGGACCCTAGAACCACAGGTAAACTCGTGGTGTCCTTGCAAAATGCAGCAGTTCCGATCCATCTCAGTTGCCAGGGTCTGACCCCCAGGAGAGTGGCTCTCATGGGTGGGAGACGTGCTTTCCAAACCCCAGAGGGTTGGATTTCAATGTCTACAGTGTGACTTGCCACAGGGCTTCTTTCCTCTCCCCTAGTAGTCTTCTGGTTCCAGAACAGTCTGAGAGTGCAGGTAAAAAGGATTTAATTAATGCATGAGGCCTGAGGGAGCTAAATATCCTTAAGACTTTTTAGCAGAAATGGTTGACAGATGCAGCCCTTAATTGCCTCATCCAGCTTGCTAGTCTGCTGTGCTGCAGACAATGAGCCCTTGTTTCTGAAGGGGGCTGGTGGAGATGCAAGGGGCCAGGAGGCACTGGTAGGAGAGGGTATCCCCACTTGGGCCCCGCAAACCAGACCTTTTCCGTTCCACTTCATCATGAAGACTGGCATTTGCCATAGATCTTTGGAGACCTAAGTTAGTACCATGAAGTAGCATTTTGTGGGGGTGAGGAAAGGGGGACATTGCTGGTTTTAAACCCAGATTGTCTTGTGTGTGGCTCTTTCAAAGGGACACAGGTAGGCAGCAGGTAGAGAGGGAGAAGTTCAGGAAGTGTTCAGGTCCCTGTCCTCCCCATTTCCCTCATTCACTACTGTTTTCTGAAGTAAAGGATCTAAGAGGTCCACTCTGTTGGTGGAGGCTCCTCCTCCCGGCAGCCAGTCTTGGCCTGCAGTTTCTGCATGTAAGCTCTGCAGCCTTAGTGGTTGCCTTGCTAAGGAGCCACTCAGGGGACTGCTAGCCATGTCCTCCCCAGATTACCCCAGAGACTGGACAGTGTTGCAGACACATGAGGTTCTGTAACACCGAGTCCTTGACTCACTGCCTCCCTTCCATAAGGGGTGGGTGTTTGCAAGAGGAGCTCTGGGAGGGCAGTGAGCTTATGTTGCCTAAACATTTGGCCTGGGGCTTCCAGAATGATACCCAAAGGCACTGACAGGTCTGCCTCTAGTGCCATCTGCCCTTCGCAGGGCTTTCTAGCACAGAGCATCCAGCTTCCTTTATTCATTCTCTGTTCATTCATTCATTCAGCGAAAGGCAATGGCGCTTTGGGTCTAGAAGCCTGAATTTTTTTTTTTTCCTGGCATTTCCACTTCCGTGCTGGGTGACTTTGAAGAAATCACTCACCCTCTGAGCTTTATCTACAAAATGAGGAGGAGAAAATCTACTTCATAATTTCTGTGAAATTTTAAATGCAGGTTGCTCACCATTATTGACATTTTGGGTCAAGTGCTTCTTTGTTGTTCTGGGTCATTCTGTGCATTATAGCATGTGTAGCAACATCCCTGGCCTCTTCTCTTTAGCTGCAAATAGCATCCCCATCCTTAGTTGTGACAACTAAAAATGTAAGCCAACACAGGCAAAGAGCGGGCAAGTTATGCCCTGTGGAGACTCACTGGCCTGAGGAATGGAGAGCGTTCTCCACACTGCTTGTGTTCCCCCAGATGCCACTGGCTCTGCAAGGAGATGTGAAGCAGGGACCTGCTTTCCAGGCATTTTAAAGCCCAGGTGAAAAGGGACAAAGTCAAATAAAAAGACATTCAATGATGCAAATTATGTTTGGGATATTGGTCTCTTGAAATCATTGCCTTGATTGTAAGATTACTGGGTAGAGGGAAGAATAAAAAGTTTAGAAATAGCCCAATCATGGGAGAGATACTTCAAGGAATCTGGAAATAAAAGCAGAGCCCAGTATGGAGCAGGATGGGGTGAGGGCACTGGAAATCTGTTCTCTTATAATAATGGGCTGTTCATAGACCCCAAACACAGGTGGCTCCTGTTCTACGGGACAAGCTCGTTGCTCACTTAAGGGTAGGCATAGACCAGTGATTTCTCTAACCAGATAACAAATATTTGTGAAAAAACAGACCACTTTCATGAAATAAAAATATCTTATGATATATATATATTACATTTTTTTTATCCATTCATCTATTGAAGGACATCTAGGTTGGTTCCACAGTTTAGCTATTGTGAATTGTGCTGCTATAAACATTGATGTGGCTGTGTCCCTGTAGTATAAGTCCTTTGGGTATAGACAGAGGAGTGGGATAGCTGGGTCAAATGGTGGTTTCATCGTCAATTTTCCAAGAAATCTCCATACTGCTTTCCATATTGGCTGCACCAATTTGCAGTCCCACCAGCAGTGTATGAGTGTGCCTTTTCCCCCACATCCTTGCCAACACTTATTGTTGTTTGTATGCATAATCGCTGCCATTCTGACTGGAGTGAGATGAAATCTTAGAGTGGTTTTGATTTGCATTTCTCTAATTGCTAGTGATGATGAACATTTTTTCATGTATTTGTTGATTGATTGTACATCATCTTCTGAGAAGTATCTCTTCAGGTCCTTGGCCCATTTATTGATTGGGTTATTTTTTTTTTTTTTTTGGTGTTTAGCTTTTTGATTTCTTTATATATCCTAGTGATTATTGCTTTATCTGATGTAAGGGGGTAAAGATTTGCTCCCAAGATGTAGGCTCTCTGTTCACCTCACAGATTGTTTCTTTTGCTGAGAAGAAACTTTTTTGTTTGAGTCCATCCCACTTATTGATTCTTGATTTTAATTCTTGTGCCACAGGAGAAGATAATGCTAAATGAAGTTAGCCAATCCCCCCAAAAAACAAATGCAGAATATTTTCTTTGATATAATGAGGCTGATTCATAATGGGATAGGGAGAGGGAGCATGGGAGAAATAGATAAAATCTAGATAGGCAGAGAGGTTGCAGGGGACTTCCGGAGGGAGCATGGGATAATTAATGATAGTGGAATGTGATGATCATTATTATCCAAAGTATAGGTATGAAGACATGAATTGGTGTGAATATACTAAGTATACAACCAGAGTTATGAAAAATTGTGCTCTATATGTGTAATAAGAATTGTAATGCATTCTGCTGTCATATATAAATAAAAAAAATTTAAAAATCTTCTGATAAAAGAACAAGCATTACAAAATAGCATTCATGTTAGGGTTTGCATATTTTTGTGGGTTCCCTGCCTGCAAGTTTGACAGTTAAAAGTCATTTTTATCTAATTGTCCCCCAATTTTTCCTCTTTTTAGTCAAAAAAGGATACTATAGATATGAAGTATCTGGTGTGGTTTTCCTATAGAAATACATAGATATGAAGGTAGGATTGAAAAATGATGCCAAGGAAAGAATTGGGGAACCTGAGAGTTGACAGGGGTCTTGTGTCCACCTTCATTGTACTGGATTTAATGATAAGGAAACCAAACTCTGAGAGGTGCAGTGCCTTGTTCAAGATCACCCAGCTCATTAGAGTCATAGAGAAGTCTTAAATCCAGAACTCCTGACTAAATATATCTCTCATGCCTCAAATCTTCTATTTCTGATCTGTTGCCAGTATTTCAAGGAAGAACATTAGACTCTAGATTTTGCATTTTTTTTGCATTGCTTTAAAAAAATCACTGAAGCAAAACATTATTAAATATTAAATAATTTCCTTTTAGCCTCGAGATAAGTGTTCTTTTGTGTCTGGTTTTTTTTATTATGGTAAAATATACACAACATAAAATTTGCCATTTTAACAATGTTTATCTGTTCAGTTTGGTATCATTAAGAACATTCACAATGTTGTGCAACTATTGCCACTATTCATCTCCAGAACTTTTTAATAATCCCCAGTGGAAACTGTTCCTTCCCATCCAACGACTCCCCGTGCTCCTGTTCCCGGTCCCTGACAACATGATCTACTTTCTGTCTCCATGAACTTGATTGCTCTAGAAATCGAATATATGATCAGGCTTGCTCCTTATTTGTGTCTTTCTGTGTTTGATTTTAAGTTTTTTGGTGGGTGTTGTTCTTTGAAGGTTCCATGCCAAACCGTATGATATAGGGTGTCTTTGGATATTTCTCACCCAACTTTGAGGATTTTCTCTTCTTTGTTAGGCTTGTCTCCTTCCTGTGAGCCATTTGTAGGGTGAAAAAGCAGCTGGAGACTGTCAAAGAAGGAAGTTTGATGTCTCTGACTGGCAGAAGACAGACTCCCTCCTCTGCTTTCCCAATCCCTAGGAGGACAGACAGGACGGCTGTGCTAACCTGTACTCTGGAACGAAGCCGCCCCTTTAGGTCTCCAGTAACCACCACAGTCTAAATTAATCCCTTCCTGTCGGAAGAGAAATATGAGTTGAAATGAATGATGCGTTTAGATGTTGCTTAGGGTTCTTAATTTCTTCTTCTATTGTATGTATTTTTTTTAAAAAAATTGTGGTTTTCTGTCATTTTATATGTGGTCCCAAAGGGCTTTCTGTGGCGGAAGTATCTTACACATTAAAAGTAAATAAATAAATAGAGGATTGTCTTTTGAGTTTGAGGAATCTAAATAGTTGAGATTTTTAGTTTTCCAAGATCCTGCAAATGCAAGGGTCCAACAGCTGCCAGAGTCATCAAGATAGCTAAGGGTGGGGGGAAAAGCTAAGGACATTAACCCGTTCTCTTTGCTCCATTCATTGAGAGCTGGCCTGCATCTAACTTTGTGCATTCTGACAGGTTAATTTTCACTCTCAGAGACCTAGATGGAAGGCATTTCTTCCGTCTGTGGCCTTCCTATTTTCTCTCTGGGCAGGTTTTGCATGGGCTGCCCTGACTAAGCCCCAGGGGAAGGCAGTCCTGGCCCTGGTGCTCATGGATGACCTTTCGCCTTGCGGCATGTGCGTGTCCTAGACCTAGACAGATGCGTTTGCAAGTCACAGGTGTCCATCCTGTGGGAACATCTGGCTGCCTGCAGTATGCTCTGCCTATTGAAAATGGACCACTTTGTCAGCTGGAATAACCAACAGGCACATTCCATCAGCCAGGCTGTGGTGGTTCATTCATGGGTCATAAAGACTCCAAATCCTCACATCTCCAAGTGGAGGTGCAAGATTCCCATTGCTCTCCAGGCAACCCTGATGAGGACTTTGCCCCTTGACAACACACACGTCTTTAGGCTGGCATACCCATGTTTGAAATGTTGTGTATAGGCCTGAAGTTTCAACATCCGTGGGTCTGAACCCTGCTAGCACGCTGGAAACAGGCAGAGAGCTTCGAAAAATACCACCGGAGACATTCTGATCAAATTGATTTGAGAATGGGTGAATTTGGGGCAGGCAATTTTAATATCCAGCAGCGTTTGAAAAAAACCACGGATTGGAATCTTTGAATCTCTTTTCAGAGCAAGCCATGCTGCCTCCTGTCTGTGGTGGTACTAACAGTGACCATGATGATGTCGATGAGACCTAATGTGTTTTGAAACCACCTAAGTTCCAGTTCTTCTTCTGAGCACTTTTTCATGCCTTGTCTCAGATCACCTTTCCCATAACCTTATGGAGCCCACGTTATGTTGTCCTGATCCCATGTATGAGGAACCTGATGCACACAGGAGTTAAGTCATCCCCTTAAGGTCATCCAGCTGGTCCATGGTCAGGCCCAGGAAGATCCCATGCTGTGGTCCTGTACTGATGAAAGGTGACTGGGTTGATAGACCCTCCGAGGTGGGGTTGCCCTCATCCGCTCAGATATGACTGTACTTCTATTATCTCTTTTCCCTTGAGGAACTGGATATGGACACTGCTAGACACAGAGAGACTGGGGACATCAGAATGCAGGCCGTAGCCTCAGACAGAAGTCTAGAGTTTTATAGGGGTCTCTGTCGTGTCTGTGTGGGTCACCGTGGCCAGATGAGAAGACCTGCGATGACTTCTGAGCTTTCACAGGGCTCTGCTAGGAGGAAACATCAAGGAGACGCAGAAGCCCAGGACAAGAACGACGAGGGCTCTTCCTGCCAGCGCCTTAGCAGGAGAATGTGGAGACTCAGCTGGTTCCCTTTAACTCTTCTTGGCTCTCCTGTGGCTGCTTCTAAGGGTATCAGGCTGGGTCTTGCAAACCAGTTGTCCTCAGGGATCACTGTGCATCTCAAGTTGTTTTGAAAGCCATTGGGCCGTCCAAAATGCCAAGCATTTTTCCTATGGAAATGTGCCTTGTGTGGTTCTGATTAATACCCTCTTCTCTGCTGTCTTTCGGGACTGCTTTTCATTTCCTGCTGCTTCCCACAGCTTTCTTCCTTGGTCCGTGTTTCTGCCTCTTCTTGTCCACCTACCACTCTTTTTCGGTGGGCCCCCATTTTCCTGTTCTGCCGGATGTCTTGCTGGGTCCTGCTGGTTCTCATCTTCTGGATCCCTTCCCTGGGTCTACTTTGCCTTTGAGGCCTATTTGGAATATCAAAACACATGCCACTGCTTTCCTCCAAACCTGTGTCCTGCCAAGAGGAGCAAAGGTTGGCTAGAGACTCAGTCTGTTCTTTACTACCTTTAAGCAAATCAATATCTGGGGTTTTTGGTAGAGGGTTTTCATTGACTAATTTATTCAGTCATTTGTTTGTCTCTTTGGGGTTTGAACTTAGGCAGGGGTGGAGGAAAGTCTTCCTCTTTATGGCTGCTCCCAGAACTGGGCCACCGCTTGCTCAACACAAATCAGTTTGAGACCAGTGATCTATAAGTAGACCATCTTTACATTCACGGTATGCAAGTTGGGTGCTAAGGTCTTAAAAAATTAGCACTCTTTTATATCTGAGCTCATCCTTTCTCTTGGGGCCTGTGGATTTTTCCAAGTCATTCTCTTCTGTCAATTTCATTTATCAAATTGCTTGGTGCTCCTAAGGCAGATGATTGAGGAAAGTATGGCCCAGATTAATCAAATCAGCTGTTTGGCCAGTGTTCCTGTGGCAGGAGGTGGCAGGCAGGAAGTTCAGTGCTAGGCATACTTGAGTTTGGAGGTCAAATGGGGATCTCATTTATCTCTGCCCAAACCACTGCCCTCTGCCCTCTCCAAGTGCTCTTTGGCAGCGCCCAGGAACCTAATTTGTGTTTGAAAAGAGCAGCAGCGGCAACAGTACCTTGAGTTTTCAACCTGAAGCCCGCCCGCAAAGCTTGCCAGGACTTCAGGTAGGCATCTGTGTGTGGAGCCAGCAGGAGGGCAAGGGCCCAGATCTCCTTCCCGGGCAGGTGGGTGGCCTGAAAGGTATTTCTGTGGATGAGAAAGAGAGGCAAGGAAAGGGTGAAAGGGAATGGGGCAGAAGAAAGCAGGCTTTCACAAAGGAAAGTTGCTGATTCTGTCTGTGATCAATCATGCTTAACAAAGAGGCCAGTGACACAGCCTTGTCACCCCAGAGTGAGTGTCCCTGTTCTTGTAGCCAGCTTTTTCCAACATGGATAAAGTTGATAGGCTGATGGCAGGCATTTTTTCTTTCTTTCTTTTTTTTTTTTTATTTTGATGTGGTCCTGGGTGGAAGGAGCGACTTTTGTGAGAGGCCACCCATTTTCCTAGATGTGTCCCCAAAAATGTCAACCTCCACTATAAAGGGGGAAAAAGACATTTCACATACATAAAATATGTAATTAAAATGATGAATTATTGTAAGATAGAATATTAGCCTTGTGACATTTTAATCTGAACGCACGAGAGAGAGAGAAAGAGAGAGAGAGAAAGAGCACAATCTGAAGCGCTCAATTAAATTTAGAATTTCCCCCCTCCATTGTTATGAATAAATAGAAAAGATTCTGTAGCAGTCGGTGGAATTATTAATTGCAACTAGTGTAGAAGGTGCATGCACCATATCATGAAATGGAATATCATTGTTAGTGACTATATTTCTTGGTAATTAAGGCCCAGACTAATGATGCAAGTTTTCTCCAGCATGATTTTCATCTGATTATGAGGCTGCTTCATTAAGAGCACTCAGCCTAACGAGCTGTAGCTGTAATAAAGTAATTTTCTGTCTTGTGCTCTGATTGATAAAGAGTTTCTATAGCTAAAAGGAATTGAAAATATAATTATAATTAGAAATGGTTGAATAAAGTTATTACAGGATTGCTGAAGGGTAGTGCAATTGACACCATAATGTTTTTTTGGAAGTGAGCATCTTAAAATTAGACTTTATAAAGCAACAAAACTCCTTTGCTAATAACTGGGCTGAATGTTGCTGCTTCCATAAAATGAACATTTAGATTAAAGGAAAATGAGACTTTCCCACATTGTTCTCGACAAGAAAAACATATGCAAGAAGAATGCTGTCGCCTTTCTTCCCAGCATTCTTCCCCCGTGAAGTAAAGCTTATGAACATACTTTTTACTCCATTTATAATAATTTTCCTTCTGCCATATGTTGGAAAAAGATCTTTTTGATTAAACTGATGTCTTTTTAAGCGTACAGTATAATTTTGGAGTTTCTCCTTGCCAATGTGCAAAGAGTTATGCTGTCTTTTTATATATTTATATTTATGAAGCAGTGAGTTTCATATGATTTTTTTCAAATTGTATAGAGGTTTTTTTCCCCCCCTGTCTTTGTCATGCATTGGTTGATAGCAAAATATAACTGGGGAGGATACAAGATTCCGACCCCCTCCCGTGGGGAATGCTAATCAACTTTTTATCCTAGAAACCTTATTTCTTTTTATGATGTTCACATTTATAAACCATGAAAACTCCGTTAGTGGAGTCCTTGGTGTGTATGTCATTGGATATGTCTGCAATATTGACATATAAATCTATGGCAGTGGTTTTATTTAGAATTAGCTGATACACTTTGTGCTCCAAATTAGTTTCACATATTTAATTTAGTCTCTTTTGTCCCATTTTAGCTCCCTGCACTGCATGAAAAACATGCATATACTTTAAAGCTATATGGTTATGCAAATCTATTTTTATGCAAACTTACCCAGATATTATTGCGTTTGAACTGAACCGAGGAGTGGATCTTCCTTGACCCACCACTTTTTGATGGATTCTTTCAAAACTCTGTTTCTACCTAGGTCCTGACAATTGGGAAGACTTTTAGAATTTTTGAGAATTATTTCTGTCATATTATAGGGCAATAAAAGGCATGTTATCGGAATACCATTAGTAAGATTAGAAAGGAAAAAAGAGCAGAATTTTATTGGTTGTTCATTGAAAATGTTAGCTGTGATTAGTTACATAATCCTACATTAACCTGTAAATTAAAATTCCTTGGTGCAATTTGATGGCTGATTTAATTTTGTCTTTCTTTGTTTGCCGCAGGCTAATTCCATTATGAATTCTTTATACAGCCTTTTCCCTCAATGATTAGCAGCTTCTACTCAAGTTCTGATTACTATTGTACACTTAGCACTACATAAAGCCGGGGATTAATATTCCCCTGAAGAATTGTTGCTATGGATCTGCTCTATTCCTTCTAAGAGATGTTTCTGCAGCTTCAATTGTCCATAAATTATGATCTCTGGTGAATTATCAGTGGGAGTGAGCTGAGCTTAACAAGCTGAAGAGTGCACTCTAGTTCGGAGAGAAAAAAGGCGAGGGAGAAAGGGAGAAAGAGATTCTCAATTATTAATTGTGAGGTTGGATCATTCGGAAGAAGTGATATTTTCCCCCATCTCTGTCCTTGTAGACATGCACAAATCAGCATGAGGTTGTAGGTTAAAACAGAAGCTTTTAAAAATCTTTCAATATTTAGTGATCATAACATGCTAGAGGGTCCTAATTACCTGTAAATAGGGGGGAAATGCTTGCTGTGCTCCTCAGTAGTGTAGCAGGGTTACAGAGCATGTTTTATTTTGCGGAGTGGCATTGTGTTAACTGGTGAAGTGTGATTTCCCATCTATTGGTTGAGGAATGTGTCTTTGACCACCATTGTTTAAAAACATTCCTGGGGATTGCTAGCTAACCCTTGGGCATGCTTCCCCTGAGGGAGTACAGAAACAGGGGGCTGCATTCACGTGGATAATAAACCCTGATGTGCATCCCTCCCTCTCTCCAGCACCATCTGCTGAATGGGTTCTTGCTCCTCCTGAGGATCCTGGGATATGTGGCAGAAGCTCTGACTACCTCTGACCCTGGGAGCAAGTTTATCCAGAGAAACCCATTGGGGGAGACCACCAAGCTTGCTGGCTTGCTAGGTCTTACCAACGCATGTTCCAGGCCAAGAGAAATAAACATGTGAATTATGTATCCGGTAAGATGCTTCTCTTGTCTTTCTTTTCTGTCATTTATTTTCTTCTTCCTTTTTCACCTCCTTTCTCTTCTGTTTTACTTCACTATCCCCCATCTTTTCTCGACTTTATTCTTTAACTTTATTCCTTTTTAGGTTTCTCCTTTTCTTATTTCTCCCTGCCCACTCAACCCCAAAGGGCTTCAGTACTAAAAATATGCTGGCATTTTAAAGTTGAAGCAAAAAAGGTGAATTATATTGCTACTTGGAAGTCAGCTAAGGGCAGAGTCCTGAGGGAAGTGAGATAAAATAACGGAGTCTGAGAAATGCACTTAACAGAACAGACACAGTGGAAAGAATCTTTTCCAGGAACCGTCTCTTCCCGGTTTTCCAACTGCAAGGCAACAAATCATTTACCAAGCGAAGGCAATTTTGTTATTAGGGAAGTGGTTCCTCTGAATCATTCCTAAGTCGGGGACTCAAATTGTACTGAGCAGTTCCTGGAAGTGGAGGTAGTGCCATTTTATCAGGAGCCTGGTCTTTGAACAATGGTTCATGGGAGTTTGGGTACAAGTGCCTCAATGTCTGTGCATGCAAACACATGTATATACACCTATGCACACTCAAGTCCCTGAAGCACTTCTGATAGTGATAAGAATGCTATTAACAAGAAAGCCAGGACAACAGGCATAAATAACATTGTCCCTGGCAAACAGGACATGTGGTCACCTTAGTTAACTTAGTGAAGGTTTGCCATTAAGGTCCTTGAAGACGATGTCTCCTTTTAACAATCTCCTCCATCCACATACTTGTCTTTCCTCTTAGCCACTGGACATCCGTGCCTTCCTTTTGTGATTGAGGAATTTGGCTTCTAATGGAGAATTGGTCTATACTCCATTCTTTGTGTAGGTAGGGGCACAGACATGGGACCCTGATTTGTTCACCAGACACATGCACATGGGACTTTGGTTGAGGGGTGAGTGATGCTAAGAAGCAGGGTCTCTAAGGAGCTGCCTAGAGTTTTCAGGCTTAGCAGTGATTATGTTCTATAGCAGTGGGCAGGGCATGGTTCCAAGATTTCTGGTCTCTGCATCTTCTCCTTAGAGACACTGTTAAAGTGACTCTCTTATCTAGCAGTTGCTGTCAGAATTAAATATGATGCAATTTGGGAGATGGTAACAACACTCTGGTCAAATTGTGTCCCTCCATCCCACCAACAGAACCTGGCGCCCTGTGTTCTAGGCAAGGAGCCAGGGAGCACCGATGAGGGCTTGAAGCCTGGTAGAAAGTTCCTGGGGCAGCCCCATCCTCTCTCTTACCGAAAGTTCTGCTCGGGCACCATTGGGCCTGCTCACCTTATGCAGCAGAGGGCCAGGGATGGCCTCCTGAGCAGGTGCAAGCTCGCTGAAGCACTTAACACTATGTTTCTCTGCACTATCGACCTTGGATTTAGGACAGAAACCTTCTATTTTGTGTTTTGGAGAGTCCATTTTTAGGTACTTCATGACATTTCTGGCAACATTTTGTTACTAGTGGAATGTCCCACCGGCCCTGGCTGCTCTAACCGTAGCGCTACCCAGCATGGGCTTGGGGTGGGGTACCAAAAGATACCAAAGGTCAACAAAGATAGAGCTCACCTACTTGATTTGATTAACAACTCCTCTTGAAGCCAAATTCAAAGGAAAAGTGAAATACCCAATACCAATTTTATTTCTTGTGATAGTGTTTTCTCTTTCTGAAGACGAGCACTATTTTGGGGGTGCTGTTTCTACAGCCCAAGTCTACTTCCAGTGGAGACCCCTGAAGTAATGGCTACTGTGTGAGGGCTATGCTGGCTACAGAGGGAGGGTTGTGTGGTTTGTGTTCACACTGAGGAGCCCCAGCCTGCTGGAATCAGGGTCCTCTCACCTCTGCGCTCAGGGAAGCTGTTTTCCTAAAGCACGTGGCAAATAATACATATTTGCTGGGTGGAATGATAGCGGTGGAAGTGAGTGGGTAAGCTGTTTTTCTTTTTCTAAATAAGGAAAGTAAGTCAGGAGTGTCACACTGACTCTCACCAGATCATCATCCTAAAAATAGAAGCTCACACACCATGCGCCCCACACTGTTCTCTCATTAACCATTCTAAATATAAGTTCCTTTGATCCTCACGACAGTCCTATTACAGTGATCGTCATCATTGCTACGGTACAGATGAGCAAACTGAGGCACAAAAGCCTTAAAAAGTGAATCTAGATAAATCATATCAATAGCAAGCGGCCGAGCCAGGATTTCAGTGGACCCTGTGTTGCAAAATCGGTAGTGTCCTCAGTTTCTATGTGCCATACCCCAGAAAGTGGAAGTGGCATTGGAACCTGAGCTAGTTCGCTCTTAGGTGCAGTGGATTTCCTGCTCCCAATACTCTGTTTCTTTCCTCCCCTCTCCATCAATTCCTGTCTCTGTAACTGAGGCTTCTCTCCACCGAGCCTGCTCCTCAGTGCTTCCCTGGGCCCTGCCTCATTCACATCCTCACCCTGACATTTACATACTCACTGCCTCTCGGTTTTTATTGCTGCCTTTCTTGCCAAATACAAATAATGACTGTTCTTTTGCCTTTCCTTGTTTTCTGGTGCAGTGGGACAATGAAGGGAGCATAGATAAATGTTTCTCAGAGCATGGCTGTGGCAAGCCTTGAAAAGAGGGAGCCCTGGTAACAGGCCCAGAGGTAGAGACAATTTCCTTGCTCCATTGATGTCTGTCCCAGGAAAGAGATTCTCAGTAGAGGAGCCAGCTCTGGATTCAGAGGAAGCAGTGGTGGTTTAAATGGTGTGTGTGTGTGTGTGTGTGTGTGTGTGTGTGTGTGTGTGTGTGTGAATAACCTCCATGCAGTGAGGATTCAGAGCCTGGAACTAGGTGATTTCCTGAATAGCAAGCACCAGGCAACTCCATTTAAGGCAGAAGTTAAATATTTTCCTGCCCTCATACTGGCCAGCGTGAGGGAGTGAATGAAAAGCCTGAATGAGAAGGACCCGCATTCTGTAGCTGCTTCTCTTGTCTTTTATTTCCTCTCCATTCTCGCCCCAGCTCAAGTTTGCTTTGGAGCCAGGGAAGCTGAATGATTTTCCTTTGCCTTTGCAGGGAAGACTTGCTGTCAAATTCCATGCAAGTTGATGCCGCTGATTTGCATGAGAGGAAATATAATCTGATGAAGATGTAAATGTACACAATTGTCTTCTTATCTGTAGGCTTTCTGTTTCTTATTTGGAAAGCAGCTGATTTAAATAGTCCCATTTGAAGTAACTTAGGGGGGTTTCTGCAGTGCCAAGTGATTGCATTTTTCCGGGCTTCTTTTTTGGTGAATTCAGCTTTCCTTCCTTTATATCAATTCATTTTGTCTTGCTTATGATATGAACTTCTGAGCATTTATATCAAAAATATTATAAGAGATGGGATACAAAGATAAATAAGAAATGAGCCCTGGCTTCTAGGAGTTTCCAATGAAACACACTTTAAAATGTATTTTAAAGACATTTGGAATTTGGAATTTTTTTTTCTGCATAAACAAGGTTCTAACACATTGCAATTATATAACACTTTATTGTTTACAAAATACTATCATAATCCTAGGCAAGACAACAAAAGCCCTTTTAACTCCTTATGTAGTTGGAACAATACAATTGGAGAGCATTTTCAGCGTTATTTCCCAGTTCTGTTCAAACCCGTAACTACCACATGTGGGATTCTGAGCATTTCCTTTGCCCACTTCAGTCTGAAGTGGTACTACCAAGGTGTCAGACATGATCCTGAATGTTGGGCTAAGAATATCAGTAGGTCCCAACTTTCACACACCCTTCACTTTTGCTTAATTATCTGCTTAAAGCACCAAATGTGGACTTTCTTACAATAGCCAATTGGATATTTTGATTTATCTCCCTGATGATTCAAAAGAGTCAAAAGACAAGAGGATGAAAATATCAAAGTGGTGATTCAAAGTATGTGTTTGGTCAAGTGAACATAAATAAGACAGGCTGACTTAATTTTGGCACATGGTAAATGAAGATTCTGGTCTCTTTCAGCCTGTTAAGTCAGGCACATGAGTGTGTTCACTTGTGGAGGAAGAGAAGAAAACGATAAGACACACGATATGATAGAAATAGATTGTTAGAAAATCCACAAAAGGCCAAAATCTCGTGAGGAATTTTCTAAGATTATTTTTAGCTTTCTGAGAACAGAACTGCCATGCAAGTTCATGGTTTAGCCTGCATGCTTTTGACTTTCAGGCATATTTCTGGGTCAGTATGGATAGAATTTGGGGGTGCTAGGCCTGCATGGGTCAGAAGGGACTTCACTTCTGATTACAGGGAACAGATGGTGACACTGGAGCCTGGAGTCTTTGGCTGCAGAGAAATAGCAAAGCAAAGGGAGGAAGAGGAAGGAGCAGGGTGTCGTTCAGGTCAGTAGCAGTAGTTTAGAGGGGATAATTCAAGAGGGCAGGAGAGCTTGGCAGGAAGGGAAAGGGGGAGCCCATTGTGGGGAACAGACAATTTTGTAAGCAAGAGACATTAGGAAGTCATACTGAATGCTTTAAATCCTACAAAGGTAAAAGGTAAAGCGCTGCGTCTGCTCAGAAAGAGGTGAGATGGTGTTTGATGGTGGCTAAGAAATGACTTCAGGTATGTGTGACATTTAGGTGAGCCTATAAGAGTGCACAAGAATTTTGTCCAACAAAAAATTGGGGGAAATGATGTAATGAGAGCAAAATGGGATGAGATGAATGATGAGAACAGAAGTGTGTAGACAAGAAATGTAGCACAGGTTTGAGCAACAGTGAACTATTAAATGGCTATAGACTGGCATCAGGCTCATTGAGGAGAGTAGAGAATGAGTGAGATGGAAGGTCAGGTTGCGGCCCCATCAAGGAGGGTGTGGACTTCCAAGCTAAGTTGTGATTTAGATTTAATCTGTTAGCTGCTTAATCTGGTGGTGGGACAAAGGATGAAGGAAAAGCAGATATAGAGCTCTTATTATATTTCAGATGAGGGTTCTGAAGGTCTGAATCAGGGATGCACAAATGGGAACAGGAGGCAGCAATGGATATGAGAGTTAGAATTCCTGTGATCTGGCATGACTGGCTTGCTGAGTATGGAAGAAGGGAAGTCGAGAATGATTGACCAAATGGTAGATTGGTAGTGATGTCACAGAAACAGAAATAGAGTGAGGCAAGAGAGCAAGATAAAGTTTAAAAGTGTTCTGTTTGAGTTGCCTGTGGAATATCCTAATGGAATCCATTGGCGTGTTGGGTAGAATTGGAAGCGAGGAATTGGAAGCAACTTCTTTGGACCCATGGTAAAAATGATGGGGAGGGATGAAATTTCCTGGGAGAGTATAGATAGTCGAGGACCAAAGGCTGCGGTCCAGAATTGTGGGAATTTATACTTTCAGGGCTTGGAGAGGCAGGTGAACCAATGAGGAGAGAGACTAAAGGATTAAGTGTAGTGTAGCTGGGCGAGGTGGTGCCTACCTGTCGTCCCAGTGGCTCAGGAGGCTGAGGCAGGAAGATTTCGAGCTCAAATCTAGTCTCAGCAAAAGTGAGGCTTTAAGCAACTCAGTGAGACTCTGTCTCTAAAGAAAATACAAAATAGGGCTGGGGATGTGGCTCAGTGGTTGAGTGCCCCTGAGTTCAATCCCCAGTCCTGCCCACCCCCCCACAAAAAAAAAAATAAAACCAGAATTAAGTACAGTGTAATGAATGACATGCAAAGAGCAAGTTTCGAGAAGAAAGTGGTGAGCACTCGGATCAAGTGCTGGGAAGTGGTTGCGGATGTGGCTATTAGAAGTCACTAGAGACATTTAAGTGAGTGGGTCCACGTAGAGAGATCCTGTGATGGCTCCTGGCATATTAACCGGAATGTCTCCACAGCTGGGAGGCAGTGCCACCGTTGGGGCTTAGAGGGGTGAGAGAAGAGAATATGGCTGCAAGTGGAAGCTCAATAGAGTCCGCCAGTGAGGAAAACAGCATTAAGAGTGAATTAATTCAAATCAGCATAGTTCAAGAAATTTTCTTAATAAAATTTTGTTAGATTAAAGTAGATAGTGTCTCCAGGGACAGGAGAGCGGCAAGGTAGTTTCAGTAAATGAAGGAGTTGAAGGATACCAGGCGAGTCACAAAGGGAAGAGGTTAAAAGGCTTGGCCTGCGACTTGCCTGGGTGGGGGGATGCATGGACCTGGAAAGGGTATCTAAGAGGAATTAAGATCCAAGCAAGTCGGGTAATGGTGGACAGTTGCAATAAGGGCATATGATATGTTGAGAGGAAGTGAGCCTGTGGGGAAGGAAGGACTATTCAGAGATGGGAATTTCATGGCTTTGGACTTTTTAGCTGAGGTAATTTGTGATATCCTGGGTCTGGCTCAGGAGGTATTAAAATAGAATGGAAATGGGGGTTTTGGAATTCCATGCATCTGGAGGTGGTATGTCAGTGCTAAAAGGGATCCCTAATGTGGATTCTGAACTTACCCATTAAAGGCAGGGGCACAAAAGAAAGAAACTTCTATTTATCAAGAGCCTGCTGCATGCTGGGCAGTGTGCCAATTTTATTCCCCCACATCTTGTATATCATTTAATCCTCACAATAACTCTATTGATAGGTAATATTGCATCCTGTTTAGAGATGAAGAATTGGAAGCTTTGCAAGGTGGCCCAAGGTTTTTCAGGTAGGACATGCTAGAGTCAGGCTACGAACACAGGTCTCACCAAAGCTTGTGCTGTTTTGTAAGAACAACCACAAGTCAAAAGTTGACAGCATCCAAGCAGGATGCCCTGGGGGTCAGTAGCACCAGAACAAAGCTAGTTTGGTGTAAATAGGAGGGGTGGACTTCATGAGGAAATGTGTGGGTAAGTGAGCACGTGGTGAGAGAGGTCTGGAAATGGAAATGCAGAGCTGTGGCACGTGGGCTTCTCACATGGTGATAGTGAGGTGTGGGAAGGGGTGGATTCAAGGAGACATCAGGGTAAATTAAGATCCAATTAAAGGGCAATCGGCATGATAGGATGAACAGCTAACCCCAAGAGAGGCTTTCAGCTTCCTCATTCCCTCCCCACCAGTACAAATAGGACACTTGTGTTCATCGTCTCCAAAATTTCTGTTCTTATACTTGCCAGGATCAATACTCAAGGATGGGCCCTTCTTTAAGAATTGTGTTCAAGCTTGGTAAATATTTCAGGAGCAATTCAAAGAGATTCTTTCAAATCCTGAATCATTTATTTAAAATAAGAAATGTGAAGCCATAGTTCTTTCTCTTTGCAATAGAGGAAACAGTTTGGGAGTTTTGTAGAAAAATTGATCGAATGCTTTGTTTTTCTTTTCATGTCTGGCAGCACAGTTAGAAGGTAACTTTCAACATAGTGATTTCTAAAGATGACTGCCCTTCCTTGTTATTTATACTATTTTGCCTTCTAGAAGACCTAACTAAAATCCATTTGCTTTCCATGCTAAGTTTTTTAAATTTAATTACAAACTCTTAAAATGGCTGATAGGGCATTTAGGAAGACTTTTAGTGGCCTTGCTGTTATGAGTGGGGTTATTTCCTAGGCATGAATGAGAAGCCGTCGACATCAGTGAGTGATTAGCAGCTCCTTGATGTCATGTTTTCTAGTTTCTGGAGGACTTTTTCTATGAGGCTGACTTCTATGGGGACCAATTGAGGCCAACTTCAATCGTACATTATAGAAAAGAGTTCAACTAGTATTCAAATTGAGCTGGGTCTGAGTTAGGCTTCTTTTGTTCTTAGTAAATTTTTCCTTTTGCAAAAAAAAAAAAATCTTGTAAAAAGTTTCCCTCTTTCTTTCTAGGGAGAAATTCCTTTGATTTTTATAGTTGTTGAACTTCTCGGCACACTAAAATCAATTCTATGTTATAAAATGCATTTTAGGAATTGTTTAGTGGAATATTTGATGGTGTCTCTTTGTGATGTGAAAATGTCCCAGACACATTGGTGTTGAATGGAGACATTGTCCCCGTCTTTGTCTGTTTTTTCTCTTGATCCATCAAAAAGAGATATTTGCCTTTGTCCTTTTAACTAGGTGGAAGAGTATGGAAAGATCCATTAGTTAACTCACAAATACTTACTGAGTACTTCCTGCTGCTCAGACACAGTTCTAAGCCCTAGAATTGACAGAGAAATCCATAGATTTCTGGTAGGAGAAACAGATAATAAACAGATAACCAAGTGAGTAGATAAAACATAATGTCAAGGACACATAACTTGTGTGAAAAGAATCAGAGAAAAGCGATGAAGAGGGTGAGGAGTGATAACCTTCAAAGCATGGACAGGGAAGCCCTCTTCTAAGGAGGTGACATCTGAGCTGAGGTCATAGTCAATAGAAAGCTATTCAGCACTGGACACTTTGCATTTGCTTTGTAAGACACAAAGTGCATGAACATGGCATTCAGGCCTCCTGCAAACCCTGTGAAAGAGATGCTATTCTTGCTTTCAGATGATGAACTTGAGACAGAGACAGCTCAATGACTAGGTAGTATGTGCAGAGCTGGGTCTCTAGTTAGCTCACCTTAGTACAAGTATCTTTCCCCACTGCCACAGATCAGACCCAAGAGAGATGCCAGAGAGGAATAAACTTACAGATTAGAGTGCTAAGCAGGGAGATGGACAGAATGGGCCCTCAGAAGTGCCCACCTCAGTAAACGTGAGTGTTCTCATTGTTTCTTCCGATGTAGCCACCTCAGAAGATGAACTAAAGCCTTGGAGGACCAATGTGTATCATTGACCTTGGGATGTCCCGAATCACCTTTATACAAAGACGTTAAAAAAAAAAAAACTAAACTAAAAACTGCCTTCATTGAAAATAAAATCCACTCACTGCTCCCCACCACGTCATGCCTCAGGTGTTTAAGAAAAGCTTAAAAGTAACAGACAGTAAGCAAAACGCACAAACGTGCGTTTTTGTTCTTTCTTTTCCATTTCAGTTGGAGAATTCAGGCTTTCTGTAGCTCCCTCTGGTAACAAAACATCTAAACATGTTCAAAACAGTGTTATCTTTCACTTTACCCTTGAGCAATGCAAAGAAAATACTGTGAACTGGCAGGCATCATTTTGCTAGCATTCTCCCGTGCATCCTAGCTGTGTTTCTTCTAGGAAGCCTCCTTTTCTTTCTTTTTTTTTTTTTTTTGGTCTCTGGAAGGATATTTTCTGCTTTGTATTTTGGGCTCTGTTTCTAGGAAACACGTGGCTCAACTTCCTCTTTTAATTTCATCCCAGCCCTGCTCATTGCATCCTTAAATAAATGCAAATGTACAACCAGAACTGGTTACTGGTTTTATGGAAAGGATTTTACTTGGCATGCAGAGAGCCTGGAGTCTGACCCTAGATTTCTGGCTTTGCACAGGATCTTGGCTGTTCAGGCAAACACTGTAGGTGGCACGTGCACCATCTCTATCCACGCTCTAACCTGTGACACAAGTCAGTAATCAGTCCTAATCAGTTCTGGCATTTTTTTTTTCTTGTCGTATTTGGACATGGTCCCCAGAATCTTTCTCAATTCAGGGCAGCCACTGCCAACCACCACAGCTGACTCATGGATCTGACCTTCTTGTCATCTCTAACTTCTTAATAGAGTAGTTAAGTTAGAGACTGTCCTGGTGACAGTTTCCTGGTACCCTGGGAACTTTAACATAATTGAAAATGCCCTTATTTGACTCTTAGTATCAGCCGGACAAGTATAGCAGAAACATAACAGAATATTCACAGGTTTCAGCGTGAAAGAGGGTGTGTTGGAACCTGGGGGAAGGGGCTGTCGAGGATGTCTAGACATGAACTTGACCTTTTTAAGTTCACTAAGTTTTGCTAATATTTCTATCTCCAGGTTGAGAAACAGAGGGATACTCATTTCCACATTCTTTCTTTTTTTCTTTCTCTCTTTTTTAGTTGTAGATGGACACAATACCTGTATTTTATTTATTTTTATGCAGTGCTGAGGATCGAACCCAGGGCTTCACACATGCTAGGCAAGTACTCTCCCCCCCGCTGAGCCACAACTCCTGGCTCCCATTTCTACTTTTGGATCAGGCTTTTACCTGCCTTCACAAAAGGCATCCTGAGCATGCCTAGAACCATTATCAGTTGGTGAAATGCTATAAAACTTCAGCCTGACTAGGTGGCAGGGCCACTGGTCCTCATCCTGGGAATCATTGAAAGTGGCTGAATTTCCTGAGAGCAGTGAGGCAGTTCTCCTGTCTCTAGGCCAAGGGGTTGCTTTCGAGCTTTGCCCTTTGGGTGACTCATTTCAGGCCTGGAAAGAAGCAGGACTCCCTTGGTGGAAGGCAGCCAGCCTGTCCCCAAACCCACTTTGTCAGAGTGGACGACGTTCCTGACAGCCTGGAACTAGACCGGCCCACCTGGTCCAGGGCAGGAGGTGACTTCTCTCACAAAGACCCCATTTGTAGCTTCCAAGAAAGAACTTTTCAGAATGTTCAAAAGCAAGTTGTAAAAATATTTTTTTGGAGGCACCTCATTAGTTTTAACAATAAATGCTCATAACTGGAAGTAATGATTTGGCAATTATAAGTCAAACTTCAAGTCGAGCAGGAGACCTACTTCTACAGAAACAAATAGGGCTGGCTCCTATTGAGATAATTGTGCTTTGAATTTTCCCAGAGTTTATTTTCCCCCAGGACCTTTACGAACTGGGCAAATATCAGTTCATCAATAAAATCTGTAATAAAAAGATGGTTTATATGAAAGGATCCAAAGTATTCTGAGATGGCCTCTGTGTCCATGTTCGATGTAGAAACTGAGTTAGTGGGATTTGTTCAGAACATCTCTGACACTCTGAGTGGTGTGTAGGGTGGGTGCTTTGGGGCAAGGGTGAAGTAGGTGTCATTGTGACTGCGTGTCCCTACAGGTGACTAATGACCTAGGAGCCTTCCTGGTATGTGGTACCAGTCTGCTGTTCCATGCCGTATTTTATGCCCTGGTCCATTCATTCAAATTGTTCCAAAAATGTTAATGACTACCTACTCTGTGCTGAAACTTTGGTGCTTAGAAATAAAGATGAGTCAAATATTTTCCCATTTTCATTTGTCTTTCTAAGTCTAAGTCTAGTCTGGAAAACAGTCCCAGGTGGACATGCTTTGAAACCGTGCAGCAAAGCACTGTGGAGAAATGTCTGGAGCTTTCCGATGGAGAAGGGGAGTCTTCTAATCCTCATAAGTGAGAGGAGCAGGGGGCTGGGGGATGCTTCCTTGAGAAGGTGACAAATAACTACATCTTAATGGATATCGGATAGGATATGGCTTCTTTTTCTTCCTATCTCCTTGTTCCTTAGGTGAGACCTGACATGTTCCAAAAATTAGACACATGGAAGGAGCCTTTGGTGTCGTAACATAAGGCCAAATGTTCCTTGGGCATAAAAATGCATAGGAGTGTGCTGAGGGGTGATCCTTGGTGGCCAGGTAAAGAGCTTGAATGGCTTGAGGATGCTCTACTATCTGGCTGGAACATGGCCTGGCTCTTTTCTCTCTTTTTTATATAAGAACTGCAGCTTTCCTGAAAGCTGTACTTCAAATGCCCCCATTCTGTGGGCAGCACCTCTCAACCTTTCAGCTCTTCATTACAATCTATTTGTTTCTATCACTTTTCACCATCTCCCCACCCCCCATTGTCCTAACTACGTCTTTTCCAGCACAGATTCCATGATCCAACATTAAAAGCACTCTCTTGCAAAGATCTTGAATTCCTGGCATCTTAATTCTATAATATTAATCTGGAGAAAACCCTACCATGTTTATGACCATCTGTCTGCTTGGTACTTAGACCCAGCAACAGAGAAAAAGTGGGAGAACAACACATGACCATGCCTCAGATTCATGTAACTGGGATTCAATCAGGATCCATTTGGTGAGCATTTACTTTATGTCTGACACAGTGATAGACCCAGGGGATAGAGTAGCGAACAGTTGATACACAAGTAAGTATCATCTAATACTAAGAGTTGCACAGGGGATTCAGGTGAATTGACAGAGGTCTTGGCTGACATCTTCATATGGATTGCTTTGGGAAAACCTTGCTATGAAGACATTTAAACAAATATCTGAATATCAAGAAGGAGTCAGAAAATGAAATTTAGAATAACATTTCAAGCAGAGGGAATAGTTGGAACAAAGTCCCCAAGTTGGGTTTGGGCTTTTCTTGTTCAAGGAACAGAAAAGTCATTGTGGTTGACCCACAATGAGCAAAGAAGAGATTAGTAAAATTGTAGATGTTGGGGGTTAAGGCTCAGGAAGTTATGTTTGCTGATCTGATTTCCATGCTGAAGAAAAATCCAGTCTGCCTTAGAACTCAGGGTGTGTAGAAGGTATCACGTTGGTGGTGAAGGATAGTAGAGAGACAGCAGAGGGAGAACTAGTTTTGGCACAGGCACTGAGATGAATGGGGCCAGAAGTTGACCAAGTGGAAGGGGGATGACCCAGGACAAGGAGAAGAACTGGATGTTGGCACTTTGGCCCCTTTGTAACTGGGATGAGAATTTGTAGTGCCTTTCATATTCCTAGCTGTGCTATATAAGGGCACAGAGAAGATAAATTCTTGCATTGGTCTTAGGATGGTGTTTTTCAGATTGGACTTGGAAAACAGGATATGATGCTAAAGAAATGAGACTGAAGGTGGGCAAGTGGTTTGAAAGTCAAGCATGGAATTCAGGCTGTGAGAATGAGAATGAGAATCTTCTATGAGATTGAAAGGGGACTAGGGGATTAATTTTCAATAGAATTTTATTTTGTATTTATTTTTAACCTGAGTTCTAGCTCAGAGGCTGCTTTTGCTAACAAACAGAGTCATCAGCTTGACACCTGGCAGGCCAGGAGATATTAAGGAGTTCTGTTTGAGTGGTGTTGCCTTGTCTAGGAAAAGGTATTTGTTAGGGAGGCCAGAAGCAAGGATCTTGGAGAGAAGAGAAAAGCAAAGAAAGGGTGAAAGGAAATAGGGCAGAAGAAAGCAGGCTTTCACAAAGGAAAGTTGCTGATTCTGTCTGTGATCAATCATGCTTAACAAAGAGGTTGGCAACACAGTCTTTTCCCCCCAGAACATTGCTGTTGTACCAACTGAAGCCCCATGAGGAGACACCAAGGACCGTGATGTACAGAAAATTCTACTGCTTGCTTTGGCAGCTTCTCCACTGAGGGTGGGGGTGTCTTTGCTGGTAGCATACTTTCTTTCAAAGTTCCCTTTGTGTGAAAGCAGCAGCCACTTCACACAAAGTGTGAATACAAGCACACTTTGGCAGATAAATATATTTTCATCTTTCATTATAAAATAAAGATTTCCAAATAATTTAGCTTATCCAAGGCTTGATAGATGTGCAGTCATTCAATAACCCACCTTGCTGACCAAATCTAAATTCTCAAGGAGATCTTGTGAGTGCCTTTCATTGGAAATATTAGCCTCTTTTGTAACAACTCAAAGTTTCCATTACTTTTACTATTGTTTCTATATTGGTTTAGTTGACTAGAATACTATCAATATAGCATATATCCTCCCCCACCCCCCAAAAAAACTCCACCAGAAAACTTCTAGAAGTCATAAATGAATTCAGCAGGATACAAAATTAACACCCATAAGTCAATTGTGTTCCTAGACACCAATTATGAATTAGTTGAAAGAGAAATCAGGAAAAATATCCCATTTATAGTAGCCCTCCCAAAAATAAATACTTGGGAATCAATCTTACTAAAGAGGTGAAAGATCTCTACAATGAAAACTACAAAACATTAAAGAAATAAATTGAAGAAGATCTTAGAATGTGGAAAGATCTCCCATGTTCTTGGATTGGCAGAATAAATATTGCCAAAATGGCCATACTACCAAGAGCACTATACAGATTTAATGCAATTCCCATCAAAATTCCAATGATGTTCTTCATAAAAATAGAAAAAGCAGTCATGAAATTGATTTGGAAAAATAAGAGCCCCCAAATAGCCAAAGCAATCCTTAGCAAGAAGAGTGAAGCAGGAGGCATCACAATACCATACCTTATTGGCACCAAAACAGACATGAAGACTAATAGAATAGAATAAAAGACACAGAGACAAACCCACATAAGGAGAAAAGATAGCCTCTTCAACAAATGGTGCTGGGAAAACTGGAAATCCACATGTGGCAGAATGAGAGACCCCTATCTCTCACCCTGCACAAAAGTCAATTCAAAGTGGATCAAGGACCTAGGCATCAGACCCAAGATTCTATGTCTTCTAGAAGAAAAAGTAGACCCAATTCTCTATCATGTTGGCTTAGAAACTGACTTACTCAATAAGAGTCCCAAAGCATAAGAAACAAAATCAAGAAATCAATAAACAGGGTGAAACAAACTAAAAAGCTTCTTCATAGTAAAAGAATAATCAAGAACATGAAGAGAGAGCATACAGAATGGAAGAAACTCTTTGTTACCAGAACCTCAGGTAGAGCATTAATCTCCAGGATATATGAAGAACTAAAAAAAAACAAAAAACAAAACAAAACAAAACAAAACAACAACAATAAAAACAAAAAACAAAACAAAACAAAACAAAACCAAATAACCCAAACAACAAACAGACAAAGGAACTGAACAAGCACTTCAAAGAAGAAGAAATGTGATTGGTCAACAAATATATTAATTTTTTTAACTTCTCTAGCAAATAGAGAAATGAAAATTAAAACTACATTGAGATTTTATCTCACTCCAGTCAGAATGGAAATTATCAAGATAAAAGTAACAATAAATGTTGGTGAGTATGTGGGGAAAAAGTACAATTATACATTGCTGGTGGGACTGCAAATTGGTATAATCTCTATGGAAAGCAGTATGGAGATTCCTTAGAAAACTTGGAATGAGAGAAGCAGAGTGACCCTCAAATTCACACTGCTAGAAAAGAAGACATATAGACAGTATGAAGAAACAAGAGAAGAAAATACCAGAAATAAACAAAGATGATACAATAATAGATTCCATTGACAGTATGGTAGATGAAATGTCAGAGGAGTTCAGAATGTACATTATAAAAATGATAGGCAAAGCAAAGAATGAATTAAGAGAGCAAATAAGGCAACAATTCACTGCTCCAACAAAGAGATAAGAGAAGAAATATAGGTAGAAAAAGATTACTTCAAGAAAGAGATAGAGACTCTGAAAAAAAACCACCCATAAATCCTTGAAATGAAAGAAACAATAAGCCAAATAAAAAATTCAATAGAAAGCATCAACAACAGACTAGATCACCTGGAAGACAGAACCTCAAGGAATGAAGACAAAATATATAATCTTAAAAATAAAGTTGACCACATAGTGAGGATGGGTAAGTAACCATGAACAGAAATTCCAAGAATTATGGGACATCATGAAAAAACCAAATCTAAGAATTATCAGAATAGAGGAAGGCACAATCTCTTCAATGAAATCATATCAGAAAATTTCCCAAACATGAAAAATGAATTGGAAAATCAAATACAAAAGGCTTACAGTACACCAAGTGTACAAAATTACAACAGATCCACACCAAAGCATATTTTAATGAAAATGCCTAGCATACAGAACATTATTCTATAGAATAGAATTTTAAAAACCTCAAGAGAAAAGTTTCAGGTTACATTTAGAGGGAAACCAATTCGTATCTCAGCAGATTTCTCAGCCCAGACCAGCAAAGCTAGGAGATACTGGAACAACATATAACAAGCTCTGAAAGAAAATGGATGCCAACCAAAAATCTTATACCCAGCAAAATTAAGCTTCAGATTTGATGATGAAATTAAAACCTTCCAAAATTTAAAAGAATTTACAATGAGAAAGCCTGCACTACAGAATATTCTTGGCAAAATATTCCATGAGGGGGAAATGAAAATTGACAATAAAAATCAGCAAAGAGAAGAACTACACTAAGGGAAAATCCAATCAAAGGAGAAACCAACTTAAGTTAAAAACAAAAAAATAAACCAAAATGTCTGGGAATACAAACCATGTCTCAATAATAACTCTGAATATTTGTGGCCTAAATGTATCAATTAAAAGACATAGACTGGATTAAAAAAAAGATCCAACAATATGTTGCCTTCAAGAGACTCATCTCATAGGAAAAGACATTCACAGATTGAAGGTGAAAGAAAACATGGAATGAAACCTCCATTTGACCCTGTTATCTCACTCCTTGGTATATACCCTAGGACTTAAATTCAGCATACTATAGTGATATGGCCACATCAATGTTAGCTCAATGCACAATAGCTAAGCTATGGAACCAACCTAGGTGCTCTTCAACAGATGAATGGAAAAAGAAAATGTGGTTCATTAGGAAATTGTTTTTCTTTCCTTCGTGTGTCCTTATCTAGTTTTGGTTTGAGTGTGATACTGGCTTCATAGAATGAATTTGGAGATGTTTCATCCTTTTATATTTCATGGAATAATGTGAGGAGCATTAGAATTAGTTCTTTAAAAGTCTGGTAAAAATCAGCTGAGCAACTATCCCTTCTCCTGTTTTTCTTTGGTGGAAGGTATTTTATTTCTATTTCTATCTCATTGCTAATTATTTATCTGTTTAGAGTTCCTATGTCTTCTTGATTCAGTTTTAGCAGGTAATATGTGTTTAGAAATGTATCCATTTCTTCTAGGTTTTCAAATTTATTGAAGTATGTTTTCAAACCAGTCCCTAATGATCCCCTGGATTTCTGTGATGTCTGGTGATTTATCCTTTTATACTCCAAATTTTATTAATTGGGGTCTTCTCTCTGTTTTCTTTTCATTAGTTTGGCTAAGGGCTTATCAGTTTTGTTTATATTTTTAAAGCACTGAGATGTTGTTTCATTGTTTTTTAAAAATTCTCAATTTCATTGATTGTGGCTCTGACCTTCAATATTTCCTTCCATCTACTAGTTTTGGAATTGGTTTGTTTTTCTTTTTCAAGGGCCTTGTAGTGCATCATTGGGTTGTTTATTTGTGATCTTTCTGATTTTCTTTCTTTTAAAAATATTTTTTAGTTGTTGATGTACCTTTATTTTTTATTTATTTATATGTGGTGCCAAGGATCAAACCCAGTGCCTCACACATGCTAGGCAAGCACTCTGCCACTGAGCAACAACCCTAGCCCCCTGATCTTCTTATGTAGGTACTCATAGCTATAAACTTTCTCCCAAGAACTGCCTTACTTGTGTCTCAGAGATTCTGGTATGTTGTATCGATATTCTCATTTTATTCTAAAAATTTTTAAATTTTTCCTATAATTTCTTTCATCACTATTCATCATTCAAAAGTGTATTATTCAATCTCCATGTGCTTATATAGTTTATGTAAAGTTTTTTGGTGTTGACTTCTCTCCTTTTTCACTTAAAAAATTGTTTTCTTTAGCTATACATGACAGTAGAGTACATTTTGACATATTATTCATACATGGAGTATAACTTATTCTAATTAGGATCCCATTCTTGCGGTTGTACATGATGTGGAGATCACTGGTTCTGTATTTATAATAAACATAGGAAAGTTATGACTGATTCATTCTACTGTCTTTCCTATTCCCATCCTCTGCCCTTCCCTTCATTCCCCTTTGTCTAATTCAATAAACTTCTCTTCTCAGCACTCTACCCGCTTATTGTGTTCTAGCATCCACATATCAGAGAGAATATTCAGACTTTGTTGTTTTGGGATTGTCTTATTTAATTTAGCATGGTAGTCTCCAGACTTATCCATTTACCAGCAAAAGTCATAAGGTCATTCTTCTTATGGCTGAGTAATAATCTGTTTTTATGTACCATATTTTCTTTTTCCAGTCATCTGTTGAAGGGCACATAGGTTGGTTCCATAGCTTAGTTATCATGTATTGAGCTGCTATAAACTTTGGTGTGGCTGTGTCACTGTAGTATGCTGATTTTAAGTCTTACATGTATATAGCAAGGAGTTGGATAACAGGGTTAAATAGTGGTTTCATTTCAAGTTTTCTGAGAAATCTCCATACTGCTCCCATAATGGTTGCACCAATTTTCAGTCCTTTTGTTGTTGATTTCTAATTTAATTTAATTATGATCAGATATGATGCAAGAAATTATAGATTTTTTTGTATTTTGTAAGAGTTTCTTTGTGGTCTAATGTGAGGTCTATTTTTTGGAGAAGATTCCATGGACAGTTGGAAAGAAAATGTATTTGGCTGTTGTTGGATGAAATATTTTATAGATATTTGTGAAGTCCATTTGATACATCATACTTGTAGGTCCAAACAGTCCTTACTGAGTATTATGTCTGAATGACCTATCTATGTGTGAGAGCAGTGTGTTGAAATTATGCAGTATTGTTGTACTGTAGTCTAGCTGAGTTTTTCATTTGAGTAGTGTCTGTGCACTAATGTTTGGATCATAAATATTTACTATTGTTATATCTTCTGGTTGGATTGTTTGCCCTCTTTGCCAGTATAAAGTGACTATGTCTCTTCTGATTAATTTTGGCTTGAAGTATGCTTTGTTGGATTTGAGAGTAGCCACTCCTGCTTCTTTTCAGGCTCCATTTGTATGGTATATCAATTTCCATCTTTCACATTCAATCTGTGGCTGTATTTGCCTATAATGTGAGTCTTTTGCAAACAACATATAGTTGGGTCCTGAGTTTTAATCCATTCTGTTAGCCTATGCCTTTTAATTGGAAGACTTGAGACCATATATATTTAAAGTTATCATAGACAGATATCTATTAATTTTTGTCATTTTGGTTTATTTATAATGTTTAATTTGGTCCTGTATCTCATTTGCTTAATTGCCCTTCAAATGAGATTTGTTTATTTGTGACTCTGTGGCTTTGGATTTATTCCACGTGAAGCATTTTTTTAAGCATTTCGTGTCATACCAGCTTAGTAGTCATTAGTTCTTTTAGTTTCTGCTTTTCTTGAAAGGTTTTCACTTTTTCTTTAATTATAAAGGATAGCTTTGCTGGATTTCCCAGTTTTGGTTGACATTTTCTTTCAGATTTGGGGACACATTATTCTAGGCCTTCTTGGATATGTGCTGAGAAATCAGAAATTATTCTCATTGGCTTGCCTGTAAGTGTGATGTGATTTTTTTTTTCTTGAGACTTTAAAAACTCTATCCTTGTTATGAATATTAGGCATTTTAATTATAATGTGTCATAGAGAGGTTCTGTTTTTGATCCTGTCTGTTTGGAGTTTTGAATATTTTCTGTATCTGGGTGTTTATCTCATTGTAAAAGTCTGGAAATTTTTCTGATATTATTTCCCCCAAAGAGATTATCCATGCTATTATTCTATTCATCTCACAATTCTATTCAGTTCCAATGATTCTTAAATTTGGTCTCTTAATGTCTCAGCGTACTTGAGTATTTTAGGCATGATCATGCTTTTCTTTTCTTTAATGCTGTTTGAATGTTCTAGGCTGGCCTCTTTGTCTTCCAGCTCTGAGATTCTGTGCTTAGCATGGTTCACTCTAGTAGAAAGACTTTTAAATGAAAATTTTATTTGATTTATTGTGTCTTTCATTTCCAAGGTCTCTGTTTGTTTCTTTTAAAATATCTCAATCTACATATTGAATTTTTTAATTCATATCCTGTATTGACTTCCTTAATTCATTCAGTCATTTTTTCTGTGTTCTTTTAGAATTCATTGATCATTTTTGTAGTCATTATTTTGAGTTCTTTATCTGATATTTTGACCTATTCAAAATCTTTGGAGTCAGTTGCTGGTGAGTCATGAATTTTAGGAGATATTGTGTTACCTCATTTCTTCATAGTTCTTTTATTTCTGGGTTGGGTTTTATCCATCTTTTGGGATGGATTTCTCTTTCACTCTTATGCATGGGCTTTTTTAGGGGCATAGCGTTGGTTTGCCCACATCCTAGAGTGTCATAGTTTAAGACCCTTGTAGGTGTGATAACCATAGACTTTCTGTTAATTCTCTCTGTTTTTGCTGTAGGAGTGGATGGGCAGAATTTGAGTTATTCTCAGGAAGGCTTTAGTAGTGGAGATTACCATCAGTGGGCTACTGAGTAATGTGTTTTTCTATCCCTGTTTTTTTCCAGTCTCAAATAGGTAGGTTTTGTTATAAAGAATGATTTAATGATACGAGGCTGGATTTAGTGCATTTGTTCCAATTTTAAATTCCTGGGCTGTTTTAGTCTAAAATTAGTCAGGGAAAAGGAGAACTCTCAAGGTATTCCAAAAAAGGAATTAAATTCAGGGAATTGGTTGTAAATTTGTAAGAATGGCTGGAAGAACACACGGGAGATAGAAGAGGTCTGCCAGAGATTAAAGGAAGAATAAGGCATAACCCACAGATTTAAGAAGCTGTTCTATTGCAAAGTCCATAGAGCTGTATCTTCTGTAGCTTGGTTGGAAGCATTTTGCAATACAACCCAGATGCGAAGAAGAGAAACTGCATGAGCCAGGCCTGAACCTGCTCAGACTGCTGCAGTTCAGAGTTGTCCTACTTGAACTGCTTCAACAGCAACCACCTACAACTGAGGGCAACTACCAGAGATAGAAGTGGAGATATTTTCTTCTTTTTTTTTTTTTTTACTCTCTGCACTTCTGCCAGTGCCTCATGTTCGAAGAGCCTAACAGGAAGATAGTAGACAGAGCAAACTGGGAAATATAGTTCACAGACTCCCAGCCCAGTAGAATAAAGCAGAATGTATAGAGATGGGTGTGTGTCAGAGAGGCAACAGGGCAACAGTAGGTATCTGGGCCCACAGAATCACTTTGAAACAGGCATACATCTCTCACATAAACAACTGTAGTAGCCCCAACTGGTCTCTTTAAATCCCTTCTGGTCTTCCTTCTGTACTCCATAATATAGTTAGAAAGTTCCCTTTAGAAAAAAATCTAAATTGTGTCACTTAGCTAAAACCTCCACAAAGTTTCCCACTGACATTAGGTAAAACCCACTCTTTTGCATACATGGACTAGGAGGCTCTGTTTGTCTTGGCCCTATACACCTTGATAGCTTCTTCTGACACTAGACTTCTTTCTTATCTTTGCAGTGCAGCTATAATAATCTTTCTGTTTCTTGAGTGTGCTATTCTTCTTTTCTTCTTTGTAAATGTTCTTTGGAAATATTCCTCTCTTTGTATGATAAGTTTTCTCCTCAGATAACCCAGACATTTTTTTTTTATTCAGAATTCATTTCAATAAACTTCCCTTATAGAAGCTTTCTCGGCCTCCTTGAATAGGTCATTTTCACCATTTTAGTATAAACATCTCTAGTTATTAACCAATTGTTTTAGTCAGCTATTTTGTTACTGTGACTAAAATACCTGATAGGAAGGAGGAAATGTATATTTGGCATTCACAGCTTCAGAGGTCTCAGTCCATAGAGGGCTCACTCCATTATTCTGTGCTCCAGATGTGGCAGAATACCGTGACAGAAGAGCATGATAGAGGAAAGTGGCTCAGGACATGGCAAAGAATGTCAACTCCACTCTCTAGGCATATATCTCAGAGGCATGCCCCCAGTGACCCACCTCCTCCAGCCACACCCTACCTGCCTACAGTTACCACCCACTTAATCCCTGATATGGGATTAATGCACTGATTAGTTAAGGCTCTTATAACTCAGTCATTTCAAATATCATCTTTCTTATTATCTAGCAGATGAACTTTTGGGGACACTTGGTATCTAAATCATAACATTCTTCTCCTGGCCTTTCACAATGCCAAGTACATTTTGTCCATTTTCAAGAGTCCCCATGGTGTTCACAGCCCCAGGATTTCCCAAAAGTACCAATTCAAAGTCTCTACCAAAACTTAAGGCAAAATCTCAGTGTAAGCTTCTGTAAGAATGAAAAGAAAGTTACATATATCTAACATATAAAGGCACAGAGGAAATATTTTCATTCCACAAGGGAGAAATAGGGGCATAGAAATAAGGGATGGGACCAAAGCAAGACTGAAATCCACCTGGGCAAATGAGCTCTGTAGCTCCATGTTCAGCATCTGGGACATGTGGCATCATGATATTCTCTCCAAAGTGCATGTGTAGCTCTGCCCTTAGGGATTTGCTGGTTGCAACCCACATGGCCTCCTCTTTGACTTGTTTCTGCTCAGTTTCTACAGCTTTCCTTGGCAGACATCCCACATTATAGGCATTTCTTAATCTTGGGGGGTTTCCTCTGTAGCCTTGGTTTCCATCTCACACTTCTACATGTCACCCTCTCAGGAGCTGCCTTCAGGGACTCCCAGGGACGCGCTTGTGCACATTGTCTGGCCTCCCAGGCCTTCTTTTGAAATCTTGGTGGAAGCCTCCATGACTCCCTAGCTTTAGCATCCTGCAGTCCTGCAGAGCAAACACCACATGATTGATGCCAAGGTCTGCCTCCACCTCCAACAGTAGCCGAGCCTCCAGGGACAATGACCGCAGTAGTCTCCGAGTGCCTTGGTGACTAGGCATGGTGAAAGAACTTCCTAGGACCCCCTGTGCAAGCAGGGTGCCCCATGATCTCTTCTCAAAAGAATATTTACTTTTACACCTTTAAGGCTGAAATGGGTGTGGTCTTGCCAATTCCTGTGATGCCCTCAAGCCATCTTTTCTTTTATTTCTGGATAAAGCACTCAGCAGTGTCTTTAGTGGCTATAATCTCTTTAAGAACTGCACTTTCCTTAGCCTGGGTTTTACTCAAAATATTCTGGCAGATTTTTTTTTTAAATCTTCCTGCTTTGCTTTCTGCTCCTGATTATCATAATAAATGTGGCTACCAGCTACCAGCAATATTCATACCACTGCCTGAATATTATGCTGCCTAGAGATTTCTTCCATCAGATTAAGAAGACTATCACCTTTAAGTTCAGTGTCAAAGAAAGTCTCAGATCACAAGAAAAATGTAGATAACTTCCCAGTCTAGTTGATCTCTAGTCCAATTTCCAATAGAGTGCTCCTTATTCTCCAAAACCTTATGAGCCCAGGCTTCACTGTTGACAGTCCTATAAACATTCTGGTCTTTTGATCACCCACCAGAATCACTCATTAACTTATGCTTATAGTATTCCAAAACTTTTCCAGCTTGCATCTCTAGACTTTTCAAAATTCCTCAGACAAATTCCAGAAAGCTCCCAAAGCTTCTGAGTCCCATGGTAAGGTCGGTCACAGCAACAACTCCACTTCTTGATACCAATTTCTGTTTTAGTCAGCTATTTCATTGTTTGACCAAAAGATCCAACAAGAACAATCTTAGAGGAGGAACAGTTTGTTTGGCACTTATGGTTTGTTTCAGAGGTCTTAGTCCTTAGATGGCAGAGACTCCATTACTCTGTGCTCAAGGTGTGACAGAACATCATGGCAGAAGACAGCAGTGGAGGAAAGTGGTTCAGAAAAATGGCAACCAGAAAGCAGAGAGTCAACTTCACTCTCCAGTGACAAAAATAGATAACCCCAAAGGTGCATCCCAGTGACCACCTCTTCCAGCCACACCTACCTATCTACAATTACCACCCAGTTAATCCTTATCAGGGGAATTAATGTACCGATTAGGTTAAGACTGTCATAGCCTAAACATTTCACCTCTAAACTTTCTTGTATTATCTCACACATGAACTTCTGGGGCCATGTAACATATAAGCCATAACACTAATTCAGTTCTGTGTGTTTCTCCCCTAACATACCACACACACACACACACACACACACACACACACACACACCACATAACAGATACACACATCTAACCCTTTAAGTCCCATCATCACAGATGTGGGACACATGTAAAAACTGAAATTGAGCAACAAATACATCACTTATGGTAACTTTTGAAATAAATATTGTATTTTTAGAGTTTTATTCTTCTGAGAAAAGTAAAGGGTGAATGATTAGAGCCTTTGAAAATATACACATATGGGCTGGGGATGTGGCTCAAGTGGTAGTGTGTTCGCCTAGCATGCGTGCGGCCCGGGTTCAATCCTCAGCACCACATACAAACAAAGATGTTGTGTCCACCAAAAACTAAAAAATAAATATTAAAAAAATTCTCTCTCTCTCTCTCTTTAAAAAATATACACATATGTACATGAAAATACATATAAAGGATATACAGGCTTCAGATGATGATTTCCAAATTATTTTAATGCCCCTCTGTCAATTTCATTGAAATATTCACAGAATTGAAAACTTGGAACTTAATGGGTTAGTTTCTTTTGTTTTATCTCTATACTAAAAACTTCACGGATTCAAGAATTATGTGTTTGTCTTTGCTCCACAATGCTCTCTCAACACCTAGCATGGTGCCTTGTATGTAAAAACATGTTTAATAAGTGAATAAAGGTACAGACACCTGGGTATACGACTTGATAATTCATTCTTACAGGTGAAATTTTAAAACATCTTGGGAACCAGTGTCAGTTATCTGCTTTTTATTGTGCTCTTGAAGTACTGAATTCACTGCCGGGCTTATCATAGTCATCATTTAAAAATTAGAAAAATGACAATCATTTTTTTTTCTCTGCTCTGTTGGAGAGGTACGTCTCTCTGTGTAAAACTATATAACAAGCTTCTGAAGATATTTTGCCTCTTCCTTGCACTTCTGAGACCTCAGGCTCTCCCCAAAGGCTTCAGTTTGAATCAGGAATTCTCCCGTGGGAGAAGCCCTCCAAGAACCCTGCCTTTGTTTGCTGGGTGATTTTGAAGCCTTGTGTATTCTGGGAATAGAAATCCAAACTGAAATGCTTTGAGTTTGCCAGTGGGAATTTAAACCACTTGACTCTAAGACTATGGTGACAGGAGCCCAGGGGAAAATAGATGAGGATCTGAATGGTGAGAATTTCCCAGGTCTCGCTGGAAAGCTACCTAAGAGAGGATGGGGAGAGGAAAAAACAACAACAACAACAATAAATGAACAATTCTTTACAAAAAGCCATATTGGGGTCAGGCTCTGCTCACTTATTTATTTTTGCCTATAGTTTTTTTTTTTTTTTTTTACTTTGGGTAACTCTTCCTCAATCTAGCAAAGAACTGTGTTACCTCTGGCCCCAAATCAGTTTGTGTGGAGGTCATGTTTGGTAGTGTAGATGCCATCTGGGTTTTCAATTTGCCATGAAAACACCTTCTCCTCCACTTGAGGTTTATAGAGGATGGTGAGATGGGCAGTAAAAGAGAAATATGTCACTGCTCATGAGTGATAGCTGCTGTCATTTATTCCCTATTCCTTAAACCATAGGTGAAGTGTCCTAGTCAAGGACTTTAACTGACTGGGGACTCCTAGTCTCTGCCAGATGGAGAAAATAGGAACCTGAAGGGATATATTTTTTGCAGTGTTTACAGTGCATGAAAGTTTCCTTAAATATATAATCAGAGGTAATTAGACTATGTGGTGTAAGAAGGGGTATAAACACTATTGACATGCTAGTCTCGGAATAGGCACCATCTGAGTTGATTTGCCTTTGACAGTTCCTGATTTTCAATATTTTTGATATTTTGGGAAGCAGATGTGATGAGGGTGAAGAAGTTTAAGCTTGAGAACAACATCTCTTGGTTCCAAAATAATATTGCTTGTTTGCATCCTCTTAACTTCCTAACCTGCGGAGCGATATTGGCACAGGGAGGGATACTCTCAATGTAGGGCTTAGTAAATTGGATGATTAAAGATGGCAGGGTTCTACCTGCCACCCATCTAATGAACCTGAATTGCAGCTACTGAAACTCTGCCACCGGGTTGATACCTTTTACTCTGGGTTCAATTTCTTACATTCACCCCCTTCCAGTCTTGAGGCAGAATAGTTACTCGTACCTATCAGAAGTCTATGAAGTCATTTTCTTAGCAGTATGTGAAAATATAAAACATGATAGCAATTTAAGAACAATATGATTATTAATAATTCCAAACAGGAGCAAGTGGTATTTCTTTATTTGAGATAGACTTGATAACTCTAAATAGGTTTTGCCTTGCTTTTCTACATAATAGCTGCATCCCAGGGGCCAATAGCTATGTCTAGCCTGAAGTTAGAAACTGAGTACCATAAACTAGCATATCAATGATTCCAAAGCCTGGTGCTTTCCTGTAGAGTCCCACATACATACTTCCTGGCCTCACTTCTTGTGCTTCTGTATAACAAATTGCCTGAATGTCGTGGGTAAAAACATCACTTTTTATCCCAGAAAATGCAGTTTTTGTGTTAGGAATTTGGGAGTGGCGCAGCTGGCTGGCTGACTCTGGGTATCTCATGAGATTGTAATTCAGATGTTAAGTGGGGAACAGTCATCTGAGAACTTGACTGGGGGAAGAGGATCATCTTCTAAAATGACTGACTCACAGGGCTGTTGGCAGGAGGCCTTTGTTTCTTGTCCCACGTGTCTTCACATGGCTACTTGAGTGTCCCCATGACTTGGCAGCTGGATTCTTCCAGAGTGAGTCATCTAAGAGGATGCCAGGAGGAAGCCTTTACACCCTTATCCTGAAGGACACACCGTCCTACTTATACCACATTCTATTCATCTGATCACTAGTACAACTTCTCTTCAGGAGAACAGAAGTGAGTCTCCTGTGTTTGAAGTTAGGATTGTCAAAGAATTTGTGGACAACTTCAAAAATATCGCATTGCTGTTGATGACTTGCTTTACTTTGTACTGCAAAGTCTTGTCACTTCTGCTGGATGTCATGCCTCCATTCAAGAACTGTAGTTAATTTTTACATGTTTTGCTCTTCCTTGCCTGAGCTGGACACCAGGCTCTCCTTACAGGCAAATCTATTTTGGCTAACATTAGATTTGGTTTTTAGTGATGGAGCATGTCAATTAACTTTGTCATCAGCTCTTATTGTTTATTTGTTTCTGTATTCTAATTAGGTATATATGACAGCAGAATACAATTTGATTCATTGCACACAATTGCAGCACAACTTTTCATTTCTATGGTTGTACATGATGTAGCATCATATTGTATATGCAGTCATACATGTACCTAGGGCAATGATGTCCATCTCATTCCACCATCTTTCCTGTCCTCATGCCTCGCTCCCCTCAGACCAATCACCAACTCCATCCATTTACTGGCAAAGACCAAAATTTTATTCTCTTTTAATGCTGAGTTATATTACATTGTATATAAATACCACAGTTTCTTTATCCATTCCTCTATAGAAGGGCATCTAGGTTGGTTCCACAGTTTAGCTATTGTGAATTGAGCTGCTATAAACATTGATGTGACTATGTTACTATAGTATGCTGTTTTTAAGTCCTTTGGGTATAGACTGAGGAGTGGAATACTGGGTCAAATGGTGCTTCCCTTCCAAGTTTTCTAGGGAATCTCTATATTGCTTTCCAGATTGGTTGCACCAATTTTCAGTCCCACTAGCAATGTGTGATTGTGCCTTTTCCCCTACATCCTTGCCAACACTTATTGTTGTTTGTATTCTTGATTACTGCCATTCTGACTGGTGTGAGATGAAATTTTAGAGTGCTTTTGATTTGCATTTCTCTAATTACTAGAAATTTTGAACATTTTTTTCATAAATTTATTAGTTGATTGTATATCTTCTTCTGAGAAGAGTCTGTTCAGCTCCTTTGCCCATTTATTGATTGAGTTAATAGAGGAAAAAATAGGCCCAAATTTTCATCATGTTGGATTAGGCCCCGACTTCCTTAACAAGACTCCTAAAGTACATGAAATAAAATCAAGAATCAATAAATGTGATGGATGCAAACCAAAAAGCTTCTTCTCAGCAAAAGAAATAATCAATGAGGTGAAGAGAGAGCCTACATTTTGGGAGCAAATTTTTGCCACACGTACGTCAGATAGAGCACTAATTTTCAGGATATATAAAGAACTCAAAAAACTTAACACCAAAAAAAAAAAAAAAAAAAAAAAAACCAAACGCCAACAACCTATTATTTCTTTTAAAAAAAAAGACTTTAAAGTAAAATTCTTAACCCAAAGTGGAATCTCTGCAACCCTGCTGCTTCTGGAAGAAGATGGAACATTTTCTTTGCAAGAATTCTGTGATATTTTGCTCCTAAGTGACCCTCATGTGTCAATTCAAATTCGTGTCCTAATGAGAATAGGTCAGAGACTTTTGGGGGTGAGGACATCTGCAAAAATATTGATTCTGATACAGATTTATTACATCAGGACCCAGGTTGTCTTTAGGAAGGGCTAACTCTGCAGCCAAGGTTTGAACCTTTCCTGACCTTGACACCTTGTAAGATTAGTAGCCAAATTCATTCTTTCAAAGTGACTTTGCACTTGTTTTTTTTTTTTTTTTTTTCAGGAATAAACCTCAAATATTCACACTCACAATGCTGATTCCTTTGTGTCATGGAGAAATTGGGCCAAATACCTTCTGCTTGGGAGGGGGAATCTTTCACAACACCCATTCCAACCTCATTTTTGCTAGTGGGCCCTCTTTAAAAGTCCATCTTACTTTATTTCTCGCATGGTTTAATACCTCTGTGAGCTTATCATGTTCATTTCATTTGCTGCTTGTCTACCTCACCCCACTAGAGCATAAGGACCCTGAGAACGAGACCCCTTGTTTCCCTTTTCTCTGCCGCGTCCACAACATTTACAGAAGTAAACGATGTATAAAAAGTTACTTAATAAATATTTATTGGCTTACTGAAGGAGGGAGTGATATGGATACAGATTCTGTTATGAAATTAAAAACAACAAAAAAAGATGAACACTATGGATGGAGCAGTCTGATTTGTGTTATCTCTAAACACTGCTAATTTGAGTGGGTAGAGCCCTCAGAGCCAATGTGATTAGACAGAAAAGCCATGTGCCTTTGTTATCAAAGCTGTTGAAGTGGGGCATACTCATTGCATGGCTTTTCCATGTACACACTGGAAACCCCAGCCCAACTGCTGGGCCAAGCTCATCAGCAACCTCTTCTTGTGCCTCACTGCCCCATAGGTGAGCTCTGATCGCCCCATCTCCAGCACGTGATTGTACCCGCCCCCATCCCAAGCTTCTCTCCCTTGATCTGACCCACTTTTTTCTTCCTAGACTATATTTCCCTCAGCTGCCCCTCTTCTACTTCTAAAATTTGGGGGGTTTTGTTAGGCATGACTAAAGATCCAAATAGGATGAAAGAAAGATAAATAATTCAAACCCTGGTGAATCTCTAAGTGCCAGAAGTCTGCAGTCCCTGGCACTTCTTTCTTTTGTGCCCCGGCCATATTTTTTTCAGAACTCCTCTGCCCCATCGCTGCTCTTTGTCTCTAGAGAGAAGTCTTTGCTGCTGGCTTCTTTAAAGGGTTTCACAGATGAAGAGGATATAAAGGACAGACTTGAAAGAGGAAGGAAGGCTGTTATTTAAAGCCAGGTGAGGTTCTCAGGACATTTGGAGACTGTCCTTTCTGGTTCCACCCGTTTCTGAAAACACACCGCAGCTACTGCCTTTGGCCAGCCTCAGCTGTTTGGCAAATAATGTCCTTTCTTTCCGGAGCGAGGGCATCTTGTCAGAGTGTGGCTTGACCCCCATCAAAGAGTTTGCAAAATGCAAAATTGCTTGGCCATATTGGATTCAGAAAAAAAATTCTGCTACTGAGCAATGAAGAGATTAGCATTGTTATTGAACAGGTGCAAAAAAAAAGCAATGAGATTTCAGGACGAAGGCGGCCACAGAGTGAAGAGGCTGCTACCACTGTGACTCAAGATTCACTTTCTATCCCTCTCTCCATCCTGATCTGAGCCTTCTGAAGGCTGTACCGTGTAGGGGTAGCCGTGAGCACCCGTGCTCTGCTTTTAGTTGGTTTTGGTCAGTAAGGCCAAAGGAATGGAGCCCAGGAATGGAATTTGGCAATACAGCTAAGGGAAAAATGATCTAGAAAGAAAAAAGTGGGTGAGATAATGGGAATCCCCCATAGGGATTCAGAGGTAGAGTGAGGTCTTGGCTTGCTCTGGTGGATATTCTCCAAGTAGCTCCATAGGTCTACCCAGTCTCCAGTTTCCCTCTTTTGTTCCTTAGGTATAAAGGTAGGAACAATTAATCACAACTGCTGACCCCAGGATGCTGGCTATGCCTTCCTGGTTTTTTAAAAAAATATCTCATCCATACGTTTGAAAGCAATCCTTTTATTAAACTCACAAAATCAACAATATCAAATGTTTCTGGCAAGGACCTGAATGCAATCTTCCCCTCTAAGCCTAAAGCCAGAATGCATCCTTTCCTATATCAAACCTTGGGGCATGCCTCCTGAACAGTTTGCTTCCTGGCATTCTAAGAAAGAAAGGTGAGCATACCAACTTGTAGTACAAATTATCTACATTAAATTGTGCATATACACAAATGCAAATGAGTTAAGAAACGTGTTGGTCTCATCTCAAAGTGAATCCCTGATAGCTGTGGTTTGAATCCATCAGCAAAAATAGGAGGTCCATCAGGAGTCCTTTCAGGGTGAGCTAAATGTGTCAGGGAGTCTCAGCAGCTTAACTGCATCCCTCAACACTTAACAATAGTGTCAGATTCTCCTTTCAACCTTAAGGGCCACTCTATGAATCAATGACCGCCCTATTCATTCCTTATTTCATGTTATAGATGGACCCACATCTTCCACTTTGGAAAGTAGAAAAGTAGAAATAAGTATTTGGCTATTGGGATACCCAGTAGACTTCATTTATTCCTTGTCTTAAAGATAAACTTTTTATTTTTGGATGATTTTATATTTATAGGGGAAAAAAAGTACAGAACATTATACCGAGGGTTCCCACATATCTTTTAACCAGTTTCCTCTAGCATTAACATCTTATATAACCACAGCAGTTTTAAGACTAAGAAATTAAAATGAGCATATCACTATTAACTGAACTCTAGACTTTATTTGGATCTCATTAATTTCCCACTAATATCTATTGTGGATATAGGATACCAGGTTGTATTTGGTCATTTTTTTTTAATCATTTGATCTGCTATAACAAAATACCCGAGACTAAGTAATTTATAAACTACAGACATTCTTTACAGTTCTGGAGACTGGGAATTCCAAGATGAAGGCAACTAGTAGATTTATTGTCTAATGAGTCTTTGGTCTCTGCTTCAAAGATGGAGCCTTTTTGTTGTATCATCCCTTGGTGGAAGGAGCAAAGGAATTCCCTAGAGCATCTTTTATAAGAACACTAATCCCATTCATGAGAGTAGAACCTTATTAAGATTTAATCACTTCCTGAAGGCCCTGTCTTTTAAAACTATCACAATGGGTATTAGGTTCCAACATATGGATTTTGTGCGGGCAGTGGGAGGAGGACTATGGAGGTATGTTGACTGTCCAGGCCTGAACATACCTCCATAGTCTCTTCTAATCTGACAGTTTCTCAGATTTTTCTTATTTTTCATGACCATGGCCTATGCCCCCAAATTTTAAAATTAGCTGAGAGTTAATGTATGCAATTAGGACACTATATAAACTTCTATTCTGCCAGGATACATGAAGTTTATTTTCAAGTAGCTCTTGTCATCCTCTGGGTCCTACCCTTTGAGGACAAGTCAGGGACTTTCCTTCTTTCCTCCCTCTGCCTTGCACATGTCTATTAGTGATAATGCTGAACATGTTGTGATTTATGGTGGAAATAGAATGATACTGAGAATTTTGTGATCAGTGTCTGCTTACCATGGTATTTATTTAGCTTCCATCAGCACCCTGTAAGGAGAAATGAAAAGATCTCTTTTAGGAAACAGGGTCCATTTATTTTCCCAATGGCTTTCCTTCTGAAGTCAATCTATAATCCCCCTGAGATGGCGGTCACCTGTAATAATTTTTGAATAACACCCCTGAACCTAAGCTCCCCTACAAGCCCCGCCTGCTGGTTGGTCTTTCTTGTGCTCTCCGTGTTGCACGTTATTGCTTTAAGGGTGATATTCTTTCTCACAAAGCTTTTAAGCATTACTTTGTGGAAGGTGTTAGAAAGGTGAAAATGATAATTAAATCTTATCTCCAGTGTAATTTTATGATTGCATAGTACTATTCCCTAGAACTATGCTTCTGAAATTGTTGTGGGCCCACAAATGCCTCTTGTGTATCCCTGTAGAGAAAGTGCTAAAACCAGGCTTTGCTGTCCAATTATTTTTATATCAGCATCTGAATGGATTCTCCATCGAGGTGGCTGTTCACTTAGGCTCATCCTTCTCACCCACCTTGTTAAATGAAATGTCAGGGTTCCAGTCACCTTGTGCTGGGGTGATTGTGATGCTGGGGCACCAAACTTAAGGCCCTGGATGTCAAGACATGAATGCTTCTCTACCCGAGGACTCTAACCTGTGAACTGGTGCATCTCACTGTCACCAGAGACTTGAGAACAAATACGGCAGCCTCCATTTTGAATACTCCAGCTCTTCGGTGGCAGGATGTCTTCAGCTATTCTCCTTCACTGAATCAAGCCCTTATAGAGCCCTGACAATAAATCAGACACCATGTCAGTTTCTTAGCTTATCAAGATGACTAAGGATTGGTTTCTGCTAAACGGAAAGGGGAGATGGGCCACAAATGACGGATGATCCCTGCAGCTTGTTCTGCGAGGGCAAGAAGGGAAAGGGTTCTTGAGAGGGTGGAAGTAACCAGGGAATGAAGGATGCCAGCTGTCTTGGAAAAGGGTTTTAGGACAACCCTTAGTTCTTAGAAGCTTAGAACTTCTGAAGTGAATACTGCTTTAAATAATACTTTGCAGGTGTGGCGGGGTCTGGTCATAGTGAGAACGGAGCCTAGGGTTAAGACTGAGAGATGGTTAACCATCAGGAGATGGTCATCATAGTCCAGGCAAGCACATACAGGTTTTCTGTGGTGGCTGTTGACAAAGAAATGTCTGGACCCTGAAGGCTGTAAGAATGGGGCATGTATACATTAGCAAATAAGATGTTAGGATGCTAAGTACATTTTATGGCTTTTCTGAGAGTGTCTTAGCTGGCTGCCATCTTTATATTTCCACCTTGAGTTCATGGTTCTTGGGGACAGTGGAAAGGGAGTGAACCCGATTACTGGGACTCGGAGCTAATATGTGCAGGTAGAACTCTGATGGGCAACTCAGTTTCTGCCCAGGGTCAGCCACACACCCCTCATCCACTGGAGGGGACAGATCATCATTGCATTAGGAACTCTTCATAACAAATGAAATATCTGAAATGAAATATGTGAAATAAAATGTTTGTATTTTAACTGCAGATTTAACACACACACACACACACACACACACACAAAATGGTGTGGAGCTATTCGCATATTGCCATGTTGCCAGTGTAGGTTAAGTTGTGTGGCAGAAATGAATGTGATCCTGAGTGAAAAATTCAGGTCATTTTCCCACTTGCTATGATTTTTCTTTCTTTTTTGAAATTTGTTCTTTTAAAATATAGATGACAATAGAGTGTATTTTGACATATTATATATGCACAGTGTATAAGTTATTCTGATTAGGATCCCATTTTGTAGTTGTACATGATGTGGAGTTTCATGATTTTCTATACCTAAAATTAGATATATATGAAATGAAAACTGCTGAATTTCATAAAACAACTGAGGATATAATATATTCTGGTGTAGTAATAGGGTATGGGTTTGGTTATTGTCCCAAAAGCACAACTCTACAATGGATGAACCAAGAGGTCCATTTACTTCTTTCTCTTTGATCATCTGAAAGCAGAGAGCTAGCAGGCCTGATAGAATATATTTACTATCCTTTATGTGTGATGTCCATTTCTGTGCCTAAAGTGGCTGCTCCTGGTCCATCTCTCACATCTCACATCTAGTCCTAGTTAATCTGAATAGTAGAGGAGGAATACCCATATTCTTTCCTTTTGAGAGTACATCCTAGAGGTCACACATGTTCTGTTCAAATCATATTGTCCAGGACTTAATTTCAGGGGAACAATTCATTGCAAAGGAATCTGGAAAGATTTTTGTTTATTCAGGTAGCAATGCACCCAGCTATCATTGGGGGTTCTATTGTCAAAGGAAGAAGACAATGAACCTTGGGAGATATCATGTCAGATCTCCCACAACTGGAGAGGCTGGAAGAACATGAAAGTAGGACAGGGGAATTGAGACCTTTATTGATTCTGCCAACCAAATGATCTGAGAACAGCCAGGTTTTAGGATTTGGTATAAACATGGTGTGCCTTCTGGATTGGTGTGGTAGAGCCTGGTGCCAATGGAAAACTGATGTAAGTTGTCTTCGTGGCTCAGGTGTGCTTACGCAGATATTGCACTTGAGGAAGGACTGGAACTGGTAATGCTAAGATATGGAACAGGAGCCAGGGCAGCAGAGAGGGGAGTTTTGGGGAAGACTTCAAAGTTTCTCATTTGTGAAAGTGGAAGAGAGATGTTCATATTGACCCAATCACAAAAACTTAGAACCATTTCTCAGCAAATACAATGATCTTGATAAGGTCTCTCAGTTTGTCTTGATCATAATTTAGGTGGGAAACATCTTTGAACCCCTGGGCCAATTATGAACTCTCAATTTCTCTTTGATTTTTTTCCCCCTACATAAACACCGTGGGAGCCTGAAACCTGGGAGTTTTGACTTGTGAAATAGAATGAGAGTCATATAACATGCCTATGGCTGAGCACATAATCTTTACCACTTTGCATTTTGTTATTTTGAGAGAATATGCAGATGGATTAGCTAATAAATATTGATGAAAAATACACATTGGCTTTTTAAAAAAATTTATTTACACTTTTTAGGTGTACATGAGTAGAGCATGTTTTGACACTATACATATATAGAATAAAACTTTTTCTAATTGGGATTCCATTCTTGCAGTTGCACCTGATGTGGAGTTTCACTGGTCCTGTATTCATATATGAACATAGGAAAGGTATGTCTGATTCATTCTACTGTCTTTCCTACACATTGACCTTTTTTGTTTTAATAATTTTTTTAAGTTGTAGATAGATACAATACCTTTATTTATTTTTATGTGGTGTTGAGGATGGAACCCAGTGCCTCACACGTGCTAGGCAAGTGCTCTACCACTGAGCCACAACCCCAGCCTCACACATTGGCTTTTTGATAACTAGTATTTGCTTACAACTTATTAGACTCTGAAACCAGAGGTTTTTATGACGAATTCTTCTCAGAAATTTCTGTCTCTTTCATTTGGAACTTCCTTGGATTCATCTTTGAGGTCAGTTAAAACTGATACTACAAACTACATATCAAAACATTTCTTTTCCCATCAATATTCAGGTGTTTTAGTCAGCTTTTTCCGCTCCTGTGACAAAAAGACCTGACAAAGAACAATTGGAAGAAGAAAAATTTATTGGGGTTCACAGTTTCAGAGGTGTGAGAAGAGGTACACTATCATGGCAGAGGAAAGCAGCTAGGAACATGGCACCAGGAAGCAGAGAGCCATCTCCTTCACAAGGACAAAATGTATACTTCAAAGGTGCACCCCCAGAGACCCACCTCCTCCACCCATACCCTCCCTCCCCCATTTTTCCATCCAGTTAATACCTCTCAGGAGATTAATGCACGATGGGCTAATACTCTCATAACCTCATTGTTTCACCTCTAAACTTTCTTGCATGGTTTCATCCATGAGCTTTTGGGGGACTCCTCCTCATGTTTAAACCATAACACTAGGTAGTACTCTCCAAAGTGAATCGTTGTTTTGCAAAAAATTATGCCCCCAAATTCAAAATTCTTTGGATTTCTAAATGTTGAAAAAAAGTATGAAAAATTGCATTTCAATTGAACAACTATTTTGAAAACAACTGGATGACTCCAGTCGTTTGTAATTGCTTAGTAAAAGAGACAATAAATTTGCCTAAATGTAGTCTGGATTCACAAGTTTCCCTTTTGAATTGGTGTGTGTGTGTGTGTGTGTGTGTGTGTGTGTGCTTGTGTGTGTGTGTGTGTGTGAGAGAGAGAGATATGAAGACTAGAAATCAGAGTCTGTATTTTGGCAAAATGGAAAATAGTGAAGAAATATGGGAAAATTTCTTTTCTTCTCTCTGCTATTCAAGTATTGTTGGAATATTTTGGTCTTCATGGAAGCTCACTACTTTGGCTTCACTTGACATTTCTGTCCACTTTCTAAAGAACCCATTTAAAAATATAAGTGAATGAGTCTGTCACCCTGGAGAGGAAGGTACATTGTTGTCCATTATAAAATGCTTTCTTTTGTTGCAGAAGATATTCTTTTGCCCTTTTTATTCGACATTTCTTTGAATGGTAGGTAGAGATGATTCCCGAAGAATCTTGGTGGTCAGTTGATTATATTTGAGTCAAGAGATTGATTTATTTTTTGTGTGTGTGTAAAAATCCCATCCAGGAAGATTGTACCTTAAAAGTAGGGACCAGTGGTTCTTCTGATATTAAAAAAAAATCTATTTACAATGTGGGCAGAGATGAAAAGGCTGCAATATAAAGGCAAAAGTATCTTTCTAAATTCAGTAGCTGTTTCCTGCTTAATTTATTTTACCTTTTCAAAAGAGTCACAAGTATCAGACAACATTTTGGGCTAATGGCCTGGAAAAATTCATTATAAAATCATTTTGGATTACTCAGGGAAAATGCAGAGTTTGAAAACCATTGCCTTCTGTTTCCCTTCCCTGAATTTCTATAGTTTTATCCATTGTGGACATTTTTCAAATTTGCAGTATTAATGAAAAGGTTTTGAACTTGCTTCCCCTGGCCACAGTGGAGATCTGAGCAATTGATTTTTTGGATTGGTAGTTTTTCTTTCTCTAAGGAAAAGAAAAGCAATAATAATTGGGCAAATTCCTTTTCAATAGTAGTAGTTTGGCTGTAAGGATATTCGAGGTGGTAGTTTAAAAAATTTTAATGGTAAACATGGGTGCACTAAAGTTTTATAACAGAAATGTAGCTAGGCACAGAATTTAGTTCATAAAAGAATGTATTTGGGGCTTTCATTCTACATCAGGAAACCACTACAAGTTATCGTGCTACAGGTTTTATACATTTCAGAAAAGTAGTACCATGTTTAGCCTCAAACGTGAGCTTTCTTGAGAACAAATGTGTGTATGTGTGAGCATGTATGTGCCTGTGAGTGAATGTGTAGTCACGTAAAACAAATGAAAATCCCTGATCTGAGTGAATGGTGGTCATTTAATTTCAGAATATATCTTATTAAATAAGACTGGGAGAGCATTTGGATCTCTGCCACCAAATGAAAAGGAGGTAGTTCAGCAATAGCCACCTGGAGGTCACCAACTCATCCCTGACATTGGATTGGGTTTGGCAAGAGCTAATAGACTGAAGTCCTGCTATTCCCACAGCTACATATGCATTGACAGCCATTACCAACAAAGGCTTTCAGTAGACAGCAGCAGAGTTTGTGCCCATGGACTGTCTGTTGGAGAAGTTGAGAGGGCAATGTCTACAGAGAAATCACCATGATTGGGTGTAAGGTACCTAGACTTAGATATTTAAATAAATCCACCTGGTCATCTGTTTCTGAGCATGTGTAACTGTTTGGAAGTGCCTTTCTGGGTGTGTCACTGTATCCATATACACACTTGCTGAAAGGTTCATGTTTTCACACATGAAGCCTTGTCTATGGAATCGATGGTGTGTTGGGGCTAGCCCTATTGGATCACAGGAGCCTACTGTTAGATTTTTTGCAAGATAGTTGTTCAACACAGACATTATTAAAAACTTAACTCCGATAAACTTCTAATTAAATAAATTATATTCAAAAGGTAATAAGCCCTCTAAGCTCATCCCTTCCTAATTAATTCACCACATTTTATGACAGTCCATGCTTTTGCAATTCCTTGTAGTTATTGTTTCTGTATGTGAGAGAACCTTAAGATGTTGTGTATTGTGCATCTCTTCCTAGTACTGTGACCATTTGGTAACCTGACTTCAAGTAAACAGAGACCCAGGACATCTCCTTTTTTTAGAAACTTCTAATATATTAACAAAAAGATGAAAGGCCACAATAGGTTTAAAAATCATGATATATATTTCAAATATTTATTTAGAGGGAATATATTTATTAATAATGAATATATATTTAATATGCATTATATATCTTATGTGTGATTATACACACACACACCCACTGTGTGTTTGAGTGTGTGTGTATGGTGGGGGGTCCTGAAGATTAAATCAGGGGTGCTCTACAACTGAGCTACATTTCTAGCTCCTTTTAGTTTTTACTTTGAGACAGGTGTTTTCTCAGTTGCTCAGGTTGACCTTGAACTTGAAATCCTCATGCCTCAGTCTTTTGAGTATCTGGGATTATAGGTATGCCTCACTGTATACAAATGCTCATTTTTAAACACATAATACAATGTACCATGATTGTGCTCTTCACAGATAATTTTGTTTTTTTTTTTTAATGAATTTACTTTTAAAAAATATTTATTTAGTTTTGTTATATCTTTATTTTATTTATTTATACACAGTGCTGAGAATTGAACCCAGTGCCTCATGCATGCCAGGCAATGTTCTACTACTTGAGCCATAGCCTCAGCCACTTCACAGATAATTTTAAAGTTTAGAAAAAATATTAATTCAGAGTACACTAAAAGATGTGTGCTCTTAGACTTTAATAAGACAAAAAGGTCATGTTGTTTACTTTCAAGCCTTGGTTTCTTTCTTTGATGGCATTAGTTCATTTGGGGATAAAAACAAAAACCTAAAATTTCAATTCAGCACTGAGGGTATCTTCACACGACTGTAATCCCAGCAACTCAGAAGGCTAAGGTGGGAGGATTGCAAGTTTGAGGGCAGCCTCAGCAACCTAGTAAGACCTTGTTTCAAAATAAAAAAAAAATAAGAAGGACTGGGGATGTAGCTCTGTGGTAAAATGTCCCTGGGTTAAATCCTCAGTACAAATAAATAAATAAAATAAAATTTTAATTTGAGCCTGGATCAAACTGGTGCTTCTAGCCATTGCTATGAGAAGCCTTGCCTTATAATTTCTGATTCTTCATTTGTAAAATGGCTTTAATAATAATAGGATTGCTCACTGCATAAAGTTGCAGTGAGTATTCAGTAAGATTGCACAGAGAAATCACAGCTGGTCCAGCCTTCTATAAGTGGCATCTATTAGAAATCATTATCACCTATCATCATGGCTTTCTTGAATACTGACTGTGTGTTGATCCGATTTTAAGCACTTTATAAACTTAATCTCATTTAAACCTGGAACAACTCCCCGAGATTAGAAGAGCATTAGCTCCATTTAACAGACAAGGAAATACAAATAGCAGTTGGGCCACTTACCTTATGTCATAAAAATAGTATAGGGGGAGTTGGAATTTGAACTCAAGACTGACTCCTAAGTTTCAACACTTTTTATCTATTCCTTCTGTATCTCTTGAAAATCATACAGTAAGTGTTTAATAAAAATATTTAGTAACATTGTTTATGGTGTTTTTTCCTGAGATGTTCAGCCTCACTTCTTAGCTCTAGGTCATGAGAAAATTCTATTTCTCTTGTGCACAGATTCAAAGAGTATAACTGCCTACGCAGAGGTAAAGCCAATGCTCAATAGGAGAAATCCTGGAGCACTCTGCACTACATTTACTAAACTAAATGTAGAGTGATTAACATATGCATATATTTGATTTTCTTTATAAGGGCAATTTGTTTTCCTTCCTTGATCTGCTATGCTATTTAGAGGAGTTTTGTTTTAGTGGCTTGTGTACCTGTGTTTATGAACTCCTCCTAGCAAGGCTATATAATCCAGCATGTGGAGACTGATCCCCCCAATAGGATTTACCTTTACGAATATTTGAAAATCCTTCCTGAAGAAGATTAAATTGTTTAGTTCAATATTTAATCTGTTACTTCCTTTCCAAAGACACCCTGTGGACTTTGTCATGCATTTGGTGATACAAGGGATATTGATCAGTCATAAACCAAAAAAAAAAAAAAAGAGGGGAATGGCCAGTACAGCCTCTTCCTTCCCCACCTTATAATTAAATTTTGATTTGAGCTGCTTTTGATTAATCTTGTTTGTGAGTATGTGAATTCAAGAGGACTGCTAAGTTTCTAAAGTTGCTGGGCATTGATCTCTGGTGGACGGCTCAGCTGAAGAACAGTATGATTGTGTTTTTATGGTTTTCAGATATTTAATAGCTTCTTCCTGTCATTTTCTGAATGACTGAATATGGCTCAGCCCTCTGGGAGCCGTGCTGCATCCGAGAGCTGGGAAGATGACTGAGGTCTGTGTACTTGACTGATTGCCTTAGTCTTAATTGTTCTCTTAATTAGCTGCAGTAGCAACTGCATCTGGGGAGAGATCATGGTATTGGTAAACAGCTCCACCTTGGAGCTCAGGGTAATGCCTTTTGGAATCCTGACAGTGAGCAGCTCCTGTGCTTGTCTCACAGGAGAGATGGGGACCTGCCAATTCGGTAGCCCCCAAGGCTGATGTGCCCCTCCTGCGATCTGTCACTCTGGCTCCTGAGAAGCAGTCCTCCAACTGTTTGTCCTTAAACAAATTAAGTTTTAGTATGCAAAAAAGCTGGCTTTATTGGGCTGGTTGGACCAACATGAAAACAAAAGGCAGTGGATAAGAATGTGCAGAGCAGGGCCTCAGCTAGTTAGGCAGGCTCTGGGTGAGGAGGCCCAGGAACAGGGGGGCTGCTCCCAAGCCAGTTATGTTTTCTAGGAAGTCGTCATGGATGGGCTCAGCTGTTCTCTGAGGTGTGGTATGAACCTCAAAACCTGGCTTGTCTCTTCTTATTACCTGCTGGGGTTTCTCTGTCTCCTTTGTATTTCTCCACTGAGATGCTGCACTGAGATATGACACTCCCTCCCTGCTCTCGGCTCCAAAGTAAGGAAAGTTCATCTAGTGGGGGGTGGGGGGGGAGGGTTTGGGAACTGAAGAGTGAACAGTTCACCTTGTTTCTTTGTATATGTGACAGCGCATAATTGTCATGGGGACCCAATTGAGGTATTTTAGAGCTGGTAGAACCAGTTCAGACTCCCATTCATATACAGATTGGAAAGGAAAGCAGGTGCTTAGGTGGCAAATTACAAGGTCAGCACTTAATAAATATTTCAAAAGGCTACATAAAGCAGTAAGAAATTGATATGGAGATGAGGTGTGATCTTGACAATGCAATGAATCAATTTTCTGTACTTTGCAAGAAATAAGAGAGAATCTATTGGTGTAGGACTGAGGACCCAGGATGAATCTGTGAGATCTCAGACAAATCATTTGCCTTCTCTGTGTAGGATTTCCCTTTAATATAAACAGGTAGGCCCTACCTACTCCCCACACTTACCATGCAAATCAGATGAGATGAGAGTAATGAGCTTGCTTTGAAAGTAAAATGCATCATTCAAAATAGGATTTATATAATTTCGATTATCTACATTTTATAGTCAAATTGTAAAGCCCTCATGACCACAGGTGTATTTTCATTGCATTGAAAATAAAAGTGCAGCTCAGATCTGGTGGCCTCTGATGCTCATGTATACATGGTTGTACAGAGGGATGTCTCTTTAAACACTCCTCCAGAAAATTACCTTACTTTTAATTTAAGGGATTTGTCTTTTTTCACCACACACACACACACAAAAAACCCTCCACTATTTTGAAAGTTGCTTCTGAACCTGAGCTTCTAGAATGCTCAAAGAAAGTTAATGCCTGGAAATTAAAATGAGTTAATCTATGAAACTACGGTTTGAAGGCATATGCCATACCACACTCTAGAAAAGACTGCAAGCCAAAGCTCTAGCCACTGTGACTATGGATATGGCAGGTCCCCTTCTTGTCAAAAATGTCATCAGTAAGTGCACTCTGATGTCATGCCAGCATGCATTCTAGACACTGAAAGTAACCCTCCCCAGGTGTTTCACCGTCCAGTACAGTGTCTTCTGTGTCATCTTTACCTTTTCATGATGAGCTGCCTTTTATGTCAGCAAAGAATGTTATGCAAAGAGTGTTACCTATGTTCACTGTCTTCCTATGGCCAGCCTAACTCCTCTCTTATCCATCAACAGAGATATGGATTAGTTTATTCTTCATGGAATGAAATGTAAAAGTGAAAAACAGCTGTTCATGCAACAATACAGACAAGTTTCTGAAGCAATATATAAGAAGAAGATGCAGAATACCTGGAACATAACACCACTCATTTGCATTTTAAAATCACAATATGCTACTACTTATTGTTTTTTGATACAGAAACTTCCACATATGGTATATCTGAGTATACATTAGTATTCTTTTAAGCTCTGGATTAATTGAATATGTACATTTTAAATTTTGATGCCAACTACCCTTTCAAAAAGGCCCTCTAATTAACATGCCTTTGAAGATAGTGGCCATTTTCTGCGCACACTTCACCCTTTACAAATGCTCTCTATAAATTTCTTGTTTAAGTTGTACAATTTGAAAGTATTTTAATTTACATTCACTAGAGACTATATATACACACACATATATATATTTTGTACCAGGGATTGAACCCAGGGGTACACAACCACCAAGCCACATCTCCAGTCCCTTTTGTTTTATTTTGAGACAGAGATGCTTAGTGCCTCACCAAGTTGCTTAGGCTGGCCCAGAACTCTCCATCCTTCTGCCTCGGCTTCTAGCACTGCTGGGATGACAGGTGCACCCTCACCACGTTCAGCAAGACAATATTTTTTGTTTTATATTTATTTATATAATTTTCCTGTTTCTCACTGAGTTACAGTTTGCTAATGGATTAATAGGAGCACCTTTTATCTTAAATACTTTAATCATTACAGAGAAGACATAATTTTCTCTACAGTCTATAGTGGCTTCCATGGAACATACAAGTTTCACATTTTTTATGTAGACATATATATCAATCTTTTAGAATTTCAAAAGATTAAATTTTAAAGAACTTTTATTACAATTTTCAGTTTTCCCAACTAAGAACATAGCATCTCTCATTTTAGAGTGTCATAGTTATTTTTTAAGTCTGTTCCTAAGTATAGTTTTGTTTGCTATTTTAAATAAGTTATTTTTTCCACTGTATTTCTGCTCACAGCTGATAAATAGTAAAGCTGTATTAATTTTGATTTATCCACTTTTGTTCCACCTTATTTTGTTCTTTTCTATCCCTTCCCTCGTAGGTAGGAAGGTAGAAATTCAAATAAAGCAAAAAGTAGAATAGGGACAAGGACACTGATGGCAATACAAAGATGAATTTGATGTAGGTTAACTGTTGGGAGTTCATCTATGTAGAGTTTCAATCCATTGATGGTTTTAGGGTTTGCTTCAGAGAAGCAAAAGAAAAAATCCTAAGTTCCCACAGAGCATCTGCAAAATGAAATTTCTGCCTGTCATGACAAACCAGCTGGAGAAGTAGGCAATCCTCTTCAGTCTGGAAAATGCTTAGCCAAGAGGACCTTTGATCATTCCTGGCCTTGGAAAAGAAAAAGGATCAGATATTGAGGATACAGCTTGGAATATGAATTTGTGGGAAATCAGTCTCTTGCATTCAGGAATCTGGATTTGAGTTCCATGCTGTTGGTCTGACATCCACTGATGTGTTCACATGTTGATCCTGAAAACCAGTGCCTCCAGAGATGGACTGGACAGTCAATTTGCATCGTACTTCTTATAGAAGATACTATTGTTATGATTCCTCTAGTAACTCAGGTTTGTAATGGAGGCAGTAGAATTGGAGAGTCCTGTTACAGGGCACAAGGAGAAGGTGCTTTGTAGTCTGTCAACCTGGCCGATATGCTGATCTCAAATGAATTAAGTTCTGCACCTCAGAGAGGCTGTTTTTCCATTCAGAAGTGGAGAACATTCCATCTTGGTAAAGCAGTTTCCATTACAGGTCATGCTTCCCTCACCCAACACACAACACCCCTTTCCATGGGCTGGAGCTGGTGGTATGGCCACGCATGAGCAAAGAGAGCCCCAGAGAGTGCATGAGAACAGATAGGAAGATAGAGGAGGGACTTGAACCTCAGTCTTCTGAGGTCAACCCTCTCTCTCTTTCTGCTATATTCACTGTCTCCGGTGAGGGAGAAATTACTGATTGAAATTATAGATGCAAGGAGTTTAACCTGCAAAGGAATCAAAGAGGCTCCCACTCAAATACCTGTTGAAGTTCACGAACAGCTTGTTAGGTTAACCTTGACTTTCCACTTTACAAGTTAGCAAAGCTTTAAATGGGAAAGGTAGGTAGGGAGCGCAGGGTGGTTGGATTGAACCATTGCAATTCCTGGCTCAGCCACAGAATGTCACCTTTACACCACCCACTTCTCAGCATGACAGAATTTCCTAGGAGGAGAATAGGAAGCATTTTCTTAAAGGAGCTCCTTCAAAAGAGCTGGATTATCCAAACCTGTGATGCAGCAAAGCAGTTCCCAAGCTATACCAGCCATTGGCATTTAGAAAATTTCCTTCCTTCTGCCACTTTCCCCAGATACTATTATTTGTGGTTCTTCAAGGGATTGTGTGCCAGCTTTTCTTAATTTCTCCTTTAGTACAAAGCTTTATGAATTATACGTCTCCACTTAAAGGCCTCTGAACTTCTGTATTTAAATTCTATTTAACCTACAGCCCAAATGATTCAAGTTCAGAAGTTCTTAAATACTTAATTCTGAGGATCCTGTTCCATTGAAAGTTCTTTCAGAAAAGAAAGTATAAGCATCAGCTGCATCAATGGTTTAGGTGTAATGAATTTTCAGAGACTGAAAATTGAAGTCTTAAGTTGTGGGGAAGAGATGGATTGTGGAAAATAGCCAGCTGGTATGGGAAAGTGAGTGTGCAAGGAGTAACAGCTCAGGAGGGTCCCTGGTGGAGACAAGAGGAACACATTCACAGGTAAACTCTGGGATCAATGGAATTGCCAATCACTCAGAACTTCAACAGGTGTTTTGGAGACTTTATGTAGTCTCTATCTTTATGGAAACATTTCCTTTTGTAGGAAAACTCAAAGAATCATTAAGTTATGGGGATTTGTTAACCTCAGAAGTGCTGGGAGGCCCTGGGGCTGTGGGATGTACCCCAAGCATATGGTACTCTGAATAGCTGGCTCTAGTCTTTGTTTCTCTTGTTGCAATTTTACTGTTTTGCTTGTTTGGAGGAAAATGAGCCCAGTGTCAATGTTTGCCCTTCTAGGAAGTGCAGATTATGGTGACAGAGTCATTTCCTGACCATGCTCAAATTCATCATGTCTCCATCTCTCTGTTTGGAGCCAACCTTCCCCAATAGCTGCTTAGATTAGGAATCCCCCTGTGCCCCATGTCCTCGGTACCCCTGGTTTCTCCTTGCAACTGAAATTCATGCTCCTTTTCTGGGTGTTGCTTATTTGTTCCGTAATTGGATTCTTAATTCTGCAAAAGCTCTGGCCAGTAGTTATTAGTTATCACTTTGCTCTTCTTTTCCCACAGCAATTATTAATTAAACTGCCCAGAGAGTCATAATGAGAAATTAAAGGCTGTGATAATATTTTAGGAAGTGACGTCCCGTGGACTTGCAGGTCTGCCTTCTGTTCTAAAGGCAATCAGGGCTCATTTGTTTAATCCACAAACACCTACTGACCTCCCTTCCCCCAGGTAGAAAGTCCTGTGCCAATACTGGACATTCCAAGTCAGAGGTATGTGCTCTAGGAAGAACTTAAGATCCTGTGTGGACTGCATTTGGATCCAACACTTAATTCCTATTGGTTCTCCTTTTTCGACCTGTGCCAGTTCATGGAGAATCAGGTCCAACTTTCCCTTCCCTCTTCATTACCCACTGTTCCCTCTCACAACCTTAAGGGGCACTTAGGTTAATGGCTCTTCTTATGAGTTCCTATGGTAACCTTGTATAAATCTCATTATGGAACTCATATTTTATTATCATTTTTTGGGGTTTGTTTTTAACTCAGCCGCTTCTCCTACTCTCAGTAAATTTTGTCAGGATGAAAATCTCACCTTTTTCTTCTCTGTAACCCACAACACCTAGTTCAGGGGCTTAGCAACCTCTTAGTGTTTGGTAAATATTGAAGTTTTATAAATATCAATTTGTGGGGGACAGGCTCAGTTACAGGAAAAAGTTTAGGGTCAGGGAAGGGAGGACCAATCTAGAGCCAAAGAGCCAGGTGGACAAGGCTCTGGAGCTGGCCTCCTATGGAGGTCAAATTTTTGTTCATTCTGGTCCCTGATGCCAAGCCAGTCCACCTCACTGCATGACGCAGGGCACACTCGCATTTCTGCTGAGCCCTCCTGTCATCTCAGCCTGGTCTCTGTCCCTCTCAATCTTCCTTGGTGTCATCTTCCCTAAACACCTGTGGCCTCTGGCCTGCAAGTTCCAGATCTGTAAACCTACTTCAGAGCGTTCTTTTGTTATAAACAGTGTGGCCATGATTTGTAGGTTCTCATCTCCTTGGACATATTTCAGTGTTTTATCCTCTGCTTTGGCATCACAGGTCTGTCACAAAGCATCACCGTGACTTAGACCTGGAGTGGCTGGTCACTGTGATATGATTCCAGGGAGAGGCCACCATGAGACCATCCGTGCTATCTCCATATTTCCCCCTTTAACCTACAATGGTCATGTGGCCCCAGGATTATTTGTTGGTTTGAGTTAAAAATGCAAAGGCCCGCGGATGGGGTAATTGTTCTATTATGTATGGGTGTACAAAAGAATCTGAAAGAAACTTTGGGTTGAGAGGAAGAAAAGAAGACCTGTGTCTGGTGGGTAGGAGATTGGGTTCAGTTTTAGAGAAAGGCTCTACTGCAGCACAGTAGAGGGCTGGAAAGATGAGCACTACCCAGAGTAGAGACAGAAGAAGCTAGTGAACAGGTGTCTGTTATCCACTTCCCTTTCCTCTGGTCAAGGTAATCTGATTCCCCCCTTAGCAACTATTGCTCCTCCAACTTGGGTCTATAAAGTTTGGGTGGTATCAACTCCACTGCAGATTTTGGGGGGCACGTGTAAGTCAGGCTTGGCCAGTAACACACGCTATCCCTGGCCACTGAGATGGTTCAGGAAGAGTCAAGCCCAAGACTTGACTCAAACTTCATTTAAACTTTTTGTGAAAAATAATTCCCCCTTTTGTACTCATCTGTGGTCCTCAGAGTAGATCTGAAATAGACCACCATCCTGGAAGGTATTCCTGGGAGTGAAGTCCACATATGTGAGAGCAGGCATGGGACTGAGTGGATGAATGGACTTGCCATTTGGGGGGAACAGAGTTTTCTCCATCTCAACCCTTCAATGGTACATTTCTTTTTACTTAACTCGGTTTCAGCTATTTTTTTTTTCTGTCGTTTGCAACCAGAGGTGACATAATGAATGGAACTCTGAGAGGAAAATGTCTTTGGGTTCGAGGTCAGAAGATGTGAACTTACTCCCTTCCCCCTTTCACTCCTCAGCTGTGAGCTCTGATTTCCATATCTGGAACAGGCGATGAATGGTGTCCATATTGTAGAGTATTAGCATTCTGGCTAGAATAACTCTAATTAACTTAGGCAGAAAGGTAATTCATTGGAAAGATGTCAGATAAGTCACAGAACTGAAGAGAAGGCAGAAACCAAGGGAAGCACAGTATTCAGAACCTTAGTTAAAGTCGGGCCAAAGGGACAGTCCAGTCAGAACATTGCCATTTCTGGATACATCTCTGTACAACAGCCTAACTGATAAGATACTTCTTGGCCCACCAGTCCATTCCTTGCTGTTACTTGTCCTCCATTCAAAGCCTGCTTCGAGGTTACACACCTCATTGGACCAGCTGATGGAGACTTGCCCATAAGGGAAGAAGGCTCGGATATGGAGCAGCCTAACATGACGAAATTCCATGACGAAAGATCTGGCCAGTGAGTTGCATGAAGTGATGGCTATCAAGATTCCTCACCATGTCAATCGATGCTAGTTTCTCTTTCCCTTCTTCACATTTTTTACCTTACTGATTGTTATGGGTTACATGTGGTATCCCCCCAAAGATGTGAGATACTGCAAGAAGGTTTGGAGAAGAAATGATTGGGTGATAGCTTCAACCTGATCAGTGAATTAATCTCTGATGGGATTAAGTGAGCAGTAGCTAGAGGCTGGTGGGGTGTGGCTGGAGGAAGAGGTTCACTGGGGGTGTGGCTATGGGGTATATATTTTGTATCTGATGAGAGAAGTCCCTCTCTGCTTTCTGATCACCATGTGAGCCACTTCCATCTGCCCCACTCTTCTGCCGTGATGTTCTGTCTCACCTGGAGCCCCGAGGAATGGGGCCTTCTATGGTTAACTAAGACCTCCGAAACTGTGAACACTCAAATAAATTTTTCTTCCCCTAAAATTGTTCTGGTCAGACTTTTTAGTCACAGCAATGAAAAAGCTGACTAAATTACTGATGTTCTAAATCTCTCTGTCTCCAGAGAACCAACTCTGACTTGGCCCAGGTCTGACAGGCCACACCAGTGGAGGAGGAGTAGCTTCTCTCCTCTGCAAACTAAGACTTTTGATGACTGCTCCTCTCACTGAGGGTCGCTGCATCCTGCCAGGTTTGCCCAGTTCTCCTTTTCTGTAGGTAATTGCAGCTACTCCACTAGGCTGTTAGGTTCTTGAGGGCAGAGTCAGCATTTATTACTTCACATCCACTGAAGTGCTTAGGACATACTCTAGCACATGGTAGGTGACCTTTGGATCAAGGCTTCTTCATTAATTGTCCCAAAGTGGGACTGGCTGGAGACAGTTCTAGGAAGACCAGGGATGGGATGCATTCCTAGTACCAGGAACTGTGCCTTGTACATTTAAGTGTCCAATAAATATTTGTTGAGTGGATGGATGAATGATACTGGAGTATAGTAGATGAACTTTGGCACTCTGCAATAGCTCTAAGGCCACTGGTCATTCCTGTGAGTCCTTGTGTTGTGACACTTGTTAAGTATCTCATTGCCACTGGATCAATGTAGAGGAGCATAGTGATGGTTTACTGAGCTTGTTTGATCTCAGTGAAGGGGAAGAAATAAGCACTGGGGGACTGAATAGCTCTTTGTCAAGTGGACATGTGGAGTGGGCAAGCAATTCGACAACAGTAGGCATCTAGCAAGAACTAGTATGTGCTGGCTGCAGATGTACAAAGACAGAAATGTCACCTGTACCTTTGCAGGACTCAGAATCTTAGCAAACTCATAAAGCCTGCTTCTTACATGCTCTGCAATTAGTCCTTAGCAAAAATTGTATCCTTGAGAAGCACTAAGAGGAGGAGAAATTCCTACATGATGGAGGTTTAAAGTTCTAGAGGATTCTCTTGGAAAAAAGGATTTGCTAACATTTCTATGATTCAGGTGACGGCTTATGCAGAAAGAACAGTCTTCTTCCTGGCACCTCCAACATCTCTCAGCTGAGCCCATTCTAGAACTTAGTCTTGCCCAAGACTTTTTGCTACCGCAGATTGGTAATTGTGTGTATGTGTGTGTATTTGTACACACATATTCACGTGTGGAGATGACGAGTGTAGGGAGACAGGTGTGGAAACCAGACCAAGATCAAAGAGAGGGTGGGAAGATGGGTAACTTAGCTCTTCCTTTCTTAACTTGCCATCAGTGACCCTGCTCATGCTTTGCCTGTTTAAATCATTGGTATTAGTTTATTACTAGTGCCTTTAAACATCTGAGGTCCTCCAGGTGTTTTTTTTTCCTTCTTCTTCTTTTATTCCATGAGTTCTGAGAGTCTGGAGGTAGCACAACCAGGCAGATAAGGGTGAAAGAAGATTCTTTTCTGATCTGCTTCCCCCTTCCCCTCTGCAATCTCTGGCTGCCTGGTGATGACAGCATTTGCAGTCTCCTTTGAGGGCTGCCCATTCATTAAAGGAGTTACTGCACTTTCCTCTATAGTGACTTTGGGAGGGAATTAATTCTCCCCCAGTGCCTAGTTCAGTGCCCTAGGCTTAGGAGATGCTCAATAACACAAAGCTCATCCCTGCTGCTCATCTGCCCTGGGCAAGAGCTTTGCAACTTGGCCTCCTGCTCGGTGAATTTTCCATTCTCGGTGTTTCTCCCAAATGCACTCAATTGTTCCACAATCCCACAAAGGTCATATGGTCCGTGTACTAGGCATGTAATTTACTGATCTCATGATTAGACATGCACACAACCTCAGTGCTATTAAAATGAACTCTGCAGTTGGCCTTTGGATTGCTTCTCCCTAAACGAATCTTCTAGGCACATGTGAATGGAATTAGTTCTCAGATCATGCTGGCCTGCAGCGCACTGTTGTTGAATACTTCTGCTCTGTAGCACTTCCATGGGTGTGAGCAGCCAGGGTTTCTGTGATCAGAGACATATGTTTTGGTTCCAGGTGCCTTCCTTGAGCTGACAATCCCCAGGTGGGAGGGCCCTGACCCCTATATCAATGTGCTTTGGGTATAGGACTCCGGGTCTGATTTCTTGGTTCTTTTCTTTGATTTTGTTCTTTTGTTGTCTTGGCAACTAGAAAAATAGTCTAAATGTCTGTGTTTGTATATTCTTTGGAGAATATTTTATCACAAGTCTTTTCCAAGAATGCCTGTCTCATGATGCATTGATTAGTCCTCCGTGTCTTCCTTTTTATGTGCATGTGCTTCTTTTCCACAGCTGAGAGAGAGAAATGTTAGCGCGATGTAAACCAGCCCCTAGGTTGAGGATCAGGAGTCCTCCACGAGAACAGGACACTCTACCTTACTGGCTTTTAGTTTTCCAGCTTAAATGAACCAGATGATTTCTATAAACTCTGTCACAACCCTAACCCAGAATTAGATAAGAATGTGTCATTACTTGATGTGATTCTTGTAAGAATGTTCTCCATCATGCATGGGAACTTTCTGCTTCTTCCCTCTTTCATTGACTAGAATATTCTTCATTTGTATTCCTCATTTGCCAAAGTGTTACTTTGTTTACTTCGGTGTTGGGGAGAGGGATCCTGGCAGAAGGCTGGTACTGCTCCAGCCATTGCTTTATTTTGGGGGGGATTGGAATGAACATCATGAGGCTTCTTCCTTGTCTTTGATAGATCTCTTGTGCTTGTTATCTCCCTCCTAGGGCAGGCCCCTCTTGCCTTTCTGTTGTGTATTAACTGGAGGACTTCAGGGAAACTCCAGGCAGCTCTAGGAAGGGAGTCCTTATGGAGGGCCCCCCAAGAAGCTCTAGGGTGGGCAAAACACCCAATCTGACTCACCTGCAGTTCCTCACAGCTACCATAGTAATGCTTCCTTCAGCTTTGATCTTGGAGTCATTCGATTCTGTTCATATGGTGGTTGGAAAGGGATCTTTGATGCACAGCAGAATGGCTTCTCCTTGGCCATATTGAGTGCAATTCAAAGCCAGAACAGGAAAATCCACTTCACTCAGAATAATGTCCTTGCACCATCGGCCAGTAGAAGCAACATATGTGGGACAGTGTTCTTCTTTCATTATAGCATTTAGGTAGAAAAGAGAAATAACAAATTACCACAATGCAGGACATGCCTTTAAATGATAAGTGCAGATTTATCACTTAAAGCATGATTACATCACGAGAAATGCCAAACCAGTTTGTTAGAACGTTGAAACACTTCTCTGCTGGGTGATGAAGCAGCTGCCTTGTGTTTTCCTGTGTTTGCGATGCTACTGTGACCTCCCTATTCATTACCCCCAGGACCCCAGGATGTCCCCATGATCCTGGTTTGGTAGGTGACCTCTAGCTTTCTATTACCACTCTAAAACAGCTGTTTGCTCCTGTAGATGGGTTCTTGGACTGTGCCACATGTTAAATATCACACACATTACCACCAGATCAATACAAATGAAATAATAGTGATGGCTTACTGAGATCTCATTCTGTGCCTGAGACCACCCTGTAAACCCTGAAGGGCAGTAGCCTTGTCTTCTCTCCTCAGGGCCTGGCACACGCAAGCACCCATAAATATTTTCTCTGCAGTAAATGAGCTCATTTGATCCTATCAGCAATATTTCAAAGAGGGAGTTTTTAATTTTTTCATTTTATGCTTGCCAAAAAGGTGCCCTAAAGAGTTAAAATAATACACCCTGGGTCCTGCTAAAAGGCAAGGGAGTGGATATTTCACCCAAGGATGTCTTTTCAGGTTCAAAACCTCAGCTCTCCTAGGGTATTTAAGATGTTCTGAAACCCCTCATGACCCCCAATATTTGAATGGTCTGTGATTCCCTGTTGTTTTAGGTGATATGAAGGATGGAGGGGAAGGGTATATGTAAACTAAGGAAGAAAAGTGGGTCTGTGGACCTAGGAGAAGGGTCCCTGAAGTCATCATGAAAAGCAAAAACACCCCCACAACCCTGCACACTGAAAGGTCCTTCCATACTGGAAATGCAAGAAAAAAGGGTTATGTGAGAAGAAACTAAACAATGATCACCGTATCATTGTACTTGCTCTCTCATTGGCCCTATGTGGAAAAGAGAAGGGGACATCAATTTTCCAGAGGTCCTGATAATTGCTAATTAAGGCACAGACTTAGGTCTGCTAGAAGATTTTTGCTGTGTTAAAGAAGACCAGAGCCCTCAGAGGGAGCTGCTCAGAACAGAGACCCTGGGGTTCAAGGATGAACCTCTTCAGCTTTTGAGCATGTGTAGAATGTCCTGGTAGCTTTCCTGGGCTTCCTTGCATCATCAGATTTGCAAAGAGGCAAGAGGCAAAGAAGCCTGAGGCTATGATTTAGTAATTACAGTTAATAAAATTCATTAAGGGGGTAATAAAGTTGTGCCTAACTGTCTCATCTTAAAACTTTTGTGGAGCTAGGCATAGACATCAGGGAAAATTATTTGTTAACTCATAGTGATAGCTATCACTTATTTAGCTCCTACTCAGTCCTGGGTTACACATATTTTGGTCTCATTTAATCTTTACAACACTCTTGTAAAATAGTTATTTTGATGGTGGTAGATTGGATCTCAGTTCTTTACAGGGGCTTACAAAGGCTTCATGGTAAAAGAATGCACTTCCTGCCCCCTTGACTTTAGATTTGGTTTTGTGATTAAGTATCTGATGGCATCTCTGGAGACTCGTCATGGTCTTTAGATAGACATGCATAGTTTGGTTTGCTCCTTTGTGTCTCTGTGGCTCGCCATAAGGAGAACTTTCACTGGGTTGCCACTGGTCCAAAGAGAATAAGGAAACATGAACCAAACCACAGCTTGGAACCAAACCCTGCTAACCCCAGCTGATCCCCATGGACCTACAACTACTGGCCAACCTGCAAACAAGAGATTAACTTCTTTTTTTAAGACACTGAGATTATTTGTTATGCAGCAAAAAATAAACACACAATCCTAACTTCCAAGTGTGGAATCTGAGGTTCAAAGAAGTCAAGTAGTTGGGCTCGAATCACTGAAATAAAACAGCAGACTCTGAATTCAAACCAAGGTCCATCTTGTTTCAAAGATACGTTCTTGTTTGGAGAAAACACCTGTATGGGAGCTCGCTTAGGATTGAGCAAGTATTATAAATGCCTTCCCAAACTTCACATGCAGGGAGGGATGGTGTATCCAGAAGGGTCGTCAGAGGCTCCCCTTCTGCTTTGAGAAGGTGGTTCTTTAGCACAGGCATAAGAAACCTGCCTGGAGACATCACAAGTTGCTGTGGCAACTGGCATCCCTGAGCATCACCCAGTGTCACCTGCCTCCTGTCCCTGTGAACAATGGTGCCCCTCCTGGGTTTTGACAAACTGACTCTGCAGCAAATCCTTTTCCTGAATGTTTAATATTACTGGAGACTTATTTAGATTCTACACAGGGAGCCTCATTTTTCTTTTATTAATTGTAATGAGAGTTATTTTTGTTGTCTTAAATATAAAACTTCTCTCTGGGGAGTTCTGGGCCCATTACAGACACGAGGAACCCAACAATCTTCTGTCCTTATAATAAGCCAAGAAGGAGGCCAAGCAGGAGCCACTTAATCAGAACTGTAATGTGAGACCAAACTCTGAAAGCTTTCAAATGGAAAATTCCAAGGGAAACCAATGAAGGAGCTGAAGCTTGGCTGCTCTTGTCAGATCCACCCCACAGGGAAGGGCCCAGTTCACAGAATAAAAGAGGAAGAGGAAAAGGAACTACGATGATACAGAATCAGGATGGGCCAGAGGGCCAGAGGATACAGGCAGGTTCTGAAAATCCAGAAACAAGCTCTGCTAGATGGAAAGTTGCTTTGCCAACAGACTGCCCCATTCAGTTGGAGTCACTACTGTTTATCTTTGGACCAGTGGACACATCCCAAGCATTGACCCCCATTTGAAGAAATGGTGAGGAAATCTGAAGCTATTTCCCTGTCAGCCTTTTGTATCCGCACACCAAGGGCAAATTTACTCTGGAAACTTCTTCTTGAACTACTGTTCTTAAATCAAAGATTTTCTCCCTAGTACTAGGGATTGAACCCAGAGGCTCTCTACCACTGAGCCACACTCCCAGCCCTTATTTTGTTTCTAGACAGGATCTCAATAAGTTGCTGGGGATGGCCTCAAACTTGTGTTCTTCCTGCCCCAGCTTCTCGAGTGGCTGGGATTTCAGGTGTGTGACTCTTTAACCTGAAGTATTTTGAATGAACTGTTTTTAGCCTGGACGCAGTACTTTTGGTCTTTCTGGTTTACTTTCAGCTAACCTTTTCTCTATAACTGTCTTCCTCCAAGGGCATTCAAGAAAGGTCCATTGGCCCGATTAAGCTAATTTGAGGCAAAACATCTTCAAGAATAAAAACAGAGATGTAGTGTTTGCCACATATATTCTAGTGGGGATTTTTCTAAGCTCCTGTTTTTCATATTCCTGATAATTGCTCTGGCTCACGACTCTCAAATCAATCCCAAACTGGGATTTTTCACAACTTTGGGACCAAACCAGAACAGCTGGGAATAAATTTTTGGTGGATAAGAAAGCTGAGCTTGATATACAGGGTCCTTCTTATACCATCCAACCTAGCATGGCAATGTGGGGAATATTAAGTTAATGTGGATGCCCTATCACCTTTAGCCTAGATGATGTATTGTACCATTGATCTTAAATGATAGTTCTGATTTTTTTTCAGAAGCTGTTGACCTATTCAAACTACCAGTCTTACTTCCTGAAGCTTGGGTCAAAATCCACAGTTGTCTTCTGAGTTGACTTCAGATCTTCTCAGCAATCTCTGATGTGTGTCGCTTGGAGTGAAGATATTCAAAGCCATCATTTCCATTGGCCTGAGCAGCAACTTGGACTGTTAGTACTTGGTGTAAAGCCTCTGGGTATGCGTGGACATCTTTGGAAGAAAGCTGGTTGGGCAAAGAGTTGTTTCTAGAAAGAAGGGTATCAGCCATGGAGACAGAGCAATCAGTGTGAAAAGACTTACATACATCAGGCTGGTCTAAGCAAGAGTTTGCAAATGAGTCTTCGACTCTCTCATGGCCACTTTCCGTGCTTCTTTGTGGCTCCTTGATCTTGTTCTCCTGATGTCCTGAGCTTTTGTATTGCCTCCTGGTTTTGCTATGTTTCCATTTGGCCAATTTGTTCTTATAGCTGACAAGTCTAGAATTACTTGATTCCTACTTCCTCCATACTTCCATTGAAGCCTTGGTGGATAATTTCAGTTGATTGTGTCCCATGGAAGTTCCCAATACCCCCAACCCCACTTTGATCCCACCTCCAGGGAGGAGGAGTTTGGATATGCATGCATTGCTCAGGCTTGACAGAATTCATTGAGTCTTATTTTCTGAGACAAAGAGCCATATCTAGAATGAGGATGGATGAGCCCATTTCATAGCAACCACTTGCTTGTATTTCTGAATACTTCTCCTTCCAAGGGCCTAGAGAGGTAAGGCAGGGCTGTGTGGAGACTTGGCTATGCTTGGCTATGCTGGAAGAAGGCTTGGTAAATCTGTCTCCTTTTCTCTCTCCCTGTCTGTTTTCAGGTGCTCTGCCCTTCAGGAGGTCAAAAGCAAGAGGTATCCCTCTCCACTGTGGAAGAGGTGACTCTTTCCTACTCCCTTTGGAAAGCTAAGTGAAAATTAGAGTAAGGTACAGAAAAAAGAGAGTACCTTAAAAAAAGTGCCTTTCCTTGTCCATCCAAGAGTATTCTGGTGGACAGCAGAGCTCTAGAAGACTCCTGTTAGGCCTTGGAGTTTGGGGAAAATCTGAGTTGCTAGTAAAGGACAAATGTTCTTCATTGTCTTTTGTATGCATAGGTTTCTGGACCACTCACAAAGTGGTACAGCTAGCTGGAACCAGGATTCTGGGGTTCCTGGGCCTCCTTGACAAAAATCTCTGAATTTATTCATCTGTAGCTTTTTTTTTTTTTTTTTAAAAAAAAAACTTTTCTCACACTCATCTGAGATAGATGAAAGAAATCCAACAAACTTTGGTAACTACCTCATTCTAAGATCTGAGTGATTGGATGTCCACCCCTCCAAGTAGTGTTTAAGAAATATGATTTTAAAAAAATTTATTTGGGGCTGGGGATGTGGCTCAAGCGGTAGCCTGGCATGCGTGCGGCCCCGGGGTTCGATCCTCAGCACCACATACAAACAAAGATGTTGTGTCCGCCGAAAACTAAAAAATAAATATTAAAATTTCTCTCTCTCTCTCTCTCTCTCTCAAAAAAATAGAAATATAAGTTTAAAAAAATTTATTTGTATCATAGTCCATAAGCAAAGAAGTGATTTTAGGAAGAGTCAGAATTTAGGCCACAAAATCAATTTGACAGAACTTAAAGCATTACATGTGCAATGTCTATGTGAAATATAAGTTTGCCCCTCTGTATCTGACCTCCCTGTGTAGGGACTGTGTTCTTTAGCTGTAAAAAAATGGGTATCTTTAGATGAAGATATACCTATTGTCTCTTATACATAGTATGGTTTCATGAGGGAATTCTGGTATGTGTGAAATGACCAGTGTGCAAATTTATCATCTATCATTCCTTATGAGGAAGAGAGACTTAGGTATGAGAATAAACAGAGCATTCATTTTGAGCTTAAATCCTAATTTCAGGCAGATTTCAGTCAACATGACTAAAAGGTTGAACTTTGAAAAGCCAAGGTAAATCTTTCAATTTTTAAGATGCTCCAACAAATGAGGCTTGCTATTTTGAAGTTTTTGTAATCCTTGACTATTTTCAAAGGGGCAAGATGTTTGAGCTTTGACATTTTGTGCATAATCCTCTGCACATCTGTTAAGTCTTATTAAGTCTTATTGTTGGGCCAAGCTCAAGGTTTCTTAACCTTGCCACTATTGTTATGTTCAGACAAATTCTTCATGGCGAGGGGGATATGCTGTGTACTATATGATGTTTAGCAGCATCTTTGATCTTTACCCATTAGATGCCAGATGTATACAATTTCCCCACATACAAATTAGGAAATCAAACACATTTATCAAAATTTTGCCACATTTTGATGTTGACAAAGAACCCCAGTTGAGAACCCTTTGCTTATGTTCAGGAGACAGACCACTCTTTCCTATGTATATAGTGATATATATGATAAATATATATGTGATAAATAAATAAATGAATATGATAAATATAGATATTATGATAAATATAGATATATAAAGTATATATATCTATATTTATCATATATATCTGTATTTATCATATATAAAGTATATATATCTATGTTTATCATATGTATACTCATATCTGGGTATTGACCTAGTGAAGGGTGGCTTGTATTCCAAAGATATTTTGAACTTTGCTGACATATTCATTATCATCTGAATGATGTGCTTTCTTCCTGTTCTCTTAGGTACCATTTTAAAATAGGTACTCATGCAAATAGAAATATACCCAAAGAGCAAAGTATTTGAGAAGTTTATATCTTTAAGTTTACTTACACCTGGAAAAGTATCATGGGCAAAATTATTGAAGCTTTTTAAGGAATAAAGCATTAGTTATTCCCCAACAGCAATGCAGAGGGTGATATGGTTGAACACATGTCATGTAATCAGATTTTTTAAAACTCTAACTCGTCAATTGATGATGATAATATACTTGGGCATTGCCCATGTTGTTAACCTCAGCAATCAAAATAAAGTAATTATGCTAATTACAAGCCTCTCAAAACCCAGCTCAGTGTCCTTGTGCATGAGAGGCAAGCTGTGTCACAGTCGCTTCTTAGGGCTTTGCTAACCAATAAAGGCCTTAGAAACTTCTCCCTGGGCCAGTAGTCACTCTGTCAGGGGAAAAGGAGAATTAGAGGTGAGTCCGCGAGGAGACTGATGGTCCTTTCACTCAAGAATGGCCTTATACTCCGAGAAGAGTTGCAAGTGGCTGTTTAGGCCTGATGGTCTGGAACCAGAGATTTAAGAAGCACCCAAGCCCAGTGAGCTGTGACTGTCCGACGTGTTCTGGTTGACAGAGTCAGTCATCCATTGGAGGCAGATTGCTGAGAGGGCATGAAAGGAAGACCCAATAAATGCACGGTTATGTGGAGACCTCTCTACTGGGAATTGAGGTGACAATGCACAGACCTGCAAGGTGGCCACTTTTTATTACCAAATATCTTGAACTGACAGCCAGGCTAAGTGAATAAAATGTGGTGACTCTGAAGCTGGTCATGGTAAAGAGAAGACTAGCTATTGAATTGGAAAAAGATAGGCCACCAGATGTGAGACCTCACATCTAGGAGCAATGAATGGAAACTTGGAGAAGGGTGGAGAGCTTGCAAAATGGAAGGAAAGATTTAAAAACAAATTCTAACAGAACTGATTGCTTTTGAAAATCAGGTACTCAACAAATGTTTGCAAGAATTATACTCATTGTGGTTTCATTCTCTGACCTAATAAAAGACATCATGCTCTCCAAATTTCCTATTCTACAATAATTATGCTATTATAATAATCTGCATTACCTCAATAGCCAATCAACATGTCAAATCTAAAATAATATGCATAAAGCATTTACTATTGGATTGTAACAGCAGTAGGAAAAATGACTTCAGTTAACACACATTAGAGCAATAAATGGGTGAATAGGGTGAAATGTAGTAAAACAAAGGGACAGAAATTTGGCAAAGCCGCCAAATGCCTGGGAAGGCTTATGTGGTATAAAAATAACCACAAATCTTATAGACTAAACAATAAAATTGCTCAGCTAATTAATATCTTACATTGAGTGAGTTATGTGAAGATAAGTTGATGGGAATAATTGACAGATGCACACAAAAATTAAGTCAGTATTTAAAACACTACAGAAATAGAAGGAAATTTAGGATTTGGAGAATTAAGATAAGTAATTCCAGGAAAACCAAATAAAATGTTCTTGGATTTGACAATAGCACCAATTAGCTCTCACTGAAAGTATTCCTCAAATATGATGTGCGATTGAATTGTTGGCAAATGTTTGCAGAGTTCCTACTACCTAATGGCTGCAGCATTGTGGTCGCAAGAGAACCAAATGGGCCAGATGAACCAAGGAATTGTCGATTCATTGTCATTTCTGAAGAGGAGGTTACTGAAGCAATCCAAATAATAATTCACCAGAAAGCTGTAGGTTCTGACTTGCAAGTAATCTAGTCTAAGAAGCTCCCACTAGCACATGGCAGTACTGCAAGATGTTTCCTGCAAACACCACAGCAGCCAGACATAAAGGTTGATTTGTGACATCTGGAAACAGCTGCCTTTCACTAAAAAAACAATGAAATTCCAAATTGTGTTAAATATAACCTGCTAATGGGCTTACCTGCCATCCACAAATCATTGTCAGACATTTGGGGCCGAGATTTCCTCATATTGTCAGAAAAAATCAAGTCATGAGTAATAAACAGGAAAGATGTTATAATTTGGAAAAGGAGGTAGCAATCACATCCCCAAATGGGTCACTGCCAGGGAAGCCAATCAAAACCATTTGGCAGTGTGATTGAGGTCCTTTAAATATGATGGGATCCCATGTCCATGTTATGGATTCACCTATAACACTACTCTTGAATGGCTATCTCTTTGGGGAAAAACACATACAGTCGGGGACAAGAACAACCCCATAGATATCACCTAGAAACTTGGTTGAGATGGGAGTGACAATGGTGCTAACATCTTTGGGTTATTATGAATTTAGATTGGATTAAAATAAAAAATGAAAAAAAAGAAAAAAATGTAGAATTTTTTTTTGATAGCTATAATTCAAAATCTGACTGGATGGAGAATTTTGTAGATCATTGTACAATACATTTTCCTAAAGTTTGTGTGCATGATTCCTCTGTCAAGAGAGGGAAAATCTGTGCAGATGGGTGGGCTGGTGTTGAAGCTAGAATCAGTGATTCAGAGCAGAAATTAACTGAATTGTTGTCCACAGTAGCCAGAGTCTGTCTGAGGAGTGAGTACAGTCATTAGGGTGAGGTGATGGACAGAAAGAAAAGTATCAGGGTCAGGGTCAAAGGGAGACCTAGGGGTAACCACATGGACAGGAGGTGAAGTAAGAGGTTGTGAGCATGGAGTACAAGGAAGGAGAGTCCAGAAAGAAGGCCGAGGTGCTAAGATCGTGTGCATGTTGAGTGATGGTGGCATGGTCCTAATGCAATTGGCTGGCTTCGAGTTCATGATTATGGTAGATGATGCAAGTCCCCAGGTTTTCTTTTAGTGAGACTTTATATCATTCAATGGGCTGCCTAATAACAGCATTTACTATATAGAGGAGATGATTTGGAGGATGCTTATGCTCTTCAGTCTGGAGTTATCTCCATTTTAATTCAATTGTTTTTCCTAGACTGCCACTGTAGCAGAGATCGCAAGGTGCTCACCAAACCTATTTCCTCTTCTTATGGAAATACATTTTCCAGAGTTTCTGTTGTAGCCATGTAACTAACAGTTTTTGAGAAAGAAGAATATGGGAAGAAGTGCTGTATACTACCTCCAGGCCTGATCCATTAAATTCTCCTACCTGTATCTTCCAAGTTCCCTTCTCCTTTTAGCTTTCTAGGATAACATTGAGTTTCATGCTGACTTTGGAAGCCACATATTGAAAATAACTGACACTGAACATGGAAGGAGCCTGGATCCACTCCTTGGAGGATAGCTACCCAGCCAGGAATGTTTAATAAATCTGTTATATGAGTTTATTGTTCCAAGCCAATGCAACTTGGGAATTTGTCACATCAGCTAATGTTACTTTAGGTTACATGGCTGCCTAAAAAAAGATGTTTGGATTTGAGGAAGCTCAATAAGTAATACCCCATTCTTCCTTGTTTGAATCCTGAATTCTGAGCCATTTGAAAGATCATCACTGGGGCCAAATGAAAACTAAATAATTGACTTTAACTCTTAGACACGCAGCTAAATGGGTTTGTTAATGTGCTTTGATTCCTAGGTCCAGTCTGGACCCTGCAATGGGTTTTAAAAATGGTCCTGCATTTTTAAAGCAAATACACTGGTCTAGGTTTGCAGTGTTATTCTGATCTAAGGAAAAGGACAGAACTGCATTCACAGTTCTTTCATAACTCAGAAGTGTGACTGATCCTTTTCACCTTCCATCTGTAGACTCTTTGTGAGTAAGGGGTGGCCCACAAGACTAAGAGTATTACTCTAGGGGACGTCTCCCTGCATGTCAGCACAAGGACTGAAGTCCATGTCTACCAACCACACATGATCTAGCTGGCTTGATGCACATTCCTTTTACAAATTGCTTTAACAGCCTGGCACTTCCACGAGTACTTTTAAGCTATCCAGAAACATCCCTGAACTTTTTTTTTCCTTTTGATCTAGTTTCTCTATTAAGGAAAGTGATTCCCTTCATTGACCAGGCTGCTACATGAGAGATATTTGTAGGGCAGTGGAGGGAACAGTTAGCTTCTGATCAACTTTCAGAAGTTTAGAGGTATCCTGTCCAGGTTAAGTTATCTTCACACCTCACCCTGTCTGTACAACTGGGTGTCAATGGGTTTTGTCATTGTTCTGTGGATCATTTTTCATCATGGTTATGATTGATTTGGGTCATCATGCCAATTTCTTGTGTGCAAATTGGCCGTTAATAAGGCCCTGAAGTCAGAATAGGTGATGAGATGTGTCACCCAGTCATATAAAGAATGCAAATTTGATCTCTTACACTTATTAGAGGATCTGTCAGTTTATAAATCCTCCACTTCTTTGTTTTGTTGCCAAATGGAATGAACCATTATTACAGCTTTCATCTGGGGAAAGTACCTTGAAATTAAAGGCTGTACTCCTAAAACAGTGACTGTTTCAGGGATAATTTCTTGTTCTATTCTAATGCTGCAAGTGGATGAAGCCATAAGAAGCAAAACTAAATAGCACTGACTTTGGGTTTAAGATAAGGCATCAGGACCAATATCACTTCATAAGCTATTTGGTGTGCATGAGTAACTTTGAGCTTTCTGCCAACTGCAAAGCACAATCATATAGCTATTAAGCAGAATAAGAAACATAGAGATGATCTACAACTGAGTGAGTTATCAATGAATGCAAGTCAGTTCAAACGACCAAATGAAACTCCATCCTGATGGCTGTGGGTCATGGCAAGGAAATTGAAATCTTTTGAGTTCAGAGGGCAAATGGGGAACTCAACATCTGGGATACCAATGTTTTAGAAGAACTGACCCCTCAGAAATAACTGAATAAAATATTCCTTTATTGTTATCATTATGAACAACAAAATTAAAACGTCAAAGTTCTTTTACATGATATACGCCTTATGTTCTCTAATGGTCTGTATGTTAGTTATTATTCTACTATTTCACAACATTTTAGAGAGGTAGATGAAAGAAGGAGATATTTTCAATATAAGTAAGCCACGAAATGTAGGCCATCTTGTGTTCTGATACTCACTGGGAAGTACAGAAGAGGCCAAATGGTTCAGACCTTGGGGTCCCCAGACAGTTCCAGTGAGTTCTGAGAAAATGACCTGAGCTGACTCTCTGTGAGTAACAATGGAAAGGAACCTCTGTTCTCTGAAAAAAAAAAGTCTGCAATTTGTTTTCTGCATAGATTGCAAAATTGTGATTAAATTCAAACTCTTGGAAATTGACCTGTACACATGACTCTAAGAGTCTGTAACTATAAATACAAAAGCAACACTGACCATTTCCCCACAATTTTTTATAGTTTAGAGCAGGTACTCAAATGCTTTCAATTTGCTAAATGATTGTTGGTTGAGGTGAACTAAACATGAGAGCTCACAACGAAGTTGTAAGAGCTCAGCACGGCATAGTGTGAAAAATGTTGGGTTAATATATTTGGGCGCAGGCATGCAGAAGCTAGTGGGGATTATTCTTGAGTTTGAGGGGCACATTACTTTTTCTTATTGCATACAGCCAAAACTGTACCCAAGAGAGTTTAACTGGGTAAGAAGGTAACAGGGCACTGGACTATGAAACAATACTTTTGATAAGACAAGTCATGGAGAGACTGCATGTTGAAACCATACTTACATGTTTGGATCAACAGAACACAAGGTCTCTTTATTCGTTTTTTAAATGATAAAATAGGAGTTATTATGGTTAGTTAGTAAGCAGAAACATCAGGAACATGCAGAAGAAGAAAGGTGGGTCAAACTTGAAGATCGCAGTTCATGGAAGTAAGGCAGCCCATCAATATGGTCACCCACCTGACCCCCATGGGCCTCGGCACTGATTAGAGAACTATGTGATGTTGTCTCTTAACTATGGTTAAGAGTCTGTTTCTATACCTATAGCTATGTTTCACAGAGTAATTCAGAGGGCTATAATTCTAGACATCTGACACAATTGAGAGATTGGGAAACTCAAAAACAGTTCCATATAGCTCATGTTCACTTTGTTCTAAAGTGATTCATGAGGCCAGATCAATCTGAGGTATAGAAATATGAAATAATAATAGAACCTAGAATTTATAGGTTATCTTCACTCCCAAGAGTATGAAATGTTTTCCTGTAGACTCTTTTTGATTTAGGTTGATATCCTCTCCATTAACTAATGCAGGGAAGTGGAATAATTCCCACTGATGAGAGAGATGAGCCAAGGCACAGAGAGGGGAATTGATTCACCCAGCACCCAGTCATCAGAAGAACTAGAATTTTCAGTTCACCAGTCACTCTTCCATAAATGATGATGGTCCAGATTCTTGTGAATTTTCCTGGGAGTCATCAAGACCCATCAGTGGCCCAGGACTTATCTGTTTCTTCACATTATTTTTTTAATCTCTTTGCCAGTTGTGTATAGTTTCACATGAATATATTTTTTTTTTCAGTGAGAGAAACAGGAGGTTAAAGGGTTTTCTTTGGAAGCCAAGGAAATCATTACTGTTTTGTGGAAGGGAAGAGAACTTGGCTAATTGCCGCTCTGCCACTTTAGAAATGTTGAAAAATCAGTAGCAAAGGCTTAGTTAAAGCTTAAAAGAAATAAAAGCAGAGCAATAAGCCACCTGCCATGGCTGGGGGGTGCAAGGGCAGTAAATCCAGGAGGTGGTTTTCATGTACAGTGTATAATTTGGGCCCTGACAGAGCTCAGATGAGGAATAGGCCTATATAACTATTGATCCACAGAGCTATCAGGGACATCATTTAACTTGATGGCTTGTGTTGGTCCCTTAGGATGTGGAGTCAGCTTTAACCTGAGAGGAAAAAAAATTAAAGGTAAATGAAAAGAAAAGAAGGGAAAGACCATGGAGACTCTTCTGTACCCTTGCTTTTAATAAGAAACACTTCCAAATGACCTCGATTTTCAGCTGCCATTTTAAATGTTGGCTTATTTCATTCATTTACCTAATTACATTGAGAAACGCCTATCGTCGGACATTCTATTAGACATAGACAAAGATATCACCAACACCCAATTTTTGACAGTGATTACAGCTCAGGAGACAAAGGAAAGCAAGGCCACCCTGGCCACAACTGGTAGCAATCACAGGTCAGTGTGACAAGCCAAAGAAGGAAACGGAATGCTGCCACTCAGCCGGAAGAGCTGCTGCCAGTCTCCTTTGGTGGAGACTTTGTAGGGGCTGCTGTGTTTCAGTCCTTTGATCTGAGCCTGCCAATCCTTTGGGCTGTAGGTCATATTCCTGAACCATGAATCTGCCTCCATACTCAGCCATCTCTGACCTTCCTGCTTTCTTTCTGAACCCTCGCTCTGGCCCACTGTACATGCTGCATTCCCACCTGTCTGCCTTTATTCTGGTTTCTGAACTCATGATTAGGTTTCCTCCTTCTGGCCTAATTGCTGGGTGCTGCTGCTCTAGCTGGCTCTTTGCACCCTCTTTGACCACAAATGAGACTGTCCTTCCAGTTATATTGCATTCGGCTGCCTTGGGTAAATACTCCACTTGGTCCTGACCACAGTCTGGAAACTCAAACCTCAGAGCATGTTTTCAAGGAGGTAACACCCCTTCTGACTTCACATCCTGCTAAAGGGTTAGAACTACACACATATTTAAAGGCTAACGGGATTAATACCTATGCAAATCCATAGCCAGTGTTTTGTTCATTTCTACCATTAATTCAAATGATTTGTTTGCAATAAACTCATGGTCATTACTCACTGTTGGTGAGAAATAAGACGCTTGCATCTCATATCCATTGACATGCATGCCTCTCTATGACTTAAGGTCTTTGAGGTCAGGACAGACTCTTATAAAATTTGTTATTCCTTCCAGGTACACCTGAAATAAATATTTTGGATTATTTTATCCAGAGAATTTATGAATTGGAATAAAAATGTTTTGTTTCATGTCTTCTAAAAAGAGAAACCTCTGCTCCTTTAGGGGCCCTGAGCCCAGGCTCTTTGAGTTCTTCATCTACTTCTCTGACTTCCTCCGTGCCCTCCTCGCCTGGTGGTCCTCCACCCTCATAGTCTGGTCTGATCTTAGCAGTCTTCTTAGTTCACACAATTTCTCTTATGACTCCCAAATCCAAAGATTGAGCCCACATCTTTCTCCTTGTTTTCTAAACACCCAATAGGTATCTCTTCTGATTCTCATCATGAAAAAATTTCTAACAAAATATGCACAACCTGGTACTCATTATTGTCCTGATGATCCACCTGTGCCTCACTCTCCAACTGAACCCATCCCTCCCTTCCAACTTCACCTGAAATGGCCTCCTACCTTGGCTCCTTGGCTTCCCTTTTGTTCCCCCCATACCCATTATTCACTCTGTACCAATTGATCACCCTCCAGCACACAATAGGTAAATTATTTGTTCCATTCTTATTATTGGGCACCTGCTATATTCAAGTCACCAAATTATACAGTGATGAGGGAAACAAACTTGATCCATATAAAGTTCGTGCTATCTTCCTCATGTAACCCTTTAGTGGCTCCTATGGTCTTGAGACAAAATCCAGTGCTTTAGCCAGTCATACAAGATATTCAAGAACTGGATTTTCTCAGTTCATCTCTAGTCACGTACCTTCTCACATTCTGCTCTTCAGTTAGATAAAACTATTTGCAGTTTTTCAAACATCCTGTGGGATTTCCTCCCTCTGCCAACCTGTTCAATTCTCTTTTTCAGGTAGAGTTGCTTTCTCTCTCTTTTTGTATCATTACTGTATCATAGAGTACTTCTATTTTAGAAATACTGTTTACTCCAAAGTAAGGCATGTTTGCATTTCTGTCTTTCCAAATAAATTGTGAACTACTATGTCTCCTTAATTAATAGCATAGTTGGCACTTAGCCATAATGTCTGGGACATAGTAGGTACATTTTAGACCAAAAAAAAAATACTCAGCTAACTCAATTCTTTTCAGAGAATTACTTAATTCTAATGGATATTCTAATTTTTATCTCATAATAATGTACACTGTCATGTACTTAATTCATCAGCAGGATCATATTCATTAAGAGTCAGCAAACTGATGAGATCTGTTTTAGAAATGAATAATGGTTGCCTGTCTTTATCTGATTCTTTGCCAATTTGTTTTAACACCATGATTTTCAAATGTTAAAGATGCCGAATGAGGATAATTAAATAAATAAGCTGTTGATTTGAGAATGCAAGTGTAATTTCCTAACTTGTTGGTAGGCAGTGGCTTCATAAGTCATTTTGTCAAGGACATAGTTCTTATTCTGTACACATCGCTGTCCAAGGCAATAAGAAGGTAAAAGAAAGTAGAAGGTGCAGCCATTGCTTGTAATAGAGTTAGAGAAACAAGATAAACAGGCAGGAAATTGATAGCATGATACCTGAAATGAGAAATAATATGCAAGAAGCTGTAAGAAAGATTGTAGGGGGTCACACTGTAGTAGCAGTCCAAGAGAAACGGGGGCAAGCAAGGAAGTCTTCTTAAATGTCTTTATCTGGTTCTTGCTCGTGGAGCTAGATAAGCTAGACATGTTGAGAGTGACATCTGCTTATCTCTTTATTCTCAGTATGAAGCCTAGTGCTTGGTATATAATAGGGAGCTCTACAAATGTGGAATTAATGCATGAATCAATTAATATATTAATGGTAAATAAAGAACAAAGCCTCAGGGGTGAATGAAAGCAAAATATGAGCATTTAATTTGAACTAGGTAGGGCGAGCCCATATCTACTCCCTTGCCAATTAAGATCTAATAGTTGTAGTTGTCTGCAGCACTGACTTTTAGGAGTGTTGGACTAAGGTTGGACTTTTACTAAGGTAAGAATTCAAATGATAGGACCTGGGAGGAGAATACAACACTGCAGCCCTCTGGCCGGGAATTTGCCACTTCTGTTCTCTAGGCAGAAGGGTTTTCTGTAACTTACTATATGAAGATATGAGATTGAGAAGTGTCTTGGATATATAATGGTATATAGATTTTTTGGAGAAGGGAGCCTCCCTGTACACATACATATGTATGTGTTTGTGAGTACATGTGAAAACATGTTTTCTTCAAGCTGTCTTGCAATGCATAGTATTCACATGTCTCCATCCAGATTTGCTGTGTTATTCATAAATTCCTGGAGGGTGGACATTTTTTTTTGAATGAAAGAATTCTTGTATTACTTCCTCTTCATGGAAGCTTAGCAGATGAACCTAGGATCAATGGTTCAGGTGGACTGTCTGGAATGGATTCTCCCAAGAAGCTTTCAAAGCTGGTACCCACTTTGATGCTTGAATTCTCCAGAAGAAATTGGCAGAAAGTAAGTAGATGTGTGTCAGAAGATATAAACAAAAGTCATGAGTGTTATTTATAAGGCATCCATGTATTCCCAAGGCCAGAAACAGTGCCATGGCAGAATGAATCTAAATGGTCTGACATACCAAGAAATGTCTGCTTCAGAGACTTCTACTGCATGCAGAAAGATATAGCACTTGACATTTACAGGGTAGTCCTGCTAAGGCTTTTGGGCTGTGTGTAGGCAGAGTCATAAAATGATACTGGAAAGAAAAAGAAAAAAAAAACGTTACTGAAGCACAAGAGGAATCAACCTGAAAGCTTGATTTTTCTCCTCCTCCTTAAATCTTTGGCTTTAGAAACAACTTCTCCCCTTTCTGAATGGAGTTGCTTCCAATTACACAGGACCATGGAGCTCACCAAGTTAATATTGGGGGGTGATTAGGGACCTGCATGGTTGAACATAGAAAAGAGAACAAGACTGCTATTCCTAGGGGATCTAGTAACTGTTTCTCATCTTAAAGATTTATAGAACTTTATACATTAAATATTTAGACTAGAAAATTTACTGAGAATGAAATCAGGCACAGGTTATAGGACTGGGATATACAGTTGGTTGAAAGGAAAACAGCATAAAAGTAAGGACACTTACTCAGAGTCATAAGGGCATGCATTGGTGACTTGAGGATGCATTGCCACAGAATACACGTGACTAATTTTGAGAGTTTGTTTTGAGTTTGTTCCTGTGCCATCTTCTCACTATGTACTGCTTTCTCTCTGAAGTTACCCATTGGAGGTGAATACAGTCCTACCTACACCCTTCAGCATAAGTCCAAACTGCAATTGGAACAGAATTTAGAAGCTCCAAATTCTAGCCCAGATGCTGCTTTGCCATTGATTTACTTAATAGATACCACTTAATCTTTTATTGCCTCAGTTTCCCCATCTATAAGATAGGACTTGTAAGGATAAAAATAAGCTTCATCACTTATGAAGGAGTGATGCACACTGAGATGAAGCTAGCCAAGGGAACTTCTAAGTGTGTGAGTGAAAAATGAGGAGCTGCCTCAGTGGTAGGTATTGAAGGTACAAGAAATGGAAGTGACTGGAGAAGCAGCGTGTAGGACTAAGATATGCAGAAGATGGCATAAAAATGGATAACTGCTATCAGAAGATTGTAGATGTTTGCATCAGTAATACTGAAGTCAACTCACCATCTACACGCGCCATACTTTCACTTATCACCAAGGGAAGCAGGAGTATCCAGTGTCATTGGTGGACACTCTTGCTCCATTTGCCCCTATTCTAATCCAGTTTATGTGGCCACTGGCTCTGCTTCTGTGCTCTGGCCTGGACATTTTCACAAGGCTCTCAGTGTGGTTCCACAGGTTCCTTCCAGGGGTCTTCTCCAGGCTTACCATGGTGGGATGCCTTATATTAAATTTGCGGCAGCTATCTCCTGACCGGGGCCTGAACTGGATTTAACTTCTCAACTTGTTCTTCTAATCTGGGATTTTAAAAGCATCATCTTCTTTTGTTTGTTTGTTTGTTTATTTGTTTTTATGACATTAAGGGAGATCTGGTAGCCATACATATTGGGTCTTTGAAGACAAATGTTCTAAGATGGTATCATGGTGCAAACTGGGAAGGACAGAAGAAGAAAGTAAAACATGAAGGTAATCCTGGTTTTTCTGAATTTTCAGAGCATAAGAGAATTTGTGTAGTTTCTGGGGAGGGAAAAAGCAAAAGAATCATAAACCTTTGGGACACACAGTGGACCTGACTCTTGGGTCTCCCTTTTGAGGCAAAGATCAACTACTCAGAAAAAGACAATTCAGTGGTGGAAACCTGATGATGGATTCAGTGAAAGGGTGCTATTTATAGCATGCTGTATTTCTTCAGGCTTGGAGTTCAATGGCGCAGAAGCATTGGATATGGTGTGGAGGTTGTATAAGGAGAGAAAGAACGCTGGACGAACATGTTGGGCTTTAATAGGGCAGCTCAGGGTCAGGGGCTCTGTTCATTCTACTCATGAATGAAAGGGCAAGTATAGAAAACACTGTGACTTTGTTTAGGAGGGATTTACTTGTGGTCACAGTTCCAGTAAAGCAGCGTGGTTTGAGGTTTGAACTTGGCAATATAAGTGGGAAGTTGGGCTGTGGCGAGTTGGAGGATGGTTTCTATCTACCTGCTAAGAACTGCTTCTTTTTTTCCCGCCTTCTTAATTTAGAGTAGGGTAGAGAAGGGTGTTGGAATGAGGATGATCTAAAAGGTAAAAATGAGATGCAAGAAATCATTTGTGCTTAGTAATGTGTCAGTAAGTCAAATGTTTTGGTTGTGGAAAGCAAGGAGGTCGGATTACTGGATTTATATAAACATTTGGGAAAGAGACTCTATAAAAAATACCAAACAAACCAAACTTTGTTAAAAGAGAATTTTTTTTTCAATTTAAAAAAATGAAATTAAGCACACTTGAATCTTAGTTCAAATAAAATATAAAATTTGAAACTCTATAGTGTATAGTTGTCATGTATGAAATGAGTACACCACACACAGAGATACAGCTAAAAGCCATAATAAAAGAAAAATTTATAACCATAAATGTTTTAATTAATACAGAAGGAAGACTAAAATAAACAAGTCAAGCATTTAGTTCAAAAAAATAAAAAGCATAATAGAGAGACCAGTAAATAGAAAATATTTTAATGAAAAAGGAGGGAAGAGGAAGTGGAATGGATTATTATTATTTATTTCAGCTGGTCTCAAGATTGAAACCGATACTCATTATCTTTCTCTTCTGTCATGTATTCTAGATCCCCTTTACCCTTGTCTAACAACTCTTTTGGTCTAGGTGACTTACTTGGTAGGATCCACACTGAGATCCACATGCTTGTTTTCAATCTTACTTTCTGATATGGATGGGAGATACCACACTCACCAGCTCAGTTGCCACATACCATGTACTTAAGGCCACGTTGATCTACTCTAGAAAAGGTAACACCTATGACATAGAAACTGCAATTAGAGCTAAGTTTGGTGTTATCTGTTGACGTCCTCCAGGATCTATCAGGTTTTTGTAGAGGCCAGACTAATGAATAAAATAGGAATATAATGGGATCCACCACCCCTCTTCAACCTAGTTTATGATGGGTTTTTAGAGGTAGAAATAATCTTTATTATTATCCTCAGGATATGACAGTATATTTTATTTACATTTTTTTGGTGTTGCTAGGGATTGAACCCAGAACCTCACTCATGCTAAGCACAAACTCTACCACAGATCTATACCCCAAACCCTTTATTTACATTTCTTATTTGGGAAGGCATAGGTTCAAAGGCTTCCCTTTGACCTCTCCCCAAATAGTTACTCTTAACTACAAAGAGGAAGGGGCCCATGTAAGAATTTTGCCAACTAGCAGATATGTCCACTTCAATTGTACATTTGGGGTCCAAGGAAATTTTCATTGCATGTTTCTATGGATCTAGTGGGCCTATTGTGAGCAAGGTTATGTCCGGGTCTCCATTGATTACTCAGCCCCTGTGTTCAATTCTCCATGAAAGATTGATGTATTCCATTTACCCCAGTGTACTATTACCACAGTAAGTGGTGTGAGGTGCCTCTGGAAACAGATTGGCAAAATTATTCTTGTGCATACTTGCTTTGGTGTTGCAATGTCCTTTCTTACCAGCACCAAGCTTCTCCTTCATTTGGTGGGTTGTGACCTAACCCAACAAACAAAACTGGCTCAGGTTCAAAAACTATACAAGGGATTACACTGTTTTATTAGAATTTCCCCCTTGGCTTCCCCAATCATCTACCTGTGATTTCTTTGATTGTTTAGATTGAGCACTGCCCTCATTGGCTGCCTATCTGTTTTGCCTCTAGCTTGCCATGTTCCGTTAACCATCTACACAGCTCTTCCTGAGTCAGGTACTCCTGAATGCCACTTATGACTTGTAGTTCATTAGGGTCATTGGGCCTGCAATGGACTGAGTGTTGTTTCCCCTCAAAACATAGGTGTTGAAATCTAACCCCTAATGCGATGATCTGTAAGTGATAATAATTAGGTCATGAAGGTGGATGCCTCATGAATGAGATTAGTGCCCTTATAAAAGGGATCTCAGAGAGTTCCTTTGCCTTTTTCTACCTTGTGAGGATACAGAAGTAAGACAGTTGTGTATGAACTAGGAAATGGGCCCTCTCCAGACACAGAATCTTTTGACATCTTGATCTTGGTCTCTCTACCTCTATAACACGAGAAATAAATGTTTGTTGCTTAAATCACCCAATTTATAGCATCACCCACTTCATAGCATCTTTTTAATAATAGCCATGACAAAGAGAGTGGCTTTCTTGCCTCTGACAATTAAGTATCACTGCCACAGTGATCAGCAACTCCATTTTGACTAGTGGCATATATATCTTTTTAATTGTAATTGAATATTTATTTATTTATTTTTATGTGGTGCTGAGGATCGAACCCAGTGCCTTGCACATTCCAGATGAGCACTCTACTGCTGAGCCAAAAAATGAACTTTATTTTAATAGGGGGACTATAGTATATCTAATCTCTTTGCAAACGCAGTACATGATCAGCCAAATTACATTGTAACTTGATCCTCCTTCTTGTTTTCTTGACCAGCAGGGGTAGGGGTGGAAAAGCTGTTGCCTTATAGAACAGAGGCCTCTTCATCACCTTTAAGCAAGGGAGTAGTGACTAACATGAAGCAGTCAGACACTGCTGTAGGCCCCCAAAGCTCAGGTGGATCTGGAGAGTAAAGATGTTTAAGTGCATTTACCCAAAAATCTGTCTCAAGTCTCAGGCCACTCCTTCCCAATTGGGGTCCTGACCCTGGAAGAACAGACTTATTGAGGCTGAGAGCTCAGCTTTCTCTGGAGTTTTGCTACTCTCGTAATTAAGTCTTGAGCTTGATCCTTAGACCCCTCCTCCCCCAGGAGTTGAGAAGATCAGAACCTCTGTATGTTGCCAAGGAGGTCCTCTGGTGTTCACACTTAGCTCTCAATTAGTGATTAATTACCCTTAGCCTTTTCTTGTCTTTCCCCACAGCGTCAATGCCACTCAGCAACCACTGGATTTCATTGTTCTTGTAATTAGTGCTGCTTCAGAACCTAACACTTACGCTGCAGTGCCTGCCAGTGCATTTTCTTCCAAGAGCATCCTGTCCCGGGATGTCACTGATAAAAAGTTCTGCTACTGCCTGCCTAGAGTTTTCAGTGACCCAACTGCCACGGGGGATGGGGTTCTCCTTGCCAGCTCGGTGGCTGGTGATCCAGTTTCAAAATTGCTCTTCAGTTCAGTCTTTTTCCTCCCATCACCCTCAGCAACAATTGCCTTAAGACTGGTTCTCAGGAAAATAGACTCTAAGAAGGAGAATTTCATGCAGGACATGGATTGATAGGTGTTCTTAGGATCAGTAGCTTTGGGGGAGTAGAGGGAGGGGTGAAGGGTGATGTAGCTGTTGCAAGAACCTTGTCTACTTCCTGGAAGTGGGAGTCCCGGAGCTGGATGGGTTCCTTAGCATTTCCTGGCCTTGAAGCAAGGGGTTTGGATCTTGACACCTGCAACTTACTAGTCACTGGGTATGAGGTATGTGGGGAGAAGTGAACCTTTGGGCAAGGTGGCTATCCTCTGCTAAGGGCAGAGAGAGACTCAACTCTGTTGTCCATTAATACCCAGCAGCTGAGGAAATGCCTGCCTAAGCCCACAGTGGGTCTGAGGTGCATTTCACAGTGCATATTGAAATACCCCAGTAATCAATATAATGGGGAAGACAATCCATTAATGATACCAGCTGGAAATATAAAATGTGTTCATGTTAACTGAATTTAATTAGAAACTAAGAACTTATTTGGGAAACAACAAGTCTTTATTAAGAAACATTAATAACTTATTGAAAGAAGAAACATAAATATATAAATGAAGTAGTTACTTCATGTCTGAGTAGGAAGACTTAATAGTAAAAATGCCAATTCTTTTCAAATTAACAGGATAGAATATCCCAAGAAGGACTCAACTATATATAAGATGTTTAATAAGACAAAGTATGGTAGTTAAAAGCACTGAGGAAAAGAAGGAATATTTAATGGGTGGTTTTGAAACAAATGGCTAGCCATTTGGAGCAAAAATGAGATTTTCTACTTCACAACATTTACCAAATTAAGTTCCCTGTGAACTCACTGTTTAAATATAAAAAGGAATCAATAAAAATACTAGAAGAAAATACAGATGCTTGTCTAAAAAAAAAATCTCATTTGTTGGAGACGACAGCAAAAATGAGATTTTCTACTTCACAACATTTACCAAATTAAGTTCCCTGTGAACTCACTGTTTAAATATAAAAAGGAATCAATAAAAATACTAGAAGAAAATACAGATGCTTGTCTAAAAAAAAAATCTCATTTGTTGGAGACGACATTTAAGGCATAGCCAAGCCAGATTGTACACAAGAAAAGAATAGTATAATTAAATAAAATAGTATTATAAATAAAAAGACTGTTCATTAATAAACACAATGGAAATTTAAAGCCAGTGGGGAACTAGAAGTAAGTTATTTGTAAGAACAGGTCTACTACTATTATTAAGGTATAAAAGACTCCTATGATTAAAAAAAAAGACAATCACCAAAGAAATAAAGTCTATAAAATATTTGAGCAGATAATTCACAAAAGCAGAAACGAAAGTCAATAAATATTTGGAAAATATTATTACCTACTAGTAATTAAATGAGATTATTAAAAGTAACAAATGATAACATTTATCACCTATCAAATTGAATTTTTTTATTGTAATGCCTACAATGGTCCTGAATGTTGAATGTACACATGCTCAATCCAGAGAATCTAAACTGATAAATTTAGAGAGTGTGAAGCTCATATGGAAAGTGAATATGTGATCTATATTCCAAAATTCCATTCATATCCTTTGATCAAGCAGTTTCATTTCTAGGAATGAGTCCTAAATAAACAATCATTGATATACTCAAAAGATTTTCCTATAATGATGTCCACTATGCAATTATTTTTTTGACACAAAATATTGGAAACAACCTAAGTCTGACAATTGGCACTTGTTGTTTAAATAATAGCTTATCATCTACCATATGAAATACTACATATGCTTTTAAAATGATGTTGTAGAACAATATTTAGTAACAGAAATATGTGCATAGTAGAATGTTCAGGGAACTTAGTAAGCAATAAAATGCAGTGCACAAATTATCCCATATTTTTGCAAGTGAAGAGGAGAAAAAATAAAACCATGTAAGTTTACACTCCCAAATATTGATCATGATTATTTCTCTTTGGCCAGATTTTGGATAAATTCAGTGTTTTTCTTTTCAATATTCTGTATTTGTTGCAATGTTCTATGAATCAAGTTGCAATGAAAACACTAAAGTAAATGAAAAAGTTTTATGCAAGGTTAATTCCAATTTCGCTCTCAAGCTATTCTCATGACTTTAGAGGGATGAACTTAACTGAGGAAAAAAAAAAAAGAAAAGAAATCATAGAATAGGGTTGGCCTCTCAGCTCCCTCTTGAATAAACTTGGATTTTTAAAGATGTACCAATATTTCGGAGAATAAGCTCTAATTCAGAGATGTCAGAAAGGGAATGTCTAGCATTTTTTAAAAGAAGATAATAAAAGGTAAAAGTTTAAGATCAGAAAGCTAAAGTCTAAAGTGAACCACGGGTTCCAAAATGCTTACTATGGGGGAAAAAGATTTAAAACTAAGCATGGAATTAGAAGAAAAGCAACCCTTTGGCTGTGTGCTTGGTGGCACTGTTGATGAACGATGGGTGCAGTGCAAACTCTTGTCAATGCTGCTGGTTTGCAGTCACCTTTTCTGCCAAAGGGAACGATGCTGGGGCTGCAAAGGGAGGAAGAAATCATGTTTCATGAGTAGGAAGGAACTGTGGCCCAGTGCAAATGAACAGACCCAGGGACCTCCCTGTTCGGGATGAATTCTAATTGCTAGCTGGAGCAGACACATTTCTGAGAAGGCAGGTCTGCCAGTGACCCTGGACCAACAGTGGAGGAGATGTGAGGGGGGGGCAGCGGATGGGAGATGGGCAGGCACAGTTCCCTGTTGCAAAAAGAAAAGAAAGGTGAGGCCTTTCTGCTGCAGTCTGGTGAGCAAGATTCTCAAGTCAATTATTACAGGGGAGGTTCTGAGGAAGCCCAGAATAGGAAGCAAATAAAGGTGAATGAAGGGGTAGGGATAGTGCACGTCAGAAAGCAAATGAGAGTCACTTGTTGATGTTGTGCAGGTGACAAAGCATGAGAGAAGACCAAGGAAGTGCTACAGTGCCACCCACACACACCTGGAGATAACCTAGGGGATGGTGATGAGAGAAGTGGAATAAAGAAGCAGTTCCAGATGTAGTTGTTTTCAGGGAAGATGCAGAAATTGCTGAAGTGAATCAGGAGTCTAAGGGTAAGAATGAGTTGGAGAAGTCCAGAAGTTCCCCCATGACTGAGGGCCTTGTGATCTGCAGGACTCTGTTGAGGCTGATGATTGTCTAATCCATTTCTTAGCAGTTCTTCTTCTTCTTTTTTTTTTAAAGACTCTGTGCCTCTGTATTTTATTAAAGCCAGGGGTCTCCCTTACTCAAGATGAGGGCCAAGGGGGCATTTTGGCCAGGATGTAGGACGTGGGAGATGTTTTGGATAGGCTACCTGGAGGGTCAAGGGATTCTAAATAAATTTTTTTTATATCATTCTTTTTAGATATACATGACAGTAGAGTGTATTTTGACATATTCTACATACATGGAACATAACTTATTCTAATTAGGATCCCATTCTTGTGGTTGTACATACTGTGGAGTGACACTGGTCGTGTATTCACATATGAACATAGGAAAAAGATGTCCGATTCATTTTACGGTCTTTCTTATTCCCACCCATCCTCTCTTCTCTTCATTCTCTTGTCTGATCCAATGAACTTTATTCATTTCTCCCCACCTTATTGTGTGTTAGCATCCACATATCAGAGAGGATATTCAGTCTTTGGTGTTTGGGGATTGTCTTATTTCACTTAGCATGATAGCCTCTGAGTCCATCCATTTACCAGCAATTTTGGCGATTATTTTTGATGGGTCATGGGAGAAAGACAAAGCAACAAACACAATAAAAGAAGCTGTAACAACCTTTAAAGAAAGGTGGAAGCTATTCTCAACTCCCAAGTTTCAGCATTTGTCCTTCCCTTCCTTCCTTCCACTGTCAATCATTTATCAAATGACGACTATAAACAAAGCATTACACTAAACACTGGGCATACTCATTCATTTAACAAATATTACTAGGCCCTAAAGATTCATCAGTGACAAAGACAAGCAATAGGTTCTGTTCTCATGGCCCTTAAAGTTTCGTGTGATGGTGAGGGGGTGGGGGTGGGGCAGAGACAATGATCAGCAAATGAGTATATAATCTGTACAGTTGTGCCCTGTGCCATGAACAAGAGTGAATCAGAGAAGAAAGATGGAGACCAGGGGTGAGGAGTGCAAGGAATGCTGCTGCTAGCAGGACCTCTGAAAAGATGACATTTGAACAAAGAACTGGAGGAATTGAGGCCCAGGCTGTGCAAAGATCTAGGGGCAGCAATATCTAAAGCAGATACTTGAGTGGGAATAAAATTTGCTGTTCAGACAAATAAAATAGAAGAGGAAAATCTTGGGGACAGAGGGAATGTTTTGTGCAAAGCGTCAATGGTAGGATAGAGCATGATTTATCTGAGCAACTGAAATAATTCGGTTTGGAATGTGATGTCAAAGCAGTCAAAGAGGAGCCTGAAGATAAGAAGGGGCCGACACGTGGACAGCCTTGTAAGTCCTGCTCAGACTCCATTCTAAGGACAATGAGGACTCATTGAGAGTTTTCAGTAGGCTAGTTAAAATGATCAAGTTTTTTATTTTAGAGCTGAATGGAGAGATGATTGCAATTGGAGGTGAACAACAGGAGAAACAGAGAGAGCACTTTGAAAGCTATTGTGGAAATTCAAGGAAGAGTTGGTGGTGATAGTGATAGTGAAGTTCAAGGGAAGGAGACAGATCAAGAGATGAACAGGGGGTGAGGGTGAGAAAGGAGAGGAATCAGAATGACCACAGATCAAGGTGCCTGGTGGTATATTCGCCAGGCAGGACCAGCAGGTTTTGTGGTGAGAGAAGAAGTTGGTGAAGGTGAGGAATTCAGTTATGAAAACTGAATAAGTTCTAAATACTTCTGGGTCACCAGGTGACAGCACCAAGTAATTTATAAATATGAAAGTCAGGAGATGTGACCAGTTAAATATCAAAATATGTTGCAAAGACCAAATACCTGAGACCTAGGTTTGGATCCCTGTTTACTCATCTTTAACTGAGCTGGTTGGATTAGATTTTATAGGTTTCTTTTAACTTTGTGGTCCTGTCCTGGGGGTGAAAAATAAAGATTGAGTTTGTGAGAAGAAAAATTTTGGAAGGATTCTTCACCTAAATAAGTAATTTCATTTTGAAGTTGACGGTCTTGAAGACTAACATCAACTTATCTTTGGAGCCACAGAAATAGAATCAGGGCAAGGAGGGCCTGGGAGATGCTCCCTACCCAAATCACAAGGAAATTCAATGCAGGTACTAAAGAGTATAGCCAAGAAAAGGGGATTGTAAAGAGATGACAAAGCAAAATATCTTGTGAAATATGTGGGCATAATTTGATCAGGGTTACTGGAGTACAAAAAGAGAATAAATAGAAAGAAATTTAAAAGGGAAAATAGTCGAGATACCTCACTTTATGAATAAAGATTCTCAGAGGTGATGGAAATGCAAACACCTGTAGCTATAGTAACGTCGGCAGTAATAAAAGTTGTGAGAGAGGCAGAATTGAACAGGAGGGGAATGAAGCTTTTAGGGAAGAGGAAGGAGTGAGGCTCTGGATGAAGAGAAAGATCATTCAAGGCTATAAGCAATAGAGTCACGTGTCACATTGATGGGCTTTATCAAATGTGACTACAGATCTGAGGGTACTTGGACACTGTGCAAGTCTAAGCATATGTTAGAGAAGAAAAATACTCCTTTTGATGAGAATACCTGTTCTCCCCCACTTAAAATCTCAAAGGAGCAGCTCAGACAAAGAAAGGTGTGCTTGCCTCCCACATAATCCCCGGAGAAAGAAACGTGTTTGTGTGCTACAAATGTGGAAATTTGGGCAATTTATTTCGGATAATTTAGGACAATGATATTCAGGTTTCTCCGTGTGTCTTAGCCAGGTCTATGGGGACCTACTGGATCTGTCAATTCTGTTGAAGTCTCAGTTTGAAGATTGTTTCGTTGCTGTGAGTGCCTTTGATAAATCAACGACGGTCTTAATACCCTAGACAAGAGCAAATGTGATTCGAAGGGAAATAACGTGGGAAGGCAGGAGTTGGGGAAGGTGTCATCCTTCTTCGGGGGTTTCCCAGCTGACAATGATTCAGGTCAACAGAGAGAGGCGGTGCGGTGGGGGAGGGAGAGAGGAAGGAAGGAAGGCAGAGAAAGATCTGGATTAGATTCAGTGGAAGGCAAGCACATACCACATGTGTATTTTTGCCATTAGACAGTTAACATAGTTAATCAGTTAACAGGATTTTTCTCTGTAGCAGAGCATAAACTCCCCGAGGCTGAACTGGAAAGTCTGGATGGCTCTCAGTGTGGGTTCCTCTTATCTCCATCTCTTGGCTCCTTACTGAGCCAGTTTCTCCTTAGCGGCGTGGTGACTGCCACGTGGCATTATTTATGAAGAGAAAAACCTACTCTTGCCTTCCAGGTTTTCTCACACAGATGCCTCTTAGCTTCTCCTTATGCTCACATTATTGTCTTCTGCCTTTTCACCCATTTATTTTTTAACAATTGTAATGTACACATTTTACCATAAGAATATATATATATATTTTTTTTCTTCAAAATTTACCCCTTTTAGAGGATGCTCTTTTATCTCCTTGCCATGTTTCTAGGGAATACCTTTTCTTTTTCTCCTTTCCATGTTTTCATTCTCTGTCTTCTTATCTTTTCTCCCTGCAGAGCTGGATGGTCTAGATTGGAAGGTTAAGGCCTATAGTGAATTCATTCCTCATCCTTCTCTGCTCTTTTTTCCCACTTGGATCCCTGAGTCAAACGTCTGGGCTGTAAGAGGTTCCTTGGGGGGACTGGTTCCCTCTCTCTGAGGTTGCCGAGTAATGTTTTACATGTGGCCGGCACATGGTTGCATGTTCTGCCTTTGCGTGGGATTGGATGTTGATTGACAAGGCACCAATAGCAACTCATTTCCTATTCCCAGAGCTCAGCTCTGCTGTGTTCCTTACCAGGTGGCAAAGGCTGGACTGAAGGCCTGGAGAATCTGGGAGTGTCTGGGTGCGTTTTGATATTTAATGTTGTTCTGATTCATTTGAGAGGCAGGGAGGGAAGACCGTGGGTGGTACAGAGCCTCTGGGGTGTAAGTGACACTCTGAAAGCATTCCCTTCTTCCTCTGCGGCTGCTCCCTGATCTAACAGAAACAGAGGGCTGTAGAGAAAACTCTTCAGCTTTCAAGTCTATCTGGTGCGTTTGGGGAATTGAAGGAGGGGGGCACTCTTCCAAACTCGTAGAAAGACCCCCAACATTGAAAGAAGAGAAAACCCTTTAAAATATCTGAAGGCAAATTAAAATAAATAGGGCCACCTGGCCTTTTTCCCCTCCTGACAAGATTTTTCATGTAGCCACACAGGACTCCATCCTTGACGGACTCAAGACAGGGACTCGGAGCACTGTGCTAATGGTGCTGACCCCCAGAGAAGAGATAACGAAGGATCATCCTACGACCTTGCATAACCCACTCCTCATAAGCCATGTTTAATCACACCTAAGGTGTTTCTGATGTATTATATCCCATTATTATATGTTCCTCTGAGGAAGGGGGAAATGTTCCTGTTAAACTATAATATGCCACTGATTGTAAGGTTCTTTCTGAGTTTAGATATGTTAGTAGGTTAAGAGACTTAGAAAAGATCAAGCACAGTAAAATGCATCTTCGAATTATAAAAAGACAGGGGGACAACCTGCTCTTCATCCAAAAACAGTAAGTGGCAAGCCTAGCCCTTCCTTGGGATTGTCTTAATGGCCATACCTCACCTGGTTGGTGATTAGACATGGCTCTGCCTATGTACTTTGGAAAAGTCTCCTATGTACTTTGGAAAGTTAGATTTGTCTCTTAATCCCAGAATGAGCAAATGTGTTCAGCAGATGGTGTATGCTTTTCAGACATCTCCATCTTGCTGAATCCAATGCAGCCCAGTTATTCTGCTCCCCAACACTGTGTGGACAGTCACCCTCTAGTGACTGTCCAGGCTATACTATGGAATCCAATGTGTGTGTGTGTGTGTGTGTGTGTGTGTGTGTGTGTGTGTGTGTGTGTGTGTGTGTGTGTTTGGGGAAAAGTTCTACAAACTCCTTTCTTTTTTACCTCCTCAATTTGAAACTTACCTGCCCTGGTACTCCTTCCCATAGAGACCTACTATTAGATTAGGTCATTCTTCCCAAGAAACACGTTTTAAGGATCACTGAGATTTTTGTTGAAGCTCTTTAGTCCTAAAATTGGTTAGAGGGAAAAGGAAGTAGTTGAGAAAATATTTTACCTGAAGGCCTTACCACCTTTGATTATAGGCTGCTACCATAGCACCCTGTTTTAAAGCTTTGAACAGGTTGGTTTACAGACTGACAGAAGGATCTAGATTGGTCTAGCAAATACCTCAAACTGTTTTCAGCCTCTGAGCCCATGGCACACACTAATATTTGATCAAAGTGAATTTTCTTTTTGAGGTTAGAATCCTCCTTCACAGAACTCTTGCTGGGCTGGACTGGAGGTGACATAGGAAAGAAGCCTATTTTTCAGCTCTGAGGTAGGACCCCATGGTTAGGGAAATTTATCAGCTGACATCTTTTCTCAGTTTGGAGCACATTCAGCTCTTTTCTACTGGAGACCTCTAGATCCATCAGATTAAGGCAAAGAAAATAGTAAGAAAGTATATGGAATCTTGCTTTTAGAAGTATCTGTCTGCATGCACGACACATTTGTCAGAACTGAACACAGGGGAAAGTGATTTTGGAGACTGGCAGGTGCTTGTCCTATCTGGAGCTCTCCTGGACAACACAGAGAAATGAATGAAGGAAGACCCTGGGTTAAAGGATGATTAAAGGCTTGGTGTATATGTGGGTGTTCTGTGTGTAGCAATGTGAAGAATGGATTAAGAGGATCTGATGGATCACCTAAGAGACTCATCAGGTGCTAGGGGCATTGTGGTGGAGAAGGTGCTCAGGAGCCATCTCTGATCAGGCCAGAAGGAATGCAGGTTTGCTTAAACAAGAGCTCCCAGGCAATGTGACATACACATACTAGACGATCTGGCATACACTAGACGATCTTGTGTGAGGAATACCAATCTGTGATGGAGACTGAGTGCTAAAAATTCCCTGATTCCAAACAGCTGACAACTGGTGTGTGGGAGGCACCTTCTTAGTAGTGGATGCCTGCAGAAGGCCCATGTGGAGTTTGTAGGGAACTGTTCCATGCTTGATGTGTGACCTTATTGTAGCTGTGCTAGTTAGTTTACCGTTGGTGTGAAAAATACCTGAGATAATCAACTATAAGGAGGGAATATAATTTAGGCCTCACAGTTTTAGAAATGTCAGTCTGTGGTGGGTTGTCCCCATCACTTCAGGCCAGGGATGAGGCAGCAGCATATCAGGATGGAAGCATGTGGTAGAGGAGGCTGCTCATCTCATGGTAGCCAGAGAGGCAAGGGTCAGGGTGCCAACATCCTCTTCAAGTCATACCCCCAATGACTTAACTTCTTTCCACTAGGTCACCACCTCCCAACAGTGGCATCAGCTGGGGACCAAAACTTTCAACACATAGGCCTTTGGGGAACATTTAAGATCCAAGCCTTAACAGTACCCATTTTACAGATGAGGAATGGAGACCTGGAGATGTTCTTTAATTTGTCTGGGTCACTCGACTGGCAAAGACTTATAATTTACTTAGAGCCAGTATCCACACCAGACAGCATCCAGAATCAACGCCCTGCATCAAAATGTAGTATTGTCTCTCTAATTACTATTCCACTGGGCAGAAGGAACTAATCCCCCAAAAGAGAAGTGTAAAGGAGAGGGGAGCTTCATGGGTTCCAGCTCACCAGGACGATGATTAGCAGTTCTCTGTGATGGACCAAGTGGTTCTCCTCTAGCTTCTGAGAGCAGGACCATGGTTTCCACCTATTTGCATCCCATGAAAAGCACAGCTCTTCTCAGTATGAAGAATGAGAGACCGAGAGAATGAATGACGGCTGTACTTTTATACGTGTGCATGTTTACACCTAGCATCAGTCTAGTTTTGAACCTTAAACTGGAAGAGAACAAAAAGCTGCTCCAGTTAAAGAGGGACATATTGCTATGTCCCATGGTCCCAGATGGTCTCAGTGCAGTGACAGTCAGGATTCAGGACCCTCGTCCTTCCAAAGAACTCAAAGCTCATGACTTGGGATGCCTTACCCACCCCCCAGTTTCTCCACCAAGGCTTCCCAATCTTCCTCCTTCCATGAAGCTTGCTTCCTCCTTCTAAGAAGTATCTCCTTCTCTGCCTTTTTCTCATCTCATCCCTTCTCTGCCTTTTCTCATCTCATCAAGAAGCATGCACTTCTTGTAACTTCAACATGGAATGATGTTAATTCTAACGAATCCTAAGAAAGAAGAAATTCGGTGAGCTACACAGGAACTCTCCAGGAGAGGGGAGGGTGTCATGTCTTATGTTAGGGTTTGATTGTGAGGTATCCCCCAATGCCCTAGTGTGAAACAAAGCAAGAAGGTCTAGAGGTGAAATGATGGGTTTGAGAACCTTAACTCAATCAGGGAATTAATCCCCTGATGGGATTAATTGGGTAGTAACTGAGAGTGGCTAGGGTGTGGCTAGAGTAGGTAGGTCACTGAGGTCATGCCTTTGGGCTATATGTTTTGTATCTGGCAAGTGGAGTCTCTCTCTCTCTCTTCTTCTTGATCATCACATGAGCCAATTCTCTCTGCCACACTCTTCTACCATGATATCCCATCTCACCTCAAGCCCCAAGGAATGGAGCCTGCTGTCTATGGACTGAGACCCAAATAAATTTTTCCTCTCCTAAAATTGTTCTTTTAGTCACAGCAGTGAAAACGCTGACTGAAACATCTTATTTCTTACATTCATTGCTTGGGATCTGGTTTGACCCAGAATGGATATTTGACAAGTACCATTGGCATTCAACTGAGTTGAGTATTTCCTCCCAATATGTAGTAGGTGAACCAAAGTCGTCTCAGAAAGCACCAAAGCATCAAGCCAGGATTATTGAAATACCTGCTGCTGATCTTGGCTTAGAGAAAAGAAATCTGGACTTTGTTGCCCTGATGTTCATCACCTCCCTAATAATAATTGCACTTATTAACCCACTTTACTGTAGGAGGGATGAGGTCATCTAGTTTTTTAGTGGATGATCTGAGAGTACAGTCCAGTCTTCCTGGCTCTTAGCCCAGTGCTTGTTCCTCTGTGATTCTATTAGAGTCTTCACCAAAAAATAATGGTAACCCACAGAAATTACAAATAAACATATGAATTACTGATATGTTAAGGTAGTGATTCTGGGAATCTAGTCGGGGAGGCCACATGCCACCAGAAGTGACTTGTGTTCTTATTTAAAATACATATTCCTGGGCTTATCCTCAGAAGGAATAAATCAGAATACCCGTGGGACAGCCCAGGACTCTGCATGCATTCCTCAGCTAATACTCACACCCTTGAATCTGATGCACCAGCTGGTCAAATGTTTTCCTATAGTAGCAATAGTTCATCAAATGAACTTTTTACATTCCAAAAGGTCTTAGAAAATAATTGAATTCCATCCCTTTGGTTACTTTCTTATAAGGCCTTTCTTTTCCTTTGTTACTTCTCATCTTTCTGGACATTTAAAATGACATTTAAAAGGAATAAAATAAAGGAATAATGCATTTTTAAAAAATATCAGTCTTCTTGCACTTGCAATTTGGCCTGATCCATTTATATATATATATATATATAAATATATATATATGAAAACAAATTATATATAGTATATATAACAATTTATGTATATATATATATGTATATGTGTAACTATATATATACTTTTTCTATACATCACAATTGTTTTCAACTTTTAGCCTGATACAATTGCAGTAGATAATATATGTATGTAAAGGATTACCTTTGGTAGCTAGCTCACCTAAAATGGGAAGTGCTACATAGAAGTGATTTGGAAAAGAAGAAGGTTGGAAGAAACTATCCATCTGTACTGATTTCCTTTTTAATGATGCTTCAATAATCTTTCTTTCTCATAGCCCTTGAGGTTTGCCATATGAATTTTTTTTTTTTGGCACCGGGTATTCAACCCAGGGATACTTCAGCACTGATTCACATTCCCAGCCCTTTTTTGTGTGTGTTTTATTTAGAGATAGGGTCTCACTAAGATGCTTAGGGCCTTGCTAAATTGCTGAGGCTGGCTTTGAACTTTAGATCCTCCTACCTCAACCTTCTGAGCCCCTGGGATTATAGGAGTGTACCCCTGTGCCCGGCTCCCATAAGGATTTTAATGTAAATCCTGAGAGCTGCCCTGTCCAGAATAGAATTTATAGAGAGGCACCATAAAAAGTGTCCAAAGAAATGAATCTTTGCAATGGGTTCCTTCTTGTTTTTCCCACTCTGGTTCTATAGGCCACATTCCTTCCTCTACCTGATTTGCAGACTCTGCTTTGTGTTCAGGTGCCTGAGGACTTGCTCATGATATCTCTTCAGGTATGTATTTTACCAACTGTAAAATGATTGTATTTACATTCTACCAAAGCATCTTCAGTGATACTACAAGTTCATCTTTTTTATACCTGTACTTACAATACACTGATAAATAGAAGTTTGAATTTCTGCCAGGAAGGTATAATCAAGCCTGGCTTGTTGCCTGTTCAAGCCCAATTTTTTCTCTTCCAGACATTTTTCAAATGGGATTAATATTGCAGTCTCAAACATTGAGATTCTTGTGGCTAAAAGCAGATACTAGAATCTGAATTTAATTTTATAGATCATCTGGTCTAATGGGTACAACTGAAGCCCTAGAAGATAAAAAAGATTTTCTAAAGCCATTCAGCCAACCATGGCACAGCTGGTGCACTGAGTCTCCAGGCTTCTGGTCCAGTGTTCGCCTCAGCAGAGCACCAGAAAGGGGCTCATTTTTTCTGTGGCAGATCTTTTTAGTATGCTCATGAGTGGTGAGGGGTGGAAGAGACCACATCTGGATTCCCAGGCATCCATGATTCAGGTTGAGAGGATGACGTCCCTGGGGCTACAATGCACCTGTGTCTTTGCTTCCCCCCCCCAGGACAGACAGAAACATTTTTTTAAAGCAAATATTGGCCATTATACAAGTCATACTGGGCCAATGTCTTTTCGACACATTCTAAAAATTACAACGTAAATGCAGTTTGTTTTTCACTTCTTCACATTTCTCTATGATACTCTAATTGGCAAGAGTCTGTGAGCTCCTCAATATTAGCTGTGCAGTACTGGTACAGCTACCTACCCTCTCCATGTTGTTTGGTCTTCCTCTTTCAAAAGAGGCTGAGAAGGTCTACTCCAAGCGTACAACACTGTTGATGATATTTCAAAAATTGGAAGAATTATATGAGAATTCCTGAGATCTGACATAAATGTTACAGATTTCAAGAGTCTAACAGCCATTCTGGGAGGGAGGAGAGAAGTGCTGAAGAGTGGTATTGGTCAAATTATATTGTCATATTGTATGCATGTATGAATATGCAACAACAGATCCCTTCAGTATGTACAGCTATAATGCACCAGTGGAAAATGTGGGAAGAAAACGAGTATAACAACCCTTTAAAAGAAGAGTGAGCAAAAATTTGTAAAAGACAGGAATAAGCAGAAGAAGACTATCGTTCATCCTCAGTTTACAGCTTTAACACGGCCTAGCTGGAGGTCCCCATTATGAGTGAACGGATGGGTGACTCTCACTATACAGCATTCTCAGTTATTTCTTGGCTCTCACTGGTCAAAGTTCAAAGTATAACAACTCTCTAGGATATTTTATTTTCCTTGTTCCCTGTCTCAGAAGTGGAAAGCTACAGAAGGGTGCAGTGATTGCCCAATGACATAAACTTTTCCAAAAGATTCAGAGAGCCAAAGTCAACTTGGTGAGAAAACAAATAAAGAAAATACTAAAATAACATTGAGGGCAGAGGCCCCTGTGGAACCTGCCAAAAAGATATGAAGTTTTATTAGAATAATTATTTTAATTGAATTATCATTTTAAATCAATTAAAGGAAAGGATTTCAATGGAAGGATGCCAAATCCTATGCATGGGATCCATTTGTTGGGCAGAGTGTTGGGAGCCCAAATGACACGTGTGACTGCTGGGTACACTCATGCCCTCTTTAATAAATACTCACACACAAAACCTCTCACAATTGATCTTCACACCCAGGACTGCAGACCTCAGCTCTGTTGAGCCCTGTAATGGGATAACTCAGGGTGATTATGTGGTTTAGTAAATATCCATAAATTAAGGGCAGTGTTTGAAGGCTGCCAATAACGACCTCAGTTTCCCAGTATCCCCCAGAGGAGTGAATTAATTCTTTTAAGAGTTCGGGGTAAAAGGCAAGCCAGGACAGAGAAGATTAACTCCTTCTCTTTCTCCTCTTCCATAATTGGTTACCTTCCTGGACCCTCCAAGGGCACTGGAAGTGTTTCACACAATCTCTGGGTCTCGACAATAATGTACTTCGAAAGGAGGCTGATTACGTTGACTGAAATCCGTCCTGGCAGAGGGCCTTTGCTGCAGCTGGTTCCATTTACATTTTGTATTTTTGGAGCTTGTGCCTGTTCCAGGGAGGGATGGGATAATTGATTTAAATCAAATTATGAAACGCGATACTTTGAATTCCTAAAAACATGTTTCCTGGCACTGCCTTCAGCAATAGTGCCTCGCAGGTACGGTAGAATGGGGATGGGTGCGTCTGCCCCTCTTCAACTGTGTGTGTGTGTGTGTGTGTGTGTGTGTGTGTGTGTGTGTGTGTGACTTCAGATTCCTCCCTTACTGCCTGGAACCCTGTCCCCAGGCTCTCTTAGGTGAGAAGCCGTCATCACGTGGCTGCCATTCCTCACTCATGCCAAACACAGCCATTGATTTTAACAGAGAGCTTCTCGAGTTTCATCCCTTTGATCATGGAGCTGAAATTAAAGACTATACATCGCGTCGATGACAAAGGCAATAGACGAGGGCTCAGCAAAAGATGCTAATAACTTTAAGACTTCACGGCGTCACGTGTTCATTTCCATTTGGAAAGACAATTTGCCTCCTAGATTTTAAAAGCTATTTTAGAACGGTTTCAAAATCAAGATCCTTAATGTTGCTTTGCTCCCCATCTGTAGCCTAAATTATTTGTAATTAAGTTAAATAGCTTCATATAAATAGTAGACCTATGCAGTCAGGGAATGATTGTTTCACATACATCCATGCTTTGTGCATTTGTTAGTAGCAAGGGCATCTTTGAGAAGTAGCCCCCCTCTATCTGGTGCAGAACTTTGATGCTGATTTTGAGAAAAACGATACTTATTCCAAATACTGTGACCAACTGACTGACATCTCTGGGACCAGCCAGATAGCTGGATTCAAACTGAAACCTGGGTATGATATTTCACCTCTCAGTGCCTCCATTTTTTTTATTAGTAAAATGGAGATCATGACCATGCTGACCCATGAGGGGATGCACAAAGCACTTAGTACAGTACCTCGTACACATAGCAAGGCTGTTTTTCTATTTCAGTTATTACTGAAGAAAAAATAATATTCATTCTAACCATCTATAATCCTTGGAGTGTTTCCAGCCATTTATTTAGATGGCTTGTTGAGCCTTGCCATTTCTACCTGCTTTTCTTCTCTTAGAATAACTCACCTCAGCCCAGGGGGCAGCTTGGTTTGTGGGAAGGTCTTGGCATCTTGCAACTACATCCAACTGTTTGGATCTTGGGGCTTTACCTCACTGGAGATGCAGGGCACTGGGAGGATGGGTCTTTTTGGAGCCCCGGCTTGACTGGCTTTTTATTTATGAACAAAGATGGAACTCTCAGTCCAGGAGTTAATTTCAGATAAGTTATCAGAAAAATAATTTATCCAGAAAAGTGTGTGGCTTCTTCCACCTTCTCCCCAGTAGCTCTCCTGGCTGGGCTATGCCAAGGTTTTATGTTTCATATGAGTCAGACCTGGTGACATTGGAGTGCTCTCAGGGGAACCTGGATGTCTTTGCCCAGTCCTGACATGCAGCCTCCTTGGGAATAACAAGGCAGCCAAGGCGAAGCTTCAAGGCATAGGTTGGGTGAGAACCAATATAGCTTTGCCTTCAAGGGCATGGATTCAATGATATGGGGAGAAAAATTCAACTCTTTTAAGATAGAATTATCAAATAAAATTAGGTATTTAGAATCACTATTGAGATTCCTTTGAGCTAAATGATACATGTTCATGGTTAACATAAAGTGGGACTAGATAACATAGCTAAAGAGAGTGGTTCCTGGCTCCTGTTCTCATCACTACCAAGTTCTATTACCCAGAAACAATCTCTTTGAGTACTCAGAACTGTTTCTTCCAGTGTTTGTCTCCATGTGGTTACAATAACAACTACTATTTTATGATTTATTAATTTTAGATATTATCTGTTGATTCCTTTCTGTAATAATGACTAAGCTCTTTTAAATTACCACCATGCTGACATTCCCCCCTCAACCTCTCAATATAGTCATATCAAAAATTTTAATTAATCGTCAGAATTTCCACCATGATGATGATATAAATATTATCAGTATAAAATCAGCAAGTATTGTCCTATTTATTCATGGATTCCTAGGTACTTGTCAAGTTGGGCTAGGTTTTGTTAAAAAACAGCTTCAACATCGTAGTGGCTCAAAACTACAGAGGATTGTGTCTTGCTCACAGTACATACCCAAGGTAGGTTGACACAGGTAGAGGGAGTGCATGTCTACTGTAGTACTTAGAGTAGTTGTGATCTTGAACCTGGTTGGGCTCCATGCTAGAAAGGAAGATGTTCTAGAAGGCAACAAACCAGCATTTAAAGCTCTGACCCAGAAGTGATGGACACACTTTTGTTTACAAGTTCTTGATTAGAACTGGTTAAATGGCTCCACCATCCATGAGGTGTCCACAAAGAACAATTCTACCACGAAATGCAAGAGTAAAAAATTTAGTGGAGAGTATTTAAGAGAACTATTGAACCTTCTCTTAATCTTTCCTAATTCACCTATCAGATCTATTATAAATCTCTTAGTTCTCTGTTTTCCACCAAATGTTTGACTTTATCATTTAATCAATGCCATTGAGAACAAACAGAAAAAAAATATCCTGGAAGTCTTCTGTCTACCTCCTGTACAATTGCCTTAAAGAAGGATTCTCTTGGGCAGAGCAGGACCAGCGACCCACCAGTGTGGTAGACACATTGCCCCGGTTGGGGGAGGGGCAGAGCCGCCGCATGCCTGCAAGGTAGGCGGACCTGCGACCTGGCAGAACAGGCCCAGCAACTCGCGGAAGGGCAGATCTGCCCCCTGCACCAGCAAGGTAGGCAGACCTTCGACCCACCTGCAGAACAGGACCAGCGACCCGCCAGTGTGGTAGACACATCGCCCCCGTTGGGGGAGGGGCAGAGCCGCTGCCCTCGCTTGCAAGGTAGGCGGAAATGCGGCCACCAACAGAATAGGCCCAGGGGCCCGTAGAGGGGCAGAACTACCGCCTGCGCCTGCAAGGTACGCAGACCTGCTACCAACCGGCAGAACAGGCCCAGCAGCCTGCTGGCGTGGTAGGCACATATTGCCCCAATTGGAGGAGGGGCAGAGCCGCCGCCCACGCCTGCAAGGGAGACTTTGCAACTATACAAGAGCAATATAAATATATAGGGGGAAAATTCAATAACACAACAGTTTCACCAAGCAGAAAGAAACTCGAGCAGTATGAAAAGACAAGGAAAGAAAGGACCACAAGTAATGCAGGTCAACTCAACTTTAGAAGAGGTAATAGCTGCAGCAGATAGAATGTCAGATAAAGAATTCAGGATATACATGCTTCAGATGATCTGGAGTCTCAAGGAAGACATTAGACAGCAAAATCAGACAATGAAAGATCACTTCAACAATGAATTACATAAACAAATCCAAGAAGCAAAAGGTCAACTATACAGGGAGATAGAGGTTATAAAAAACAAACAAACAGAAATCCTAGAAATTCAGGAAGCAATAAACCAACTTAAAAACTCAATTGAGAATACTACCAGCAGAGTAGAACACTTAGAAGATAGGACATCAGACAATGAAGACAAAGTATTTCAACTTGAAAAGAACATAGACAGCTCAGCAAGACTGTTAAGAAACCATGAGCAGAACATCCAAGAAATATGGGATAACATAAAGAGACCAAACTTAAGAGTCATTGGGATACAGGAAGGTATAGAGGTATATTCCAAACCAAAGGAATGAGCAATCTATTCAATGAAATAATACAAGAAAACTTCCCAGACTTGAAGAATAAGACAGAATCCCAAATCCTAAAAGCCTACAGGATGCCGAATGTGCAAAATCATAAGAGATCCACACCTAGACACATTATAATAAAGATGCCCAACGTACAGAATAAGGAGAGAATTTTAAAAGCTACAAGAGAAAGGAAGCAGATTACATTTAGGGGTAAACCAATCAGGATAACAGCTGATCTTTCAACACAGACTCTGAAAGCTAGAAGATCCTGGAATAACATATTTCAAACACTGAAAGAAAATGGGTTCCAACCAAGAATTGTGTATCCAGCAAAATTAAGCTTCAGGATGGAAGATGAAATTAAAGCCTTCCATGATAAACAAAAGTTAAAAGAATTTGCAGCTAGAAAACCAGCTCTCCAAAAAATCCTCAGCAAAACATTACAGGAAGAGGAAATGGAAAATAACAATAGAAACCAACAGTGGGAGGTAGTATAGTAAAGGGGGGGGAATAATCAAAGAGGAAAACAAACTATGTTTAGTAACATAAATAAACAAATATGGCTGGAAGAACAACCCATATCTCAATAATAACCCTAAATGTTAATGGCTTAAACTCACCAATTAAGAGACACAGGCTAGTAGAATGGATCACAAAACAAGACCCAACAATATGCTGCCTACAGGAGACGCACTTGATAGGAAAAGACATACATAGACTGAAGGTGAAAGGTTGGGAAAAATCATATCACTCATATGGACTGCGGAAACAAGCAGGAGTGTCCATACTCATATCAAATAAAATATATTTCAAGCCAAAGTTAATCAAAAGGGATAAAGAGGGACACTACATACTGCTCAAGGGAACCATACACCAACAAGACATAACAATCATAACTATATATGCCCCAAACAATGGTGCAGCTATGTTCATCAAACAAACTCTTCTCAAGTTCAAGAGTCTAATAGACCACCATACAATAATCATGGGAGACTTCAACACACCTCTCTCACCACTGGACAGATCTTCCAAACAAAAGTTGAATAAGGAAACTATAGAACTCAATAGCACAATTAATAACCTAGACTTATTTGACATATATAGAATATACCACCCAACATCAAGCAGTTACACTTTTTTCTCAGCAGCACATGGATCCTTCTCAAAAATAGATCATATATTATGTCACAGGGCAACTCTTAGACAATATAAAGGAGTAGAGATAATACCATGCATTTTATCTGATCATAATGGAATGAAACTCGAAATCAATGATAAAAGAAGGAAGGAAAAATCATGCATCACTTGGAGAATGAAAAATAGGTTACTGAATGATCAATGGGTTATAGAAGACATCAAGGAGGAAATTAAAAAATTCTTAGAGATAAATGAAAACACAGACACAACATATCGGAATCTATGGGACACATTGAAAGCAGTTCTAAGAGGAAAATTCATTGCTTGGAGTTCATTCCTTAAAAAAAGAAAAAACCAACAAATAAATGATCTCATACTTCATCTCAAAATCCTAGAAAAAGAAGAGCAAAACAACAGCAAAAGAAGTAGAAGGCAAGAAATAATTAAAATCAGAGCTGAAATTAATGAAATCAAAACAAAAGAAACAATTGAAAAAATTGATAAAACTAAAAGTTGGTTCTTTGAAAAAATAAATAAAATCAACAGACCCTTAGCCATGCTAATGAAGAGAGAAGAACTCAAATTACTAGCATATGGAATGAAAAAGGCAAGATCACAACAGACACTTCAGAAATACAGAAGATAATCAGAAATTATTTTGAATCCTTATACTCCAATAAAATAGAAGATAGTGAAGGCATTGATAAATTTCTTAAGTCATATGATCTGCCCAGATTGAGTCAGGAGGATATAGAAAACTTAAACAGAGCAATATCAATTGAGGAAATAGAAGAAACCATCAAAAGACTACCAGTTAAGAAAAGCCCAGGACCGGATGGGTATACAGCAGAGTTTTACAAAACCTTTAAAGAGGAACTAATACCAATACTTTTCAAGCTATTCCAGGAAATAGAAAAAGAGGGAGAACTTCCAAATTCATTCTACGAGGCCAACATCACCCTGATTCCTAAACCAGATAAAGACACTTCAAAGAAAGAAAACTACAGACCAATATCTTTAATGAACCTAGATGCAAAAATCCTCAATAAAATTCTGGCGAATCGGATACAAAAACATATCAAAAAAATTGTGCACCATGATCAAGTAGGATTCATCCCTGGGATGCAAGGCTGGTTCAATATATGGAAATCAATAAATGTTATTCACCACATCAATAGACTTAAAAATAAGAACCATATGATCATCTCTATAGATGCAGAAAAAGCATCCGACAAAGTACAGCATCCCTTTATGTTCAAAACTCTAGAAAAACTAGGGATAACAGGAACATACCTCAATATTGTAAAAGCAATCTATGCTAAGCCTCAGGCTAGCATCATTCTGAATGGAGAAAAATTGAAGGCATTCCCTCTAAAATCTGGAACAAGACAGGGATGCCCTCTCTCACCACTTCTGTTCAACATAGTTCTTGAAATACTGGCCAGAGCAATTAGACAGACAAAAGAAATTAAAGGCATAAAAATAGGAAAAGAAGAACTTAAATTATTACTATTTGCAGATGACATGATTCTATACCTAACAGACCCAAAAGGGTCTACAAAGAATCTATTAGAGCTAATAAATGAATTCAGCAAAGTGGCAGGATATAAAATCAACACGCATAAATCAAAGGCATTCCTGTATATCAGTGACAAATCCTCTGAAATGGAAATGAGGACAACCACTCTATTCACAATAGCCTCAAAAAAATAAAATAAAATACTTGGGAATCAACCTAACAAAAGAGGTGAAAGACTTATACAGTGAAAACTACAGAACCCTAAAGAGAGAAATAGAAGAAGATCTTAGAAGATGGAAAAATATACCCTGTTCATGGATAGGCAGAACTAACATCATCAAAATGGCGATATTACCCAAAGTTCTCTATAGGTTTAATGCAATGCCAATCAAAATCTCAACGGCATTTCTTGTAGAAATAGATAAAGTAATCATGAAATTCATATGGAAAAATAAAAGACCCAAAATAGCAAAAACAACTCTAAGCAGGAAGTGTGAATCAGGCGGTATAGCGATACCAGATTTCAAACTATATTACAGAGCAATAGTAACAAAAACAGCATGGTACTGGTACCAAAACAGGCAGGTGGACCAATGGTACAGAATAGAGGACACAGAAACCAACCCACAAAACTACAACTATCTTATATTTGATAAAGGGGCTAAAAGCATGAAATGGAGGAAGGATAGCATCTTCAACAAATAGTGCTGGGAAAACTGGAAATCCATATGCAACAAAATGAAACTGAATCCCTTTCTCTCGCCATGCACAAAAGTTAACTCAAAATGGATCAAGGAGCTTGATATCAAGTCAGAGACATGGAGTCTGATAGAAGAAAAAGTTGGCTACAATCTACATACTGTGGGGTCGGGCTCCAAATTCCTCAATAGGACACCCATAGCACAAGAGTTAATAACTAGAATCAACAAATGGGATTTACTAAAACTAAAAAGTTTTTTCTCAGCAAAAGAAACAATAAGAGAGGTAAATAGAGAGCCTACATCCTGGGAACAAATCTTTACTCCTCACACTTCAGATACAGCCCTAATATCCAGAGTATACAAAGAACTCAAAAAATTAAACAATAAGAAAACGAATAACCCAATCAACAAATGGGCCAAGGACCTGAACAGACACTTCTCAGAGGAGGACATACAATCAATCAATAAGTACATGAAAAAATGCTCACCATCTCTAGCAGTCAAAGAAATGCAAATCAAAACCACCCTAAGATACCATCTCACTCCAGTAAGATTGGCAGCCATTAGGAAGTCAAACAACAACAAATGCTGGCGAGGATGTGGGGAAAGGGTACACTTGTACATTGCTGGTGGGACTGCAAATTGGTGCAGCCAATTTGGAAAGCAGTATGGAGATTTCTTGGAAAGCTGGGAATGGAACCACCATTTGACCCAGCTATTCCCCTTCTCGGTCTATTCCCTAAAGACCTAAAAAGAGCATGCTACAGGGACACTGCTACATCGATGTTCATAGCAGCACAATTCACAATAGCAAGACTGTGGAACCAACCTATATGCCCTTCAATAGACAAATGGATAAAAAAATGTGGCATTTATACACAATGGAGTACTATTCTGCATTAAAAAATGACAAAATCATAGAATTTGCAGGGAAATGGATGGCATTAGAACAGATTATGCTAAGTGAAGCTAGCCAATCCCTAAAAATCAAATGCCAAATGTTTTCTTTGATATAAGGAGAGTAACTAAGAACAGAGTTGGGAGGAAGAGCATGAGAAGAAGATTAACTTTAAACAGGGGTGAGAGGGGGGAGGGAAAAGGAAAGAGAAGGGAAATTGCATGGAAATGGAAGGAGACCCTCATGGTTATACAAAATTACATACAAGAGGAAGTGAGGGGAAAGAGGAAAAAAACAAGGGGGAGAAATAAATTACAGTAGATGGGGTAGAGAGAGAAGATGGGAGGGGAGGGGAGGGGGGATAGTAGAGGATAGGAAAGGCAGCAGAATACAACAGACACTAGTATGGCAATATGTAAAACAGTGGATGTATAACTGATGCAATGCTGCAATCTGTATACAGGGTAAAAATGGGAGTTCATAACCCACTTGAATCAAAGTGTGAAATATGATATGTCAAGAACTATGTAATGTTTTGAACAACCAAGAATAAAAATTAAAGGGAAAAAAAAGAAGGATTCTCTTTGCCATGGTTTTGGGGTTGGATCCCTTGCTTCCCAGAACTTTAATTTTTTCCTTCTTAGTGTATTACTTTCCATCCATGTGGTACATTCTTAGCTTCCTAAGAATGAGTATAGAGAGGTATAAGATTCAAGGAAGCCATATCTGAGTTGTTCATAGCAGTCCCTTTCCCTTATGCCCATCTAATTTTCGGTTTGGCTGGGTAAAGAATCCTGTGTTGGAAATCACTCCTCGCTAAGAATTTTGAAGTCATTATTCTATTGCCATCCTGTAAGTTACTGTTACTGAGAAGTCTTTTGCCACTCTGATTGTTATATTTTTGCATATGACCTGTATCTTCTCAGTGAAATCATCCTAGAGTTATTCTGAAATTTCACAATCATGTAACTTAGTATACATCCTTTTTTTGTGTGTGTGGAAAATTCGGCATTCATTTGGAATTGTAAAGCTGTGGGAGCATCAGAAGATTCATAATTTTAGCTTAGAAAAATATTTTTAGTGTTTTATGTTTGATAATTTCCATCTCACCATTTAAAAATTTTTATTTTTATTTTATGGAACTTTCATAAATTAAATGCTGGAATGTGTAGATTGATTTTCTATGTCTGTTTCTTTACTATTTCTTATTTATCTATCTTCTGATTTATTTTAGGAGGCTTATGTGCTTTTGTCTTTGAAATCTACTGATTTTTTTATGATAGAATGTTTTACATATCATAAATTTAGTTTTCAAGGACTCTTTTTTTCGGATGGTTTTTCCTCAATGGCATTAATTCTTGTTTTATGGTTGTAGTATCCTTTTATCTCTCTGAGAATGTTAATTATATTTTTGCAAAATCTTTTGTAATTCCTAATTATCTCTATTTCATATGGAACCCCTTTATTGGTTTATTTTCTTCTCTTTGATTCTGGAGGCTTTCCTCAAGTCTAGTAATCTTTGAAGATCTGTTCTTATTTGAGACTGAGATTTTTTGAAAACTTTGTGGGTTTGCTAACTGATGGGCTTCACTGCCACAGTCTGGCTGGGCACAAAATCACAAGCCACTCACAGCCTTGTAGATTCAAACAGCAATTCTTTATTCCCGAACTCTCATCGGCACTTTACACGCACGTTCTGGGGAAAATACACTACCTCCACTGGGCTCCGCATCCCAAAATACTCTCTGAATCCTGCGAGAACTCAACGGGAACTCAAGGAGCAGGCGCCTGAAGCAGCAGGATACGCCCTATTCCCAGTAGGATCCACCTTAAACCTGAAACTGCCCTAAACCCAGATCCGCCCTAAACCCGGATCTGCCCTAATCCATGAGCAAGGTCACCTTACATGCAATGTCACTGCAAATGACCTGGGTCCAAGGCAAGCCCATTTCCACAATGGAGAGTCCTCCCTCTAAGCAACATTGGGTAGGCTGACAAGGAAATTGCCATGCGTCATTCCTACTTGGCTATGGCTCTCAGCACTTCACCGTAACATCACCGGGCATAGGAGAGTGGCATCTCCATTGCAACAATGTCCCACAAGTCACATAGAATAGACTCAGTCTGTTCCATGCCTCCAGATTTGAGAATGGAAACCCTAAGGGTGTAGGAGTTCTGGGGAAAGGACAACCAGGCTGGCAGGCAGGCCCACCAAGCCTCCTTAATCTTCCAGTTTTGACCTCTTGGTATGTTTCCTTTTCATTGATGTGCTTGGACCAGACTTTCCAGTTTATTCTTTTTGGAAGGGACATCCCTATAGCTCTTTGCAGGGGAACCATGTTATATGAGGGAAGAGATTTAGGGATGCAGACTTTATATGCAGACTTTATCACCCCTCCCCCAACCGTGTTTTAGACTTGAGGATGACCCCTGCCTTGGCAATAGCCAGCACTTTCAGTTCCCGAGCCTCGGAGGTCAACCTCTCTTCCTATTGGTGTCTTCCTCTTCAGGGACTTTTGCTTCAAACTTTCCCTGATCAATTAGATTGGTCTCCACTAGTCCTTCTTGATCTTTTTTCTTTTTATAGGTGTATTAAATTTCTTATCTGCTGAAGCTTCCTGTCCTCGTTCTTTATTTCTTCTGTCTTTTTTTTTAATTCCTTTATTATCAGTTTAGTGGGCCTACCTGGAGAAAGGATCGATGCCTGCAGTTAGGCTGCCATATTTAACTAGAAGTTTCTATAATCAAAGAAGTGACCTCCCAGTTTGGGTGACAGACTCCTTTCCTTCTCACGTTGTTTGCAATAGTTCTCCTCATTCTGAGAAGACTGAACTTCTTGTTCAAAGAAGAGTCAGACCTTTCCCAGGAGTCCTTCAGATGCTATTCTCAGGGTTATGATAAACACCAGTGTCCTGGCTTGAAACATAATTAGCTAATGGATTTAAAGCATGGACTTTATTTAAGAGGGCTTAGGTGTGTGTTCCAGCCACGTGGCTACTCAACATTGTGACCTTAGGTAATTTTTTATTATTTCCAAATTTCTTTCCTCAGCTCTAAAATGTGAATGATCATAGTGATCATTACCCATCACCTAGAATTGATATAAGAATTAAAGAAGATAATAAGTATTTGTGAAGCATACAATACAGTGCCTAGCCCACAAAGAAGTATGCAGTAATAGTGATCATTATTATACTCAGTTGAAACATTTTGATTTTAGTGGTTGGATTCTGCCTAAGTGAGAATTTTAAGCTCATTTCAGAATTCTCAAAAAAAATCGCAAGCTGAACCTTTGGACTTCAGATCATTCTTTGCAGGCACTGATCTTGAGCTTGAGGTTAGTACAATGTCTAGAACCCATGTTCTGACCTATTTATATAGTGAGCATACTTGCCTTGGCAAGCTTCAGTTAAGGTTCAGCAGTCATCCAAGTTCAGAAAGACCAAGCCATACCTTGGGAAGCAGATATGAGGATCAACCCATAGCTTAGAGCAGATGTTGGCAAACATTTTGTGTAAAGAGCCAAATAATAAATACTTTAGGCTTTGTGGTTCCTACAGTCTTTTTCCTAACTACTCAACTCCACCACTGATGTGCAAAAGCTACCCTAGATAATACACAAATGATTGTCCCTGGCTGTGTTCCAGTGAAACTTTACTCACAAAAAAAATGGGGGCAGTTGAGTGTGGCCGTGACTTTCCAAACCCTGACACAGGGCATAGGGAAGAGAGGGCAACAAAGGGCTTTGGAAAAAAACAGAGGAAATAAAAATATCTATGCAAAGTCATGCCTCTCAAAAGCAATTTTTGGTGATTTAAAGGAGACTTAAAGAGGTTGACTATGAAATCTCTCCCACTCCTCTATCCTAGCCAAATAAGAGATTACTCTTAGGAAAAGTAGGATGAAGGGCAAATTTGAAGTTGCAGTCTGAGGATCTTTAGCTCTGCTCTTTCTGTTTCATGTTCTTCGACTCCCTTTCTGTTGGCTGGTAAATGGCTTCAAACTCCTTTCCTTATTCCTATAAGAGCTCATTAATACTAAAGGGTAAAATTACCAGTAATAGCTTTAATTATTATTCCTCCAAGGGGAATTTTCAATTTAGAAAGAAAATAAAATGTCAGAACATGATATTTCCTCCTTAGAAATATTATTTTTAATGTATACAAGGGACACACCTCATTTCTGAGCCTCACCTCATCTAGGGTGTGGTTCAGAGATTGGGTGGGGATTGTGGTTTCTGTTGCAAATAATTCCTTGGTAATAAATATAATGCTTCAACAATTTGATTTGTTTTGAAATGATCATGTCAGAATGTCTCATCATCAAAAACATTACTTAACTTTATAATAGACTGATTTGACTAGATATCCCCAGTGGGAAATACTCAAATAGCAAAAGGACTGACTAGGAAGAAAAAGAAAGACGAAGAGAAAGAGAAGGAAGGAGGAGACTATTTTCAGTATTTGAAGTCAGTATCTTTGTGTCAAATTATTGGTGATAGTACTAATATTGTTGTGCTACAGTTGTGTGTGTAAATGATATTTCAAGTGAGGATTATTTTGGTTTGCTCAGAATTAAGGTTTTTCACACAGGTTTAAAGAAGTAATAATGAAATATCAATGAGAAAAATAAAAATTCTATAGTCCTGAATTTGCATTGGAAGAATCAAAATAAATTTATTTTGATTCTGCTCTCCAAAAAACTTTAAGATGACCACTCCTATATTAATGTGTACTTGTTTTTCTGTACTTTGTTTACTAAATATCACTTTCCAGCAATGGTCCACAGCTCCTTGGAAAAATGGGTAATTTTGTGTGTGGGGAAAGAAATGTACAAGATAGCTTTAGAACATCTTGTAATAAAGTTCCCAATTATATAGGATTATTTCAGAAGGATTTAGAAGATAAATAAGTTTCTACCTAGAAAAAGGAGAGACTGAGTGTTAATGAAAATGGAAGGCAATGACTTTGAACATATTTGTAATAATACTTTAAAACAAGATGAACAAAAATGGTAAAACCAAAAAAAAATCACAATACCTTATTGGTCACTTTTGGATAATATCAGGAATTGACCTTATGTAAAAAGCTGGTAAGAAGTGGGTAACTACCTAGCACATTTCCTGATTTTCCAACATGTTCTGTACCTCACATAACCAAATAATTGAGAAGTTTTCTTTAGAGGAATATTTTGGTAATAAAAAAGAATAAAATGAAAAAGATCCTATTTTGCTTGATCTGAAGACAAGAGACTTTTTCTGTCAAGGATCAGACAATAAATATCTTGGGCTTTATGAGATATACAATCTCTCTCACAACTACTCAAGGCTGACTGTGGAATGTGAGAGCAGCTATGGCACTCTCTCAGGGAAGCACATGAACATGATTGTGTTACAACAAAACTTTATTCACCCAGCCAGGTGCGGTGGCGCACACCTGTAATCCCAGTGGCTCGGAAGGTGGAGGCAGGAGGATTGTGAGGTCAAAGCCAGCCTCAGCAAAAGCAAGATGCTAAGCAACTCAGTGAGACCCTGACTCTAATAAAATACAAAATAGGGCTGGAGATGTGGCTCAGTGGTCGAGTGCCCCTGAGTTCAACCCTGGTTTCCCCCTAACAAACAAACAAACAAACAAACAAATAAAAACTTTATTCACAATAACAGGATTCAATAGCTGGATGCTACCCAGAGGTGGTAGTTTGCAGACCCCTAATATAGATAACAATCATCAGTGCCTGAATTTTAAAACACACACACACACACACACACACACACACACACACACACTTATACACAACATGTTCTGTGCCTCACATAACCAAATAATTGATACACTCATAAGAAGAGAAGATTTGGATATGGATATACAGAGAGTTGCTTCAAAATTATCCAAAGAAGGCGTTGGTTCCATAAAGATGAAACAAGATTAACCCCATATTGGTAATTGTTGAACTTGGATGATGGGTGCATGGTGCTTCATGATACACGCTCTTTCCTGATGCATTTGTTTGAGAATTTCCATAATCAAAAGTAATAAAACTAAACGAAACAGAGCACTAGATTAAAGCTTAATGTGTTCTAAAGGTGAAATCCCATCCATTTTACAGCAGGAAGAGAGTTAAGGATTTGAGCAGTAGAGCCTTCCTGACCATCTTGAAAATACCATGAAGATAAATGCCCACTCAGTAATACCAGCACTTCTGTTAAAATTATCACACTGAGGGTTATTCTTTTAGTATTATCTATAACTAGAATACTAATGTTAAAATTGATTTTCGAAACCCTAGGAATGACATATTAACTTATTTTCACCTAAGTTTATACAAGATAATTCCTTGTAAAAACCCTCTTCTTTCAACTAACTGAGAAGAGTATTATCAAATCTCAACTCCTTTGTTGTTTTCCACTTGATAATGACCTAAGACTCTGAGACCAACTGGGGATTCTCCTAGAAGGGGTAGGGAACAAGCCACTGTCAGTTCTTGGTTTTAGAGAACTAGAAAGTACTTAGGACCTTCTCCAAAACTTTTTTTTTCCCAGAGAAAAACAGATAATCAAAGAATTTTGGTGATGTAGGTATCATAATGGGTTGAATTATGTTTTCTTAAATTCATAGCTTCAGTTGTAACATCTGGTATCTCAGAATATGACTGTATTTGGAGATAGGCCTTTAAAGAGATAACCAAAATATGAATTATACACTCATAAGAAGAGAAGATTTGGATATGGATATACAGAGAGAAAGCCATGTGAAGATAGAGAGAAAAGACAACTATGTACAAGTCACAGAGTGAGCTCTCATAACCAACCAAACCCATCAGCACCTTGATCATGGACTTCTGGAATTTAGAATTGTGAGAAAGTAAATTTCTGTGGTTGAAGCCACCCAGTCTGCTGTACTTTGTTATGGCAGAACTGGCAAACTAACACAAGTGAAACCAGGAGTAGTACTTTCCTCAAAGCCTTATGGGCCTCAAGAATATACCACAGTGAATCTCACCATCAAGTACATCCACAAGACTGGGATCTTAATCATTGAATAAGATAAACTGCATGTTTTTACACATATATCAAAACAGACTCTACTATCATGTATAACTAAGAAGAAGAACAACGACAACACAATAATTATGATTCTCAACAAGAAGTGTGGGAGGATCTAGAAGGCAGTCAGTATGGGAAAGAAAGGGCAAAAGCAAAACCAGAGGAGCAGGGTAGTATGATGGTGCCCTGGTGCTCACTAGACTCCATGGACCAATTATTGACAGGCAATGCCACCAATGTGAATATCACCTCTGCACACCAATGTATAGGATGGGACTTGCTGGCATAACCTGTGGATGTGGGGCGGTGGCTACACCGTCAGTGACTGCAGCTAGCTAACAGGACTGCAGTAACTTACTACCAGGTGCACAACTGCCTCAGAGAGAATGCTGCATAACCATGTTTAAAATTTTTTTTTAAAAAGTGTCTAAAATAAGAAATACACAAGGCTTTTGTTATTATATATTTAGAGTTTTAAAAGGAACAGGCACCATCTAGGAAGAAGTATGTACTGATGAGGGGAATTTGGGATCAGTTTTCACTGTCTGCACTTACCTCATGTGTCTTAGTCTTCCCTGACTCTGGACTTAAACTTCAGGATGGAAAAAAAACAAACAAAACAAACAAAAAAAACCCCAAGCTTCATGATGGAAATATTTTTTAATTATTATTTTTATTTGTTCTTATTAGTTATATGATAGTAGAATGTATTTTGACATATTATACACACATGGAGTATAACTTCTTCTGGTTGTACATGATGTAGAGTTGCATTGGTCGTGTATTCATACATACACATATAAAAGTAATGTCTGATTCATTCTACTGTCTTTCCTTTTCCCATTCTACCTTCCTTTCCTTCGTTCCCCTTTGTCTAATTCAAAGTACTTCTGCTTTTCTCTACCTCCCCACCGCCATGGTGAGTTAGCATCTGCATATTAGAGAAAAAACAATTGGCCTTTGTTTTTTTGGGATTGGCTTATGTCATTTAGCATGATATTCTCCAGTTCCATCCATTTACTGGAAAATGCCATAATTTCATTTTTCTTTATGGCTGAATAATATTCCATGTGTGTGTGTATCACTACATATATATATGTCCCTGCATGCCACAGTCTGGCTGGGCAAAATAACCAGGGGGTGACAAGCAACTTGTGAAGGTTGAAACAGTAGAAGCCGCTTTACGGGACAGTAGAGGTATATATACCCAAATAATTACACACAGCTTAACTTAATTAACATCATCTAGATACAGCAGTCAGTCATTAAGGAATCCTCATCATCTTAATGGCTCCCAGGCGTTACTTCACAAACCACTCCTCCTGGCCAAGTGCCAGTCGCTATCTTAACTTGGTTGTGGCCCTCAACAACTACATATATATATATATATATATATATATATATATATATATATATATATATGGTGTGTGTGTGTGTCACATTTTCTTTATCCATTTATTTTCTTTATCCATTTATCATGATGGAAATCTTTCCCAAATTTCAGTTCAAGCTCAGTCTTCCTTCCCCCATAGAGCATTCCTGGAAGGTCCCTGAATAATAACTACAAAAAAAAAAAATATATATATATATATATATATATATATATATATATATATATATATATATATATCTGAGCCTGAAGCACAGAGAAAGTCTGTTGAGAGCCACAGCCGAAGGGGCCCCAGCAAACTTACAGCTGCCGGCTGATGATTGGCTCACAGCAGCCCCAGCAACATCTAGCTGATTGGCTCCTCTGCAGTGATGCTCATTGGGCTGTTTCCCTGCCCTTTCAAACCACGGAGCTGCTCATTGGGGGACTTCTTTGGCTCCGCCCACACGACCCAGCCAATCGGCCTCAAGAGCAGGAGGATTGTGGGAGGTGGAGAGGCGTGTGTTAGTGTGAGAGGCTTGTGGGAAGCCGGTGGTGGCAGTTGGGCTCTGAGGGTTTTTTCCTGAGGAGCTGTTTTGTTTGGTGTGTGTGGTTCTAAAAATAAAGTTAGTTTCTTTTGACAAGTGGCTCCTGAATTGTGCCCAGCCAGACTGCGGCAAAAGTCTTCACAGTTCTATGTTTTATCTTTTAGTTGTTTTTCATGCATTTTCCCCTTTTTGGAGATTGAAAACTGCCAAGGTCTCGGCTTGGCACCAGAATCACGAGCCACCACACAGCTTTGTAGGTTCAAACAGCAATTCTTTATTCCCACTCTCACACCGCCTCCACACAGGTCCAGGGACAATCGCGTTCTGCCATCTCCCGCACAATCCACCTACTCCACGAGGCTCTCTCCAAATCCCATTTTAATCTCACGAGAACTCAACGGGAACAAGCAGCAGGAACACCCTAATCCCAGCAATAATCTTCAACCTCTAACTTCCCTAAAACCCATTATCTTAAACTGGCAACGCCTTAAACTCAAGAAACCAGTTACTTCCTCAAACCTAATTGGCTCTAAACCCGGATCCGCCTTGGTCCTTGAGCAAGGTCACCTTATTAAAGCATGCATGCAATGTCCCATCAAATGTCCTCTAAGCAGCATGGGGTATGCTTGGCAAGGAAATTTCGATGTGTCATTCCTACTTGGTAATGGCCCTCAGCAGAAAACTCTTGGAGGTCTTGAGCTGTCTTGATGTTTGTAGCTCTATACTGCCTAGCAGAGTGCACATTGTATGCTGACCATGAATATGTATTTGTTAAATTACATTTTATTGCACTTCCAGAGACTTCAGGAATTAAAAAGCAGCCACGACCTGGTTTTGATTTGGTGTGATTTAAAATGCCCTCAAAAGTGCTAGATTTTATGTCATCAGGATGAGGCACTGCCACCCTCATACCTCTCTTTCTTTAAATGACTGACAAAGATTTTCTCTTTGACTAAACTTTAGTCAGACTCCTCTGAATCTTTTTCCCAGCTAGGCCTTGACTTTTGGCTTTCCCTATTCATCTCTGTCTTGTCCAGTTTTAGCAAGGATCCTGCCCAGTTCATTTAGCCAGAATCCCCTCAACTTAATGTCTGAGCACCCTGGTGTCTGATCGGGTTCCTCGTCCTCCACTCCCTGTGGATGTGAGCACTTTGGCCTGAATTCAGCAAGAGCCCCATCAGCCAGAGTCTCCCCTCACCCTGATCTTTGCTCTTAGACATTTCCCATCCATGAGCTCCTCCCTTCCTCCCACTTCTGGGCTCTAAATTCCCACTTTTCCTCCCTGTTTTTGGAATGAAGCCTAGTTCTATATTGAAGTCTCTTTTTTCCCTATTGCCATACTTTTTAAAAAATAAAAATCTGTTTTTATCACTTTACTCCCCAGTCTGGGTTCTTCTGTGACACTAGCGGAAAGTCTTGGGGGCTCCTAAACATGATGGGTGCTTCCTTCTTTTCCTGCCCATCTTATCTCTGAAGCTGTGCCTCATTGCCACCTCTTGCTTATAGGGTTAGGTCAGAAAACCCCACTGAACAAGTATCAAACCAAAAAAAAAAAAAATACCTTTTCTCACACTCTGGAATCTCACCTTCCTACTAATTTATTACAACGAAGCTAGGATCTGTGAAGTTCTCCATTTTACACTTTTCATTTTTGTTCTTTATTTCTCCTTTATTAAAAAAAAATAGGCACTGCCATAGCATAGCTTTTTTTTTCCCTTGAAGCCTCAAGATTTTTATATTTTACCACTTGCCGCCTATTTCCATGTAAAAAAGCTTAAACTTTTTTTTTCTTTTATGAACTTTCTGAAATGTTTTTGATTGTAACATAATAGACCAGTAATTAAATACTGATTTTGGGAGTGATTTTCTTTTGTCTCATTTCATCATCTGGGGGACGAAAACAGTCATAGCCATCCATCCGTGGGGCCGCGTGGTGTCAACGTAAGGTTTTGATTAGAAGCTTTTCATCCACCATCCTCCTCCAACATTTTATCAGCCCTCGGAATTTTTCTCGCACTTTGCTGAGGCTTCCGGAGGGAATCTCCACCATGTCTTCATGGCTTAGACACAGACAGGATAACACGACCCCTCTCAGGGTTTCTTTCCTTCCTCTCATCCTACACCCTCTGCTCAGCCTCTGGCTCCAGGTAAAAATGCTGGCTCTGGTGACTGGTGTGAAACCTGAACCTCCCACACATCTGCTGAGGACACTGACTATGGCAGAGAAAGTGACTCTCTTCAAGTTTTATTTGGGTCATAAAAATTCATGCTGTGCACCGCCTCTTTAAGAATCGGTGCCATTAAATGTGGCTAGGTCCAGAGTACACTCAGGAGGAAGCCAGAAAGGACATTAAAATGCTTAGTCTATGACACACTTCCTTATTTTTGTCATTTTGACATTTATGTGTTGTTTCATTAGGGATTTTTAAGAGAAGACCCTTTTTTCGGCAAGAAGTTTCCCCCAGATCGCCCTAAGAATCAACAGTTTATAATCAAACAGCTGTCTGGTTTGCATTTCCACTGAGCCCGGCCACCTGCTGGCTGTTAACCTCTGGAAGGTTATTATGATACAATTGTTGTTGTTGTTTGTTTAAAAAGTTTCAGAGCTCAAGGAAAATATTAGTAATGAATTACTTAACCTGCGGTGTTTACTGTTCCCACTCAACTCGCAGATGGTGTTCCAGTGGCCAGAGAGAGGGAGGACGCTCTGAGGCCAACACTATTTTGCACTTGTTTTGGAGACAGACCATAAAAATAGGCTTGGCAACGAGGAGCAGGAGCTCTGCCCTGTGGGAGGAGGGGCGGGCAGCATTGCAAAAGCCCTTTAAAAGGAAACAACCATGTCTGAAGGCCCAAGTGGAAAGGTAACCCTTCCCCGCAGCCCTTTAGGTTCAGCACGTGGTGGGCTCAGCGCAGGTGGGTGGAGCAACTCACCTTCTGCGCATGCGTCGTTCAGCGCTGGTGTCTCCAAGCTCGCCCCATCTGCTTTCTTCTCCTCGCTGCGTGTAACCTCTGACTAATGCGAATGATGGCTGGGAGTTCTCGTAAATGGCCGTAAGGGGACAGTTTTCCAAAAAAATTGAGTTCCTGGATATCTGTGTGTATGTTCTGATTACAAGGCAACCTGTCTGCACTCAGCACTTGGGGACAGAACTTTAGTGTCATTTGTTTGTGGAGGTGGGAATAGCTGGAGGGTGGGGGTGGGGGTAGCCGTGCCTGGAACAAGATTAGGGACCCCGAGCTGGACTTCTGTAGATTTTGTCTGCTTCACACTTTTCTTCATTCCCAGTCAAGGTCAAGGCCAGAGCATAGTGAGACTCACTAAATATTGAATGAATGAATGTATGTTTTCTCTCTCTCTCTCTCTCTCTCTCTCTCTCTCTCTCTCTCTCTCTCTCTCTCTCTCTCTTAATTTGCTGTTCTTTTTTGTTCACTTCCGTGTTCCCTACCCTTCTCCCCTCAATATTAGAGAATAATGATCAGGAGGTGTGGTTGAGTCTCAGAACTCACATCACAAAACAATCACATCACAAATTCTTTCTGGCCATGAATTTCACAACACTTCGGGTTAAAGATTTATGCAAAAGAGCAACCAGGGGGCTGATTTATGAGGGAGAACAAGATGGTAGGAACATGGGGTTGGAGAGGCAATATGTCGCTTGCTCTGTAACCTCAAGCAAATTAGCTAACTTCTCTGATTCTTAGTTTCTTCATTTATAAAATAGAACAATGTCAGGTATCCTACAGGCTTTTCTGTTTGGGTAGGTAAAGCCTAGCACAGAACAGAGGGACAGTAAGTGATTGCTATTATTAATATCGTTACTGCACTACGAATGCTATTCAACTATATAATATCACTATCATAATTTTTCTTCTTTCTCACACTCACTGACCACCAAGAAATTAACTTCCTCTTGGCTCTGGCCTTTTGGGGTAGGAACTGTCTAGGATTTGATGGGTTCTGATCCTGTCTCCACCAGTGACTGATTTTATACAGTCGGGGGCAAGTCACATAACTTTTGAATCTCACTTTTCTCATAGGTAAAGTGAGGGGAATAATTATGCTGATTCTACCTGGTGGAGAGCATTCCAGAGAATGGACCGATGCAAATGATTACTTTGCACAGTTTTTATAACCCGCGGATAATTGATGTGAAGCTATTTGGTCAACTGTTAAATATCATACAAATGTCAGTTATTTGGTTCAGTTCAGTTCAGCGCCACAAATGTTATCTCACATCCACTGTGTGCCAGACACTGTGCTATGAACAGTGTTACAAAATAATAAATAAATAAATTTCGAAAAATTTTTTAAAATATATTAAAAATCAAGGGAGGACTCCTATTTCTGAGAGCTTTAAGTCTGCTAAAGGGACAGTCACACAGTGATGGTAAAGTCTGTGTTATTCTCATTCATTTTCCATGCTGGCACTTGAAGATAGGTTTGGCGAACTAGAACCAAGGGAACCTGGTTGGGTTCCCCTCCTTGTGTGTTTGCACAGAGCTGGAAGTGGCCTGTGCTGCCTTACTTCTCAGTTTGCATCAGAACTACTGTAGGAGGCTCGTGAGGTCAGTGTTTTGACTGTGTCATGTCTTCTTGGAAAACACATTATAATGTCCTCTACAAAATCTCCCGACAGTCTTTGCTTCCACCATGATGTCATGGAGAGATTGATCAGGAGTTTCTGTGTAACTTGTAATGAATGGATGAAGAGTGCCTTGGGGAAAGAGGACTCGTCTCCATCTGTACTTCCTCAGGACTAGGCCTGTGGTGTGATCCTTGGAGGGCACTTGTAATAACCGTTTGTTGAATGGATGGATGGAGGATATAACTTGAACTGACCCAACGTCTCTGGAGCTCCCTCTGTTCCAAGTCCTTCCACTTTGCCTCCTAGATCCTGCCTTTGAGGATCATTTATTTCACGTTTTTTTTAAAAAAAAATTATTTATTTTTGCATTACAATTCTTAATACACCTTTATACCACAATTTATCATATCTCTGATTATATATAAGGTATGTTGACACCAAATTCACATCTTCACATGTATTTTTAATCTCTTCCCTAATTTGTCATCCATTTTCTAGTCTGGCTTTGTCCTAGGGACATGATTTCTTCTGCACTGGTTTCCATCACCTTCATATAACAAGATTCTGGCCTGGGAGTTACCTGGATGATAATAACGCTGCCCTCCTCATCATTTATGTATAGTTGCCTTTTCTCCTTTGAGACCTACCATTCAGTTATTTATCTATATTTATTCTCTAAATTGTTTACAGTGGTAGGGCCTCATGCAAAGCATTTACCACTAAGCGACATCCCCAGCCCTTCATACTATTCGATGATACTGTCCTCTGCCTCTTGTAATTGTTCACTTTCTGCATGATATCTTCTTTTCCAATGGAGACTTCCTCAGTCCGTCTCTCTGTCCTCAAGCCAAGATCATCCATCACCCAGGGTTAAAACATCATCCATGTGATGATCTGCTGACACACTGACCACCCAGCTTCTTCGCCACTTCAGTTCCTAATTTTAGCCTCCATCTATTTGCTCCCATGGCTATCCTCCAGACGATGGTGTCACCAGTCACTGCTTTGCTGATGAAGTCACTGCTATTTTACAATCCCACCTTGTCTTCCTGTCCCTCTGGGGTCTCAGCATCATTGATATTCAGGTCACTTAACATTTTCCAGTCCTACAGATCTCTGGTTTCTTGTGTCTTCTTCCCTACTCATCCTGGTCCCATGGTTCATTTTAAATCACTCTTTTAAAAGGCTCTTCAGCTCCTCAGGCTCCTTATTTTTCTGTCACACATGCCAAGTCAAACTCCCAGTTGTGGGTTCTTGCCCCTCTCTCTGTCTTCTCTGTGCCAGGCTGCTGAGTGGATGGGGCTGCTGAAAATCCAAGGTCTCCATCTAGATGTTCTTGGCAGTCCTTTTTATTCTGCTAATCAACTCTTTGTCTCTTTATCCTATTTTTCATGACAGCTGTGACATCATGAGTCAAACATCTCCCCTCTTTACGTGTCCTACATCTTCTCATATCCCTTATGAGATGACATTGTGTCTTGCTTCACAGAAAAGATAGAAGGCATAACAGAGAACTCCTTCCACTTCCTGCAACCAGATCACCTTCTCTGCTTGTATCTGTGCTCACCTTCCAATATTCCCTGCTGAGATAACTTTCTTTTTTTTTTTTTTAAAGAGAGAGTGAGAGAGGAGAGAGAGAGAGAGAGAATTTTTAATATTTATTTTTTTTTAGTTCTCGGCGGACACAACATCTTTGTTGGTATGTGGTGCTGAGGATCGAACCCGGGCCGCACGCATGCCAGGCCAGTGCGCTACCGCTTGAGCCACATCCCCAGCCCTAGATAACTTTCTATCTTTGCAAAGTTCAGATGTGATAGCATTGCCCTCTGCCCAGTGCTATTTAAAACCTTCCCTTCTGCCTGTGAGAAATTTCCAATTTTCTTGGTAAGCATTCAAGTGGTTTTTCATGATCTGTCTCCTGTTTGCCTTTCCAGTTTCATTTATGACTCACCCACTGCCTGTACCTCAGCCTCTACTTTCCAAGGTGCACACTTTCTGAAATTCTATGCACACTCTTACCTACTGATCTTTCTAACTAGACTTCTGTTATCTTCCTCACCACCCTTTCCCAGCTACTCCAACTCACATTGGTGTTTCCTTTAAGATCTTCCTTTCCCAAGAAACCTCCCCTGACTACACCCTGGTCCCAGGTATCATGTGTCTTCAGATGTTCCCTTGATTTGGGCACTTATCATTATGCATTTTAATTGCCTGCTTCTCTGTAGGTACAGTAAGATCCTTGAAGGCAGGAGAAGTTTCTTGTTCACCTTGCTCTCCTTTATGCTTTCAAATGTTCAAGGAACACTTGGAAGGTAATACATATTTGCAGAATTAAAACTAAAGGAAGAAGAAAATGTAGTCACTGAATCTTGAAAACTCGCAACTTAAAAGATAGTAACAGGAAAGATGGAAAAGGCACATCTGGCTGAAGGAATTGAGTGAGCAAGATAGTTCATGGGACAAGACCTCAGGAGAAGGCAGGGATTTGGTGAGGTGGATAGATGGGGAAGCCTTAAGAACTTTTGAGATGGGTGGGATTTAAGTTTCTAAACGCTGTTGAGTAGAAATAAACAAACATTTCAATGAGCCAACAACAGATGGTTGACTGGATTGATGAGTTATCTACTTAACTGGTCAATTCAGTGTAACTATATAAGTGACCATGGACCTTGGATTGCAAACCTCAATGATGGCCTGACAAAGCCCCCATCAATATTCACAAAATAAAGAACACTTAAGAAGCAAAGTATTAAAAATCACTGTCATTAGTGTTTTTTTTTTTAATTCTGGAAAATTCTTAGTTATTGTGTTCTCACATATAGTTTCTATGCCATTTGCTGTGTTTTTACTGTAACTGGGATGTTAGGGTGGGAGTCTGGAAAATTCTGTAAAGAGCCAGATTGTGACTATAGCTAGCCTGGGGAGTGGAGGCACTCAGTTCTCGTTGCTCAATTCCACCCTGGCTGAGAGTACTTATAAAACATAAGCCAACCAGTGTGGCTGTGTTCTTATAGAGCTTTATGTATGGATACTGAAAATTGGGTTTTCATGTGTCACAAAATATTATTGAGATATATATATATATATATATATATATATATATATATATATAATTTCTCAACTCTTAATAGCTGTAAATACCACTCTTGGTTCACAGTCTGTATAAAAACAGGCAGAAGGCTGGATACGGGCCATGGCTGGGCTTAGCTTACTGTCCCTGCGTTAGAGCATCTCTGTCTAGAACCTGTATCTTTTAATTGTCCTCACATTTGTTTTCCAGAGGGAAAACAAATCCAATTGCTGCTCTTGATCTTATCCAGTCTCAATTTTGACTTATCTATTAAGTTCCTTTCATAATTTCAATGACCATATTTTTATATGTATGATTCCTAATTCATGTTTTTTAAATATTCATGATGTTATATTATTTCTACCTGTTCTTGTTTCAAAATTTCTTGTCTCCTTTAAACAAAGACTGCAATTTAAATTTTAATCAATTACCTTAAATAAACTTCAATGCAGTCTTGGTCATATTGTTCTAAAAATTCATGGCATGAATTCATATTTCTAGTCTTAATTTTCAGCTATTTCTCTCAGCATTAGATCATCCCATGTGTTCCGTAATTTTGTGAAATTTTGAACGCTCCACTCTTATTTCTATCCCTCAGTGAGCACCTTGTCTTGTCTTTTGTTTTGTGGTTGCCTCTACCTTATCCTTTCCTCCTTCTACCCTGAGTGTGGCTCAGATCTCATAATAATAATATTCTTAATTCTTCTTCAAGATAATAGTAGGAATGTGAGAGATTCAGGCACTGAGTCAATGAATGGCTTAACTCAGTTCTTTGTAAAGCTCATCACCTCTCTACCTTGTGTGGTCCACAGCAGTAGTGTCAAACAAAATATGGCAGTAGTTTCCAATCTCTACTCTCAATTTTTTCCCCTTAATCACAGAAACTTTATTTTCTTACATAGAATATTTCTGAGATAACCTATTGAAAAAAAATCTAAAAAACTCAAATAATTCAGTAACTTCCTTAGTGCACCCAAGTCTATTTCTACATTTTACTAACAAAAAGTAAAATGTAATTTAAAAATATAATCGTTAAAAATTATAATAATGCACAAGAAAAATCTTTCCAAAAATTATTATGGAATTTTACTTAAAGACTTTAAAGAAGACACAAATGTAGATGTTTGTCTTGCCAGTGGTTGAGGAGTTGATATATTTAGTAAGTTAATTTTTCCTTTGTTGATACGTAGACATCTACTCTCAACTTTATTTATCAATTTTGCTTAGTTTCTAACTTCAACCTCTCATTTTAGGTGGAACTGATTATTAGCTCCAGTGCTTGCTTCTAGTGCTGTAGCCCAGTTGACCAGTGGCTCCAGCCAACCTCACCACTTTGTATTTCTGATCTAAGAAACTTTTCTGTCAAGACCAATTATGTCTTTGTATTATTTCTGAAGATTTGGAGAGAGATATTGCACCAAAGTGTTCTCACTCTGTACCATCTTGACTAGAAATAAGATTACTTATATATTCCCTGGCTTAATTGCCAGAATGTTAGGAACGCAGACTGAATTATTTGAGTTTTTACTGAATTGAAGTGGGTAGCAGAAACTTGCTGTGAAAAAAATAGTTGATATAAATACAAAGTGTTATCATCACTTTTATTACCACATTGAGTTACTGAATTATTTGAGTTTTTTAGAACACGAGTCTATCTTGTTTGTCTCTGTTTTGCCAGTGCTAAGCACAGAGTAACGTTTGAAGAAATAATATAGATAATAATGAGCAATCTAAATATATATTAAAATTAAATCTTATTTATGCATGGTGCAATTTTATTTGATGACAAGTTATAATTAGGATCATACTCACCATTTACCCTAGGTATCAGTTATTTCATGGATTTTGTGCTTTCAGGAGATATTTGTGGAAGTACGGCATGGTCACATATTCATAAGTTATTCTTCTGCTCCCCATTAGCATTTAGTCTTTGCACCTGTGAGCAAAAAATAGATGATATAAATACAAAGTATTATCATCACTTTTATTACAACATTATTATGCCACCAGTGGTATCACCTGTAAGATAAAAATAGAAGAAACCGAAGCAATGACAGAGATTATTTGATGTTCAATTGACTGTTTTTGAGGGGAGACATGGATCAATATACCAATGGAGACCTTAACCAATATTCTAGTACTTCTGTGCTTTTAAAGATTGCTTCTTGACTTAATTCAAAAGCATTCATGGAACACATAGCAAGGTTCTGCTACCCACTTGAAGATGCCTGTGAATGTAGCAATCCTATCTGTCCACTTGATAAATGGTCTTCAGCCATATACGTGGGTATATAACCTTGTGGATTTTAGTAATAGAATCCTGGTAAACTGTCCAGGGAAGAACATGCCTCAGTGAGTCTAAGACCCTCTGTGATCCTTTCTTTGTCTTTCTAATTGGACAAATTTCTGAGACAAGAGCTCCTTCTGAGTTCTGCTCTTATTGGGCCCCACAGAATGTCATTTCTAATCAACAAATTGAGAGATGGCTGCCTTTCTTGGGAAAAGGGTACAATCTGTCTGTTGTTGGTTCTCTGTTAGATGTGTGTGGAGCTTGTTAAGCCCATCACAGGAGAGATTTATGTAGCAGAGAGGAAGTGAATATGGGTTAAATATTATTATTAAGAGCTAGTTTGCTCCAGTTCCAAGCCATGTAAAGTGCCAGAGAACAATTTATATTGCCAGCTAGAATAGTAATATTGGGAGCTTACTGAGATGACAGAGTAATCTTGTTAGCTAGACTACTTTTCTATATTGAAAACATAAAGTATTCTTCATCAAATCATATGATCTACATTCTCCCTTTCTCTCTTTAATTTGATTATGAACTATTACCATGGTTTGCCATAAAATATGAAAGTTTTACATTTTGATAGTTTTTCAAATGCTGATTTTACTTTCTGTGCAAATACTTCATATCTTTCCCGCATAATTATTTAGCAGCCTTTTCGGGTTAATTATTGTCATTAACAATATGAGTCCTATGAGGGAATATCAATTAAAATATGCACAGCTGAACTTTCAAATGAGTAAATAATTTAGTTTTGGAAAATGACTGGAAACAGCAGGGTAACAGTCAAAAGGGGAACAATTATTTTAATGCTTATTTGACAAATGAGTCATTTTTACAGCAAATTAGATTCTTATCATAGCACCCCTACTGGTTACCACAGGAAAGCTGTTAACATGAGTTTTTAAAATAAAAGCTGTTAAGTTATGCATGCAAAGTTAAGGAAATCATTTGTATGAAGAAAAGGTGATTAGGATATGCATTGTTAGCTGATGGAATACTGCCACTGGGATCTAATTAGGACCATAAATCACACAAAATGATGTGTGTATATAGGGCTTGAAGCATCAGAGTGATGCATGCCATTGACAGTGAGATGGATGACTTTGATGGCCATCCATGTCTTTGTACTGGCCAGATTCTAAAGTCTTACTTCTGATGATGGAGTAGGAACCTGAGCCACAGGAACTTACCACTGCAGAGAATGGTGGGGAGATTTCCAAGGTGGGTGGCATTCATCCCTACAGCTAGGGAGGAGCTCCAGAAAAACAAAATGGCGGCCTTCAGCTACATAGCCTGGAGGCCAGTTCCAGCTTGTACTTGGTCAATTTTATTTAGTTTGTTTAACATTTTTTGATTCGGTGATTCTAGAAGGAAAGATGGTAGAAAGCAAGGAAGGGAAGAAAGGGAGGAAGGAAAAATAGAAAGATGGAAGGAAGGAAAGAAAGAAGGAATAAAGGAAGGAAGGAACAGGTATTTGTAGAAATGATGTATTATTTCAAAGATATGAATAGTATTTCCCCTAGGCCTCAAATCTTGAGTTCAACATGGGTTGAGGCAAAGCTTCTTTGTATATTTTTGGAGTTCTGAGAAACAGATAAATGTATGCATCGCTTTCCCAGCTTTTGCTCTCATATTTGAATTGGATTTCTTACTGCATCACTTCATCATTCTACTAGCCACAGATGGAAACCACACTCCTCAACATGTGGGATGTAGGGTAGAATAATTTGGATGGGACCAGATTACCCGTCACAAAATTCAGACCCCCAGAAATGATATGGACCAGTCCCAGATCTTCAGCATCAGAATCACCCAGGAACTTGTTAGAAAGGCATTCTTGAGCCCTCTCCAGATCTGAGTCAGAATTTCTGGGATTGGAGCTGAGCCATTTATGTTTTCACAGGTTCCCCGGGAGACTCTCATGCACACTCAAGTTTGAGAAGCACTGATCCAGGCTATCTCCCAGAAGAACTAAGCTGACACTAATTCCTTTAGGGTGATTAACAGCGTGATTCCAAGTCATCTTTAGGACTTAGGTGCCCTTATGAGATATAAACCCCTAGTACCTTTCATCCCTCTGCTACTCATTGTTAACTGTAGGTGTGACCATGCATCTTTAGCTTATACAGGGTCTTAATTTTTCATGGGTAAATGAGGTTGAAACTGCACACAGGGAGGCAGAGATTTAGCCAAAAAAAGCTTATAAATCTGCTCTAAGTTAAAAATTCTTTTTAATTTTTAATATGGTCAGAAAGATTAAAACATAGCAATAATACATATTAAGAGATACTGACTGTCGTTTTCTTGAACTCTTCCAAAATTGTCACTTCTGACTTATCTCCCCTTTGTACACTCCCATAGAGAGACTCTGCAGTCAGGCTCTGAACTCTAGCTGGTAAGATCTGCACTTCAGGTAAGAAAAGTCACTTTTAAGGTGGACGTCCTTATACCAGCTTTCCTAGAACTCTTGGCCTTGTGCTCTGTTTTCCCCACTTTATACTTCCCCACCCAGTGAGATTCCAACTTCATCCCTTTCTCATCATTGAGAAATATGGCATCTGTTCCCATCCTTGAAGTTCAGTCCAAATCACGTTCTTTTACTGTGTGCCTTTGCCGCCCACCCATGCTAGTCCTGAGTGGTTTTCATGAACCATTTAGTGTTGATGGAATGAACTTCCCCACCCGACAACTTCACCAGACCAGTTCTACAGAATCTCCTGCTCTGGGGTTGAGCAGATGCAGGTCAAATGGTGGGTACATTTTTTAACTGCTACTGATTGAGGGCAAGGGGTTGTCCACTAGCATAAGGTGGACATGAGGGTCACCATGGAAATGTCCTATTTAGGCTTTGCCCTTTGGATGAAGCTTAGAGTCTCAAGCTTTCTTTGTGCTGGCCTGACCCTAAAGTCTTATTTTCTAGGAGCCTGAAGCACAGGAGGTTCTCACTGCAGAGGACGCTGGGGTGATTTCTAAGGTGGGCCTCCATTCCTTCCATTAAGGATGAGCTCTGGAAGAACAGAACAGTGGCCTTTAGAATAAATAGCCTTGAGGTGAGTTCCGACTTGTACTCTGTCAGTTGGGTCTAGTTATGTCTAATTTCACCTTGAAAAAGTTATCAGGGTCATCTTTTTTTCTAGGATTCCAGAAGGAAGTCTCACATGGCCTCTCTAAGGCTATCACAGTTTTCTCTAAAGTAGTCAAAAAGAAAATATTCCACAAACAAATCAGTGTATCTCTGGTTGGTTAGTGCAGCATTATGTACATACGTTGAGCTATCACAGGTAATAACCCATAAATGTGTATAATTATTACATGTTAACAAAACTTTTCAAATGTTTAAGGAGATAGACATGTTAACTACACTGACTTAATTATTAAACACTGTACATTTGTATCAAATTGTCACATGGAACCCCATAAATTCATAAAATTAATTAATAATTAAAAGCACAGTTGTAGAAATTAAATATAGAGATTAGCAAAGAAAACAATTTTTTTAAAAAAACTAACTCCTTTCTCATTACCAAGGAAATTTTTCTGGAAAAATCTAGATATTGCCCTCAGAGGCTCTTAAGTTTCTACAATTGCAGAGTTCTTAGCTTACTCTGTCTCCCTTTGGGAAAGGCCCAACATGACCACATAAATATAGTAGAATACACAGGATCCTGCTTTGACATGGAAGTCAGAATTCACAGAGAATTCTGGGCTTTGTTAAAACATGAAGTAGGGCTGGGATTGTGCTAATTTCCAGCCCTCCAGGCAGATTTTGAACATATCCACTCTAAAGACCTTGCTGACTGAGGCAGTGCTCCTAATGCACATGGCACCTATTACTAGCTTTGAGTATCAGTAGAGCAGCATTTACCATATGGGAAGTAGATTCCTCAGGTATTTTAGAATTTGAAACAAACAGGCATAGTGGGAATGTATGGGTGAGGAATGAAAGCTGGATTCAAATTAATTATTGACCGCTATAGAGGCCATTTTTTTGTAGTTTCCAATCAATTATCGATAAATCTTACAAGCTATTCACATATCTTGATGGAACATTCATCCTGTCAAACTCATGATGATGCAATAAACCATGTGGAAACTAGAAACAAGTGTCAGACAGTTTTAGTCCTTGAATATTTAATAGTATCGTCAGTGTAGGAATGTCCAAAAAAAATGTGGTGTGAGGTAGGGGTAAAAGAGGATTGGCATTCACTAGATCACCTGGAGAGTTGTTTTCAAAATATATCAACCTCAGACTCACCCTGTTTCTTCTGGATAAAGAAGTCAACAGAAGGAAAGGCACCTTGACTTGTGTACTTTAAGAGCACCAACCCCAAGTAATTCTGATGCACACCTCTGTTTAGGGCCCATGGGTTAAATGTAACACGGGCCATAGGACAGACCGCCTGGTGCCAAGTGAAGATGAGGGCACCAGGGATTGGAATGGTCCCAGAGCCTGAGAGATGAGAAATTTGAGTGAGGCTTTGAGGGACTGGCATGGTTTAAACAAAATCAAAAGATGACAATGGTGTTTATCCATCTTTACTATTCATCATTATTTCTCAAACTTGTTGAGTCATTAAAAATCACATTTTATATTTGTGAAATCAAGTCCTGTCCCAGAGCTAAAGGATCATGTTTTCTTGAAGCAGATTCTGGGGAACTTTATTTTAAATAACTAGCTAGGAAATTCTTGTTGGGCTTTTTGAATCATGAAATTGCGTTTGGGAAGCAGAAAGTAAAGCAGTGTGGTGCCAAGGCTTCACTTGGGTGCGATGGGGACCATGACAATGCCACCAGACTAGTTGTTGGGGCTTACAATATGGCGGACCTTCCGTGCCAATTCATAGGTATTGAACGGTGGGGGCAGAAGAGTGTCTTTATGCTTGCTTTTTATTTTTGGCAGAGGAAAGCCAAGATAATATGTTATTTTGCAACAGGAATTTCAGTGACTGTCTAGCTTATCTGGTGGAGACCCCAAATGAGGAGTGGGAAATAGGAGAAAGAGACTTGGATGAGCTCACATCAGTGCAGGAAACCTTCTGCTTTAGTGTGTAATGAAGAGTTCAACTGCAAGGTGCAGGCTGGAGCTGATAGGCAGGGATCGGCCGTGGATAAGCGCAGCTGTTTCTTCAACTCTTCCATGACCTACAGGGAGCTGGACATGGTTGTACGCTCCTTGGGTCGATCTCCAGAAGATGACCTCTCCTGTCTTGCTTCTCTCCTGTTTATAGGGATTTTGAAAGTGGAGGGCCTCTTACCAATAGTGTGAGAATGGAGTCCTTTGATCTCCTGAGGTTGCCCTGCTAGAGAGGACAGTCATCTTGCCACCAAAGCTAGTTGCTCCGAGGTGTGCTAATAATCATCTACGAGGGCGAATAGCACCAGGAGAGCCACTGGAAAGGCAAAACTGTTGGGAAAGTCACCAGATTAGTGAGCTCATTGCCAGGCAATGCAGAAAGAGCCCCCAGAGTCATCCAGGGGTGACCCTATCTATTGCTCCTTAAGCAGTCACCCGTGTTTGGGAGGGAACAGTGAGTGGGCTGGGAATGCAGGATACTTTTACCTCTCATGCAGGTCTTTAATCTAAGTCATGCACTTTTGTAAAGAAACAATCAAGGAAGAAAAATTTCCAGGACATAATCAGTGAAAGCCCCTTCTCACGCTTTCGCCATGGGAGTTTCTAGAGGCAGAACAATTTGGGAGCATTTTTTTTTCTCTTTTAATTATAGGAGGCCACACCTTCAAGTAAGCTGCTCTTCTCATTTCTTCTAAAGCAAACTTATCACTCTGTAAATAAACCTGTAGTCACTTTTACATAAACGTGTTTCATCTATAGGCGTCGTTCCTGGAGATTGGGAAAAAGAAACCAGACGGGATCTTCTCCTGTCAGTTAGGATTGGGTTCAGCTGCATGTAACCGAAAGCTGGGTTTCAGGGGCTTAAACAAATGGGGAGTTTGTTTTTCTTATGTAACTAGAAGGTTGGAGATGGGTGATTGCGGAGGTTGATGCAGAGGCTCTGCAGTTCAAGGATGATGCCTCTGAGCTCCCCTCGGTTGGCCTTTCTCTGATGGTCCATGGCAGGTCCAGCCACACATGATGTTCAAGGTCGGAAGGTCAAGGACGAGGAGAGGCACAAGGTGCCTTTTTCTCTTCTCATCAGAATAGTGAAAGCATTAAGGAAGTCACTCCTTCCTGCCCACCAGACTGCCCCTTAGTCCAGCCCTGGGCATTGTCATCCCTAAATTTAATGGAGGTTGAGAAAATGAGTCATTTCTCCTTCCAGCCTTCATGGAGGGTCATGGCAAGGGGAAGGGGGTTGGAAAGGCCAGATATCAGCATCTGTGTTACTGCTCAGGCTCATTAAATGAAGCAGCAGTTCTCGACCATGGCTGCATACTGGAATCTATTACGGGAGCCTTAAAAATCTGGGAGTATGGGCCACACCCTAGATAAATTCTACTCCAGTGGTATAGGGGTAGGAGACAGACAGCAGTATTTTTTAAAGCCCCTCGGTTTGGCAGTGTGCAGTCAAGGTGAAGACCCACTGCTCTAGCCCATGCCCAGAGGCATTATTTTAATAAGTTCTCCAGATAATATTGATGCAAGGGAATATCCCCCCCCCCTTTTAACGCTTTCTCTGATTATTATTCATTTTTAAAAATTTGTTCTTTTTAGGTGCACATGATAGTAGAGAGTATTTTGACATATTGTACATATGTAGGGTATAACTTATTCTAATTAGAATCCCATTCTTGTGGTTGTACATGATGTGGGTTTTAACTGATCGTGCATTCATATATGAACGTAGGAAAGTTATGTCTGATTCATGCCACTGTCTTTCCTATTCCCTCTCCCTCCCCTTCATTCCCCTTTGTGTAATCCACAGAACTTCTATTCTTCCCTCCCCCAACCTTGTTGTGCGTTAGCAACTGCATATCAGAACATTTGACCTTTGGTTTTGGGAGATTGACTTATTTCACTTAGCATGATTGTCTCCGGATCCATCCACTTACCAGCAAAAGTCATGAAGTCATTCTTTTTTTTATGGCTGAGTAATATTCCATTTTAGGAAAGACAGCCTTTTCCACAAACTGTGCTGGGAAAACTGAATATCCATATGTAGAAGATTGAAACCTGTCTCTCACCTGGCACAAAAGCCAACTCAAAAGGAATCAAAGACTTAGGGATTAGACCAGAAACTTTGCAACTACTAGAAGAAAATACAGGGAAAACACTCCAACATATATGCATAGGCAGTGACTTTCCCAAAAGGGTTCCTAGTGATCCAGAAATGATACCAAGAATCAATGAATAGGATGGTATCAAATTATAAATCATCATTGCAGCATAGGAAATCATTCATAGTGTTAAGGGAGAGACTTTCACTGGGAGAAAATCTTTGCCAGCCACTCTTCTGACAGAGGATTAATAGCTAGAATATATAAAGAACTCAAAAAACTTAAAGCCAAATAAATAAGTAAATAAATAAATAAGTAACCCAATCAATAAATGGGCAAATGAAGTAAAAAAAGGACATTTCTCAAAAGAAAAAGTACAAATGGCTAGCAATTATATGAAAAATTAGGGAAATACAAATGAAAATCACACTGAGATGTCAGCTCCCTTCAGTTAGAATGGCAATCATCAAAAATACAAATATGAATAAATTCTGAAAAGAATGTGGGAAAAAGGAACATTTATATACTATTGTTGGGATTGTCAATTAGTACAAGTGTGGTGGAGATCCTCACCAGACTAGGAATGGAACCAGCATAGGATCCAGTTATACAACTCCTCAATATCTATCACAAAGAACTAAAATCAGCATACTATAGTGATACGTGCATACCCATGTTGATAGCAGCATGATTCACAATAGCCGAATTCTGGAACCAGCCTACGTGTCTGTCAACAGATAAATTGATCAAGAAAACATGTATATATACACAATAGAGTTGTATACTAGCACGAAGGAGAATTAAATCATGTCATTTTCAAGAAAATGAACAGAACTTGAGCACATCATGGTAAGTTAAATAATTCAAACTCTGAAAGTCAAGGGTTGTAGGTTCTCTCTCATATGTGGAAGCTAAAGAGAAATAAGGGAGTAAAAGGAATCTCATAAAAATAGAAGGGAGATCAGTGGGATAGAGGAAGGGGACCAGGAGGAGGGGAGAGAAAAAGGAAGTACTGAGGAATGAATTTGATCAAATTATTTTATGTGCATGCATAAATATGCCTCAGTGAATCCCAATGTTAAATATAGTTTTTATGCACCAGTAAAAAGATTTTTTAAAACCTTCAGTTCAGATTATGGAAAAAACTGGCTATAGAATGCAGAATGCAGAATAACATATTTTATAACACAGTGTAAATATGGGTGAAGAGCAAGCAAATTGAGGAAAAGGATTTCTAGAAATAAAAAAATTAATAATATTCTAATAGCCATTTTTATATTTAATGTTACAACATTAGCATGTTTTTATGTCATTTCTTTTGTAAGGGACTAATTTATAGAAAGCATTCTGTTGATAGAACGCTTGCTTAAAGCCATTCCATTTCTCTGAACGTTTTTCTATTTGGATATAAATTTGCACATGGACACCGTGCTCTCTATTTGTAAGAACCAACCACGAGAGAATCTGTGCGTGATCCTATTGGATGACTTGATGGTATTCCATGGGAACTGATTCAGAGTGCCAGTTTTCCAATTGCCTTGATTTTCTATTTGTAAAAGCACATATTTCGTGATATCATCAAGGGGGGGACAGGTGACATAATGTACACAAAGTGCTCTCCAAGTGGCAAGCACACAAGAGATTCTGTGGCTGTGATTATACAGTGTATGTAGTGTCTGGTGTATGGGAAGCCGTTAAAAAATGGTGCCCTGTTAAGTGTTATTATTCTTTAATCAGACGTGAGTTGAATTTGCTTTGTTAGGGAGGTATCCGTTAATTGTCAGCTGAAAGATGCCTTATGGTTTGACTAATCCAATTCCCTAAATTTACAGGCCAAAAAAACTTGATCGGTTGAGTTTGCATCAGAGTCAGTCTTCCTGGCTTTTAGAGCCATAGACATGGTAATGAAAGAGAGAGAGAAACTCTGTAAGTACTTTAAACATTTGGGGATAAATCAAATCTCTATTCTTCTGTAATGAAAAATCCCATTTGTGCCTTGATTACCTTTTTTTCTCATGGAGCAAGACTGTCAATGGGTGTGGCTAGAATTGTTCAGGACAGGTAGAGGTTTTAGATGGTTATGGTTTGCGTCTGAAATGTGCCCCAAAGGCACATGTGGAAAAGGCTTGGTCCTCAGCCTGCGGTGGTGCGGAGGGTGCTGGTGAAACTTTTAGGAGGTGGGGCCTAGTTGAAGGAAGTTAGGGCACTGGGGGTGTCTCCCTGAAGGAGAATCAAGACCTTTCCTCTCTCTCTCTCCTTTTTTCCCTCTCTGTCGTCGTTTCTGGATTTCATGTGACTAGGCCTCCTTTGACACATGCTTCTGCCTTGATGTACAGTGGCCACAGGCCCAAAGCAACATAGCTAAGTGACCGTGGACTAAAACCTCTGAAATTATGAGCCCAAACAAGCCTTTCCTCCTTTAAGTTGATTTTCTCAGGTATTTTGTTACAGCAATGGTAAGCTGACACAGACAGAGATGCTGAATGTGATTCCCTCCTGGGAGTTTGACAGGCAGGAGGCTGGGCAGAGAGCCCACTTAGCAGCAGCAAACCCAGACATCAAGAAAATGATGAAGGAAGGAGAGGCTGGTGGGACATGGAGGAAAGGGCAGGAAGTGGGCAGAGAATTCAAAAGAAGAGGAAAAGAGCGGTTTAGGCATTTTGTGTTGGAAGAGCACCTCTGGGACTGATTTATTAATATTACTTTTTAAAGCATCCCATGTTCTGTCTTATAGCAGCTGTACGTATAGTTGTTTTGAGTTTGAATGGATTGTAAAATATGCCCCAAAAGCATTATGGAAAACTCTCCTGTCATGAAACAATGTAAGCCATGAAAAAAGTTACTTAACTTCTTTCAATAGAAGATATTTGCTCTGTATAAGGGAGCGGATTCCAAAGCTACAGTTTTTGAAGCTTTTGTGTTCTTAATGTATCAGAGATAATTCCCAAGGCTGAGAGTTCTGAGCATGTTCTAAGGTAGTTGAGAGCTTGGTGTAACTGATTAAATCCTCTATAGAAATTTGTTTTAACCAGTTCTGCCAGATGCTTGAAATAGCTGATTAGGGATTAGGGAAGTTGGGACAGAAATGAATAAAGTAGAGATTAAGCTGCATCTAGTTTGTAGAGAAATAGAAAAGGCTTCATGCTGTCACATGAAGGACAAGAAACAAGCATTGAACCCTGAATTCATTCCTAGACGAAGTGCCTAGAATATCTGTTAGTGAGACAGGATGATAATGTATGGATGTTAACGTGAAACCCAGAGGGTTACTTGAATGGGAGGGAACTCAGGAGTTTTGGAGAAATTGCTGAGAAGGGATTTTGATGCCAAGCTTAGTAATTGAGATAAGACAATTTAAAGAAAAGCTTAGAATTAATTAAAAAAGGTACTTAGTTGTACGTACCTTAAACATTCATTTCCTTAAAAGTTGATCTAGAATGTCATCTTTGAGTTTATCTATTTAAACATGGCTAAGTGTCTCACATATGGAAGGCAATCCTGTTTCTACTTAGAATTTTCATTCTGAAGGAATTTTATACTAGAGGACAAGGAAATATATTATTAGGTAACTGCACATATAACTGTTTTTGATGTGTTGACGGTGGGAAAATAAATTGGTAAAAAAGGCCTAATAAGTCTATAAAGAAAAAAGGTATTAGTAGAGATCTACTTGTGACTGGCAGGCAAAGCCAAAGGTTTTAAGATTTGGATCAGGGGACTGTAGTAGGACTGCCACTTGGTGGCAGCATACTTAAAATGTGGCTACTAGTTTTTTGAGCTGGGGTGATGAATAAAGTTCTTTAAAAAGTTGAAACTGTGAAATAAAGGTTATGAAGTGCCAAGAAAACGCTATAGCAGTAGTGTTTGAATGGCTTCAACATGGCCAAGAAAATATAAAGTATCTCTTGTGCTACTAAAAATGAACACGGGGCTGGAAGAGATTTCTTGCTATATTCTAACTAGATCTTAAAATTATGTCCATTTATCTTGAGTGTTTTTAATCTTAAATTATTTTTTTAAAAATCTGTAGACCTTATATCTGAGTTATTTTTAAAGTTGTTATCTTTCTTTCCCCTTTTTGCAGGGGTGGGGGATGAGAAGGGAAAAGCAAAAAAAAAAACTTGAGTTATTATTATTCATCAACCATTTGTAGAATAGGGAAATTATTCTGTTTTGGCTCTTTAGTCACTAGATGACAGAATTTAAGGGAGGGGTGAAAATGTGGATATTTATTTTATTCTAAAGAGGAGAAATATTTTAATGTCAGAAAGATGTTTTTTGGCTTTCTTAGTTTTTGGTGGTGGTTGTTCTTAACATGAAAATCCGCGAGTTGAACTATATGAACTACTGACTTGTTTTAGGTGTAGCTCAAAGAGCATTTTGTCCTTTCAGGTTTTTCCAGCTCAATAATGTGAGAAAAAATATGTAAGTCAAATTCCTACTAAACCAGTGCATCGCACAAGGCCTAAATTTAGGGGAGGAAAGATCTCAGTTGATGACTTCACTGAAAATGGTAATATTTGTGTTTGCTGCATTTTATCCTAATTTTATGTCTTTAGTTTGATAGATTTAAGACCCTCATAAGAAACAACTGGAATGTTGAAAATATGCATGTGGAGTTATAAAACACTTTTAGTTTACTATATCCTGGAAGAAATGACTTTATTTGTCGATACTGGTTGAACACACTTAGTGCCTCTCCATCTTTCTCTGCATTTCACCCGAGGATGGTCTGTAATCCCAGATTGACTGGGTTGGGCTACCTTCCTCAGGCGTCAACAGCATCAAGTGGACAAATTCTGTCCACACATCCTGCATGGAGGTTTTATCTGGAGCAAATAGCTGAGAGACAGTTGCTTATGTTGGGCCCCCAGTCCCTTCTAGAGAAGTATCCCATATTAAGTGAAGTCATGAAAAGTCTCACCATCTGAATTCAAGTCATTGAGCCCCCAAGGACAAATGTCCTCTGAAATGGAAAGAAAAATTATTATTTAAAGCTAAAACTGGCTGCAGCCTCGTCCATCTTTTGAGAGAGGTGGCATAATTTATTATCAGTTGGGCCAGGATTCTTGATGCTGTCTCTGTCCCCTAGATGAACCTAAAAGGAGGTGTGTGTTAGTTAACTTTCCGTTACTGTGACAAATGCTGAGAAACAAACAAATTAAAGGAGTAAAGAATTTATTTCAGCTCATGGTTTCAGTTTGTGGTCAGCTGGCTCCATTTGGGGGGCCTGTGGTGAGGCAGAACATCATGGCAGAAAGGCATTTAGAGAAAGCCCATCATCTCATGGCAGGGGGAGGCAGAGAGGAAGGGGTGGGTGGCAAGATAGACCTTTCCAAGGGCATGTCTCCAGTGACCTACTTATTCCAACTCTGCCCCACCTTCTATAGTTTCCGTCACCTCCCAATAATGTCATTGGATTAGGAATCCATCAATGGATTAATCTGTTGATAAGATCAGAGATGATCCAATTACTTCCCCCCATGATCCAGTTCTCAAAGGTCCCACCTCTGAACCTTGTGGCCTTGGGGATCCAGCCTTCAACGTATGAGCCTTTGGGGGGACATCTCGGATCTGAACTACAATGGGGAGACAGAAAAGGTGAGGCCTGGAGCCGTTGTTGCAAGAGGCTTTGAGAGGGACCAGAGGCCAGCTGAAGAGCAGGGGCTGGGGAGAGGGGAAGTATTCCTCAAAGGGAAATGGAAGGATTTTATGGGCGGAGGCTGTACCTCAGAGATTCCGGAGGAGAGAGGAGAGGTGGAGCAATGTGGTAGCGTGGTCAAAACTTGAAACAGAAATAGGGGTCTAACATTAAAGTGAACATTATTTATATTGCTGTGCTGCATCACCACAGATCTGCGGTAAAATCTGTAATACACATGGGTTCTTTGTGAGTGGGGTATTTGTTTCAGTTTTGTGGCAATCAAAAGTCCACTTAAAGTGTAGGAAAGGGGACAGCCATTGATTTGAAGCTGGTGGGTGATCTGCCTGTAGGAGCGGGCACTCAGGTCAGGCATGCTCAAGAAAATCCCAGGGAATGTGCAGATATCTTTGGGAAGACGAAAATCTTGAGCTGTGGTGTGTGTGTGTGTGTGTGTGTGTGTGTGTATAGATCGAGACAGATCACTTCTACCAGTATGTGACTGCCACAGGTTTGTGCGGAATCCTCAGTCCCATGTTAAGTATCATGCAGTGATACCAAAACATATAACATCAAACTCTTTCCTGAAGAAACCTCAAGCCATGTTGAGAAAATTGATTGATCACATGTAATGTGGTAGAAATACCACTTTATTTAATTTGTGTGTGTGTGTGTGGTCCTGGTGATTGAACCTAAGAATACTCTACCACTGAGCTACATCTGCAGCCCTTTTTATTTTTTATTTTCAGGCAGAGTCTCACTAAGTTGCCCAGGCTGGTCTCAAATTTGTGATCTTCCTGCCTCAGCCTCCTGAGTTGCTGGGATAACAGGTACATGCCACTGCATCCAGCCATATTTTCTTATATGGCTGAAACAGAAAGTCCTGAGTGAAACATCTTGGGGAAAAAAATTGAGATGGTAATGTCTTTGTGGCTTTCATCTAAGTAGAACAGAGTGGGCAAAATGACTGGACACCATAGAGAAGTGTGAATGAGGCTTTGCCTCTCTATGGGACTTGCCTCTTTGCCCATGCTTCCGAAGCAAACTGTAGAAAATAATATTCTCAATTACCAAGAGCTTCAATTGGAGAAACAATGGCTTGGAGCAACTACCATTTCATACCAACCCATTAATAATACACAAAGATAACATTTGTGTGCACCTGATTAACAAACATATGCAATTATTAATGCATCTAATTTTCATAAAAATAGCCTTGAAGTAAGTACTCCAATTTCCTCATTTTACAGAGTAGAAAACTCAGGGAGATCAAGCAGATCACCCAAGGTCATCTAGCCAGTGAAAACTAAAATGTGCTGGTCTCTTGTTGAGTCAGGCTGTGTGAATGGTTCCTAACATGGGTGGCACCACCTTACAAGGGACATTGAGAATTTTGTAGGGACACCCTTTGGATGTCACAGTGATCAGTGGGTGGAAATAGCCTGGGATGTGAAGTTCTGTGGGACAGTTTTGTGCTACAGGACACTGTCCTGCATACTTTGTGGCTTATAAATATACCCCTGGACATTTGTGCAGGGTACAGGAAGCCCTTGCTGGTGATTATATCTGCGTCATTAACTGATATCCTTGTGTCACCTGCATTTGTAGCTTTTCCATTCTTGGCAATTTTCTCTAAAGGGCCCAGGATCTGAGGACTTCCTTGTGTCTTCTGGGGTAGCTGAGACACTGGAATACAAATATTTCAAATATAAATCACCCAACTTATTTCTCCTTGACATTGTAGCTAGGACATTATATTTAAATCTTTGAATTAGATCTACAGGTGGGTTATATTATCTGTCAACTTTATCTTAGGATGGAAAGGAATATGTTTCGAAATATTGATTATAAAAAAGGGGACACTATGCATGTGAAAGACCAGATTAATAGTGCCACTTTCAGGTGAGAGATTGCTGAGTGGTAGCTCCAGGACACAACCAGCTCATAGTTTGGGGGTGGTGTGCAGAATATTCTGATAAATTTTTTAAATGTTTTGCCAAAGTTCACAACTAAAGATTTTTTTTGGAAAACATCTGTATTTTTTAGAAATTATGGCAGCCCTGCAAAACAGGGATGGTCTTGGTGGCCCCATTTTCTCTGGGGAAATAGCAGGTTTCCAAAGCAGCATGGTTTAACAGGGCCTACTTGACTCATGGAAGTTCCTTCTGGTGCCAGGGGTGTTTGCCTTTGCTGCCCTAAGACCCAGGTGACTTGTTTGGTCAAGGTGACTTTGCTACTCGTCACTGCTCTTTTTGTTCCGCATGGTGGAGATTTTGCTGAAGAGACTGGAGCCTGGCCTTTCTTTATCCCCAATGCAACTGTCCCACTTGGAGGCTCTTCAACTACCTGGTACACTCAACCCCAGGGGCTGCTGCTCACCGAGATCTGGCCTTGAACTCACAGTTTATACAGGAGAGATTTTGCTACCCAGGCTCAGCCTCCTAAGCCATCCTCTCCCCCAGGCCTCCCAAGGTTAGTGCATTTTATAACCATCCATTCCTCTTTGCCCTTCTTTGTTGTATTAATTTGGTTTGGGGTTTTGAAGTTCATATTGAAAGAGATGAAGGCTAATAGTTGAGAACATTTTTTATTTTATTTTTTTTTTAAGCAAGGGAGAAATCACTGCTGAGGAGGAGAACATGAGAGATCAGCTAAACGGTGGGCCATAATTTTCTCCAGCACGGGCTTCCGTGATTGTATTTTCTGGCCATGCAGAATGAAGGAATAATTAAAGTTTAGAAAATGGATTGTCCAGAAGAAATTACCAGTGCTACAGTGAACTAGATACATTTTGAAAATCACACTCTTGGAGTGTAATAAGAGGCTCTGAAAGTTTGGGAAGTGAATGGGAAGGGCAAACTATGTCTTATTTTATTTCTGAGCCTCCAGTTGGTCTTTGGTATCACCGTGATGCTCTGTTCTCTTGGAGGCAGATCTAGTTTGGGGATAGCCTCTCTGCTAGTTCAGGTCTTGCCCAGATCACTAGACAGGCTGGAGTAGACACTTCCTGCTAAGGAGAGGCGGGGTTGGTGTGGTAACCAGCATTGCTGTTTCACTAATAGTCTAGTGGCTTAGTCACCCTTGGAAGCACACACTCCACCCTGCTAAAAAAGCACGCAATTAGAGATAAAGTTAAACCCTGTTTCCATAAATGCCACAGTAGCGCCCCACATTCCAAGGGATAGCCCTCACTCAACAAATCTGTTGAACAAGAAATCATTGTATCGAGCGAACCCTATCTTCTTATCGCCTGTACCAATTCAGGGTCTCTCATAAAATAAGCACTTGATAAAATCTGTGCGAGGAATGAATAAGCAATTGAATTTTGGTTAGCTCTAATCTAATCTTGAGATATTTATTTCCTTATGGTTTCATTCACCATTCACTCATTTATCCATCCAATAAATATATGCTAACCATTCACTCCATGCTAGTTGCTGTTCCAGCTGCCAGGGATAGAGTGGTGGATAAGATGGGTTATCACAGACCTGCGGTTGAGAAAGGGAGACAATATACAAGGAGGCCAACACACGTGAGGAGAGTCGTGCTGGAGAAAATAGGAAGAGTTGTGGGAATGACTGACAGCATGGGGCTAATTTGGGTTGGGTGATCAGGGAAGGCTGCAGAGGGGAGATGAGTTTTAAGAAGATTTGCATAAAAAATAAATAGCCAGGTATAAAAATATCTGGGAATTCAATGGTTCAGGGAGGGGTACCAGTGAGTGTCCAAGGGTGAGAGTAAGTTTGATGTATTCTAGGAACCAAAAGAAAGCCAGGAATTGGAGAGAGTAGGATGAAGTAGGATGAAGGGGTAAGGGTGAGACACAGGGAAGAGTCTGATTTAACTGCTAGAGGAAGCAGAGGTGGGCCCTGGTCAAGGGATGTTGTGATGGAATTTACCCTTTCCTAAAATCAATCTAGGTGCAAATACACAAATGATAGTATATTCATAAAGTGGAATACACTATAGTAGAGAAAATGAATGATAAGCCTACACTTATAATGATATGGATGAATCTCAGATACATAATACGGTGTGAAAGACTTGCCACATAAATAAGATACAGCTTTAGTCCATTTATGTAAAGTTCAAAAGCAGATAGCATCAGACCATTCTGGGGAAGTAATTTGGGTTCATTAAAACCTAAAACTAAAATAAATGTACTCTTTCCTGAATACATCCATGCATATGAATTCATAGAAAAAGAACTAAACTGTTAAAAACTCAGAACTTATGACAATGCCTCAGAGGAGGGGAATGGAATCAGGTAGGAGGAGGGTAGATGGATGGGCAATAGGTGATGCATGTATCAGTTTCCTGTGGCTGCTATAACAAATTACCACACCAGGTTGGATTAAGACAACATGTTTATTTCTCATGGTTCTGGAGGTCAGAAACTTGAAATTAGTTTCTTGGAGTTGAAATGAAGGTGTTGGCAGAGGTGTGTCCCTGGGGAGAATGGGTCCTTTGCTTCTTCCAGCTTCTTGTGGCTGCTGGCCTTCCTTGACGTGTGTCAGCATCACTCTGATCTCCTCTGTAATATCTCTAATTGTAATATTCCCCTCTCCCAAGGACTCTGGTGTGGGCATTTTAGGCCCATCTAGATTATCCAGGATCTTTTCCCCAACATAAGATCCTTAATCATACCTGCAAAATGAAACCACATTAAGTCATGCTTACAGACCCAGGAGTTAAGGCATGAATATTTGGGGTGGGGGGCATTTTCAGCTTAACACAGTCAATTTATGCTCATGTATAATTAAAGATAAAAAGAATGTTTTGAAGGGTGGGTGGAGAACAGTGTCCTGGATGCTGTGTGAAGACCTTGTAGAAGGTGATTAGACCTATACAGGTGAAAGGTGAGGTCCCCTGGACTTGGAAAGTCATAGTAGAGATGAGAAGAGGGAGAAGAATTGAGATACAATCTGAAGGAAGCCTTTAGGAGTGACTGGTGGTTAGATGAAGAGGAGGAGTGATCCAAGGAAGAGACAGGATGACTCTTGTTTGTGACCTGAGAAGCTGAGAGGTGCCACATGCTGAGATGGGACATGCAGGGAAGAGCAGGTATGGAGGGGAATTTAGAAACTTTGGCTACTTATAATATGCTGAATATATTTTCAGAAGAAGGATCAAAATTAGTAAGCTAACCCGGGTGCAGTGCTGCACACCTGTGATCCTAGTGGCTTGGGAGTCTGAAGCAGGAGGATTGAAAGTTCAAAGCAGCCTCAGCAATTTAGAAAGGCCGTGAGCAACTTAGCAAGACCCTGTCTCAAGAAATTAAAAACAACAACAACAACAACAATGGGCTGGTGATGTGGCTTAGTAGTTAAGCGCCTCCAGGTCCCATCCCCCAAATAAATAAATAAATAATTACTGAGTTTTTCTTTTTTTAATTTTTAAAATTTTTCCTTATTTTGTTTAGAGTTTTGATAATTGTGGGGGTGTACCTTGGGTTACCCAGGCCTGGGAAAGAGGTTGGGTAAGATCATAAGGAAGATGAAATGCTTCGTAGATGGTTTGCCAAGTACTTGGTTCCTTCAGCAAATTGGGTGACCCAGGAAAGAAGTATAGGCAATGACCACTATAATGAGAGCAAATAGTAAAGGAGCGGGCAGTGGGCTCTGATATTTGAGTCTGTGGGTATAGCTCCCCTGCTCCTGATCACTGACACTTGATCTCTCCGTGGTGACTGGGGCTCTTACGTAGCTTCCACCTGTCTACATAACTGTAGAAGGAAAGAATATTCTATATGCATTCTTTCCATTTTCCTCCCAAACAGCAGCAACACTTTATGGAAAACCAGTTTCTTTATTTTGCAAATTCTGAACTGCTCTCCGCCTAGAAGAGCCTTGGAGAGACATAGGTAGCTGGCCCTCCCACTTACCATGAGACCTGGGCTTGTCACCCAATCTCTCTGGTCCTGTGCTTCCTCGTGGGATTACTGTGAAGATCAAAGCATGTGCTCAGTAAATGTCTGATGTTACCAGCCTGCTTCACAGTCTTCAGAAGTCTCCCAGTAGTTTCCTCTAATTTGAAAATGCTGAAATTTAACATTTCCTTCAGAATCAAAACAGGCCCCAAACAATTCATTTTTGTTCATTCTAGGCAGAGGCTGAACTGTGAAGACCTATAATGCCCATGTCAATTTCTTAGAAGAGATTGCTTAGAAGTTAACAACTGTAATAATTTTCAGGTCCTTCAAACAGCCTTCAACGTTTTCTGTTCTAATAGGGTTTTGTTTATTCTGTCCAGATTCCTCTCAGCTGCAGTTATCTGAAAAGTTATTGCAAAACAACCTACTTACTTAAGCTCAAGTTCTCTGGTCCCTGAGGCGAAAATGGGGATGATGACTGAGGGAGGATTATCGGGGAGCAGTGGTATCCTCATCACCTAACCCTTCTCTAGGATGCCTGGGTGCAGACTTTGCAAACACATCAGCAGAGGGCCTGCCAAATCCCATCGGGTTTGAGCTCTCTTTGTTTCTAAAGATAAATAATGCTTCGATAATCTCTTTGGCCCCCACCTCCATCTCCAAACATTTTTTTTTTTTTTTGGTAAAGAAAGAAAATCTAACTAACAATTTCCATGCACCCGTTGCTGGCCTGTAAATTAATTACCAAGCAAGGTCTGGCTTCTGTTTGTAAAGGAAGACAACCCAAACTGAATCTAGAAATCCCATTTTTTAAATTCTCTTTGTAAAAGTTAAGTGGCTGAGATATACGACAAGGAAGGAGTTGTTTCAGGATAAAAGACGTCGTCACAGAAAGAGATTGAACCATCTTGAGCTCTGTTCATACCCTCCTGTCACCCCCTCTTCTTCTAATGAGATGAGAATTATTTTCCTCCACGGATCTGGCAACTTGAATAGTTTGGTACTTTCAGTTCTTAGGCACGTCAACTTCTGAGTTCCCTGGTTTCTTCTTCTCCTAGTTGAATACTAATCCTGTCCTTCACCATGGGCATTGGAGCTCACTGCCAAGGCAAGAGTCTCCTCTAATGAGATTGCTTTCTTTAAATGAACTCTAGCTTTGGCCTGAAGAGACCTTCGTGCTTACTTCCCGAGAGAGCTCAGATGGTATCAAAGTACTCAAAGCCCTTCAGGTCACGAAATAACTATGTCTAAGGAAACAGAAGTCGCACACTGAGCTCCTGGTTCTCTAAATGCAGTGGGTGGACCATCAGCATCAGCATCCCCTGGGAACTTCTTAGAAAGAAAATTCTCAGGCTCTCCCAGACCTCCTAGATCAAAACCTCCAGGGTTTCTGTTTTTTGCACTGTGAAGAACCTGCAGTGATACAGATGCCTGACGAAGTCTGCAAGCCATAGGTCTGGTTCATGCAAAAATTCAGATAAATGTAATTGAAAGTTACTCCTCCTCTCCCCTTTTCTCATTCTACTTTTAGAGATACACAAATCAAAGAAGTAGAGTCCAATGCCACACACACAGTGTTTTCTCCTGGCAGGTCACCCCAGGCCAACAGAAATGTCCTTGCTGGGGTCTGATCTCTTAAGAAGACAAACATCTGGAAACTTTACTTCTCTATCTCCAGACTGAGATGGAGGAGAGTAACTCTCACCTCTGTTTGAAAATATTTAACTTGAGTGATGTGAAGATTTCAGTAGATCGGTGACGAGATCAAAGACCATAAATTATTTAATAGGGGTTCTACTTTTGTGGAATTATTTAAAGTATCATAATTGCAGTTTGGCTTCCTAGCTTTCATTTTCAAGCGTGGAATTCTATTGGGAACTATCATAATCACTGAAGAGTATAATATTACAGGCTGGGTATAAAAATATCTATTTAATGACTTGCAAATTAGGGAAATATCTTGACCCGGGTGGGGACCAAATAGAAGACCGTTTTTTGTGTGTGAAAGGGAGGGGGAAACTAAATTGGCTCCACATTGTTAGGCTTGTTGAATTCTCCACTCCTTAATATGGCAGATGATTAGATAAAATTTGTAGCACAGAACATCAGGATAAGTGATGAAAGGCTGTGTGGCAGACAGAGGTGTCTTGCAACTTCTGCAGTTGTGTCTTTGGATTGAATTTTAGTGTGCATAGTCTGAAAGTCAACCTCAGGTGATTCATTACATTAATTGCATAAGCATGGTTCTAAGGACTCTTCTCATATGATCAGGACAGTAGGATTGGGGCTCACAGACCAAAACTGTAAAAATAAAAAAAATGAAACAGCTTTCTGAAACATCAGGCAAGTGGGTCCCATTACAATTTTCCCAGTAAATCAAATACTTGCTACACATATTTTCCAGTTTGTTATAACTTCACTAACATTTAACCCAAGGAGTCATAAATTCAGCTGTGTGGATCAAAATCACAGCCTGCTTGTACAGATTTATATTTCAAAATGGCATTTTATTTTTTTTTGTTCACAGTTAAGATAGCAGGCTTAGAGTTTAAAACCCTAACTTGAAATTTTTGTGCTATCAAATCTGTTTTTAAAAGCAGCTTAGAGTCTAAAGAGATTGCTTTGACATCAATTAGCTTTTTTTCAACCAGGGTCTTAATGAATTAATTTAAAACTCAACCACAGATGTAAGGTCAAACATACCTAATTAACTCATGCAGTTAGTTCATTTGAGGGCTTAATGATGACTTTAATTTTTTTTTTTTTTTTTTTTGGTACTAGGGACTTAACTAGTACGTCCCCAACTTCTTTCTTTCTTTATTTATTTTTTGAGTCAGGGTCTTGCTAAGTTGCTTTAGGGCCATGTTAAATTGCTGAGGCTATTCTTGAACTTGTTATCCTCCTGCCTCAACCTCCTGAGTCATTGGGATTACAGGTGTGTGCCACCATGCCTAGCCTAGTGATCATTTCTTTTTAAATTAGAAATAATATCTATGAAAGGTATGTCATGTTCAGTGGGGCCAAAGCAATAAAGTAAGAACTTACTGGGAAGCCTACAAAGCGCAGTTCATGAGCTTTCAATTCACCACACCGTGCCTTGTTCAGATTTATTCAAGGCAGATACTACATGCTACAGCTGGAACATTTTGTTAATTCCACCCCCCCCCCCAAGTAGTTCAGCATCATTGTGCAATGCAAATGGACAGTTGTTTCTTTCTTTCATAGGACTCCCCCATATGCACCCTGGACCTGGGACTACCATGGTTTTGGGAATGAGATGGAGCCACTGCCTCTTGCCCTCTGCCCCTTGCCCTCTGCCTTGTCTACAGTCATTCCTCTTTGAGCCCCAGGAATCCAGACACAGGTGGCTCTTGCTCATCCTTGGGCAGCCAATTCAGTCACAGGATCCTCACACCCACCTGGGATAGTCCTCGGCTCCCAGGAGGGGAGGGCCCCGGGCGTTCACCCAATTCTTATGGTTTACTTAAACTAACTCAGAAAGATTATGGAGAGGCTTTTAGAAAGCTTCTGGTGACTCATTGCCGCAGGAGGGCTTGCCTTTTGTCCCCTCCCATTAGACAACAGTAGCTGTACTAAGGCAGCTTAACTCACATCATCTCAATTAATCCCTCTATTTACACATTTCAACTGGCTAATAGAACCCAGATTTAGAGCCAGAGACTCCCAACTGCCACTGGGTTCTGCTGCTGCTTAATGGGACCTAAGTCATAGCAACTACTGTTTTGAGGATGCCTCCAGGTCAGGGGCACTTTTTCAAATAGAAACTGATGCCTCTTTCACAATAGCCTGGTGAGGTGGGTCCATTAAATCCATTTTATAGATTAGGAATCAGGAGCCTGAGAGGTGAAACTACTTGTGTAGTCTCACTCAGGTGTAAGGTGAAGTTAGCATTTGAATTCAGGTTACTCTTCTGGCAATTGCAAAGATCATTTTCTTCCCACGTTTATATAAATCTCTTGATGCCTAAGCCCAAGTTCATCTGCATTTTTTTTTTCCTTATCTTTTCTTGTACAGACTCAAAACATGTTCAGGATGAATGCTTTGGGGGCTGAGTGGGCATCGTTTTATTCACTCATTGCTATTATTTCCTAAGTGAGTGAATTAAATATATCTAATCGTGTACCCATTCATTAAGTATATTGCATGTGTGAGTTAATATATTTATTTGCTTGTAATAGTGCCTGGTGCATAGTATACGCTCCATGAGCGTTAGTAGTTTCCAACCATCAATTCATACATTATTTATTGAGTTCTTGCCCTGTGCCCATTGCCAAGCAATTTCTACTGGGGAAATCAAAATAAATAATACATGTCACTTTCTCCTTTCCTAATGTCGCACTTGTCTATCTTATCTCCCAGGTTGCAGTTTTTATGGGATCAAAGAGGTAACTGTATTATTCACCTTTATATTTCTAGTGCCCAGCATAGGGCCTGGCATAGTTGAAGTACAAAAAAATATTGATGGAATAAATGAATGCTGGGTCATTGGAATTTTTTAAAATCATCTCAATTTAGAAACCAAGCCATACCATTCCAGTTGAGTTGTCATTATTATTTTCTTTGTTTTGTTGGCTGTGTGAATGAATCCCATTCACCACGTATCAGGTGAACATTTTCTTCCTTCTGTGCTGTGGAGATGCAGGCACATCCTTGGCAGCGCTCAGCGGGGGCAGCCTCCAGTCCGTTCTCCTTGAAGACACTAACAGCCTTAGGAAACCTAGGAAGAGTCTGGTGCAGTTAGTCTTAGGGAATTCTGCTCAGGGCTGGAGGCATGCTGAAGGGTGATCTTTTGGGAAGTTTCAGGCACTGATGTGAGCTCCATTTTCCAACTCATTTAACATCTTGCTTTATGATTCTGGGCCAACAACCTGGAACGCTGGTCCTTTTGAGTTTGCCCTCTTGGGAGGCTAATGATGTTCCTGGACTTCTAGATGGTGCTCCTGGGAGAGGGTAGGACATGGAGGGAAGAGGTCATTCTAAATAGTTGCACATGGTGAGAGAAAGGCAGACTACAGTAGCTGGTTGAGTGTCATGAAGGCTGGGGTCTAGCTCCAGTTTATGTTGATGCTAGCAGGGATCCTCTGTAGTTTAGAAAGTTGCCCCCAAACACTTTTGTGGTAAAGGCTTGGTCACTAGTCTATGGCACTATTAGGATGTGGTGCAACCTTTAGGAAGTTGGGCCTCATGGAAGGAGATGAAGTTATTGGATGTGTTCCCTGGAAGGAGATATTGGGACCTCCACATCTCCTCATTCTTTGCTTCTTGGCTGCCATGGATGAGAAGTGTCCCTGGCCACGTGCTCCTTCCATGATTCACTGCCTTGCCACAAATCCAAAGGCAGTGGGCGCTAGGAGACCATGGACTAAAGCCTCTGAATCTGTGCATTCCTTCTTTTATGTTGATTTATCTCCCAGGGTTTGTTATAGCAATGGAAAGCTGACTCATGCAGCTTCCAACCAGGTTCCAATGCAGTATAATTGTGTAGTGTGTGTAAGTTGCACAGAAAAGAGATTACAAAGACTAAAAGTACCTAGGATTCCTCCTAAAATGTAGAATATTTAGTGAACATCATTTAAATAAGGGTTATGGTTTGGACATGAGGCGTTCCCCCCAAAATTACCTGTGTGAATGGCGAAAGTGAAATGCTTAGATTAGGAAAGCTATAACCTAATAGGTGGATTAATCCATCAAACGGGTTAATCATTTGAAAAGACTAACTGGATGGTAACTGTAGGTAGACAGGGTGGAGCTGGAGGAGGTAGGTCACTGGGGCCATGCCCTTAAGGATTCATCTTTCTGGTGATCTCTTTCCCTTGTTTTCTCTGCTTTCTGGCTGCCATGAGGTACTTTCCTCCATGACTGCCCTTTTGCCACGATGTTCTAACTCACCTTGGGCCCAAAGAGATGGAGTCAGCTGACCATGAACTGAATGAAACCATGAGCCCCAAATAAACTTTTCTTCCTCTAAGTTGTTCATGTCAGGTATTTTTGGTCATAGCAACGAAAAGCTGACTAACAACAATAAACAAGGAAAGTGTTGGCTGCATCTTCCAGTCGGGGATACATGGTGCAGAGAGTTTGACTTATCTACCTTGGCTCAGACCTGGGAGGAAGCCAAGGAACATACTCTAATCTCGTCATAAGAACTACCATTTTTGAGCACCTTGTGACATGTCATTTACACAGATGGTGTCATTCAAATTATTATTTTTGGCAGTCCTGTGGAGTTCTAATTAAGAACCCTTCCCATCCTCCCATGATTTTCTTTTAAAAATCTAGGCAATTAAATTTGGTGAGGTTAAGTGTTGTTTTTTTTTTTTCCTGCAGACAAAAAAAGAACTTGGATTTGAACCAGTTTGATCCAAAACCCATGTTCTTAAGCACTTTAACATCCACCTCATTTTCTATGCTGCTCCCCAGAACAGCTCCACCACTTGGAAAGCCAATGAAAGAGTTGAGGACAGTTGTCTCTGTAGCTTCCAATGTATTCCTCCATGTTTTCTATACTGATAAAACTGATGTTGCCTAAGCAATCAAAATTTCACAAACTTCAAATGGTAGAGAGGAGTTGTCATGTTATACATTTACCATGGATTGACGCCCAACAGGCCTCTCTAGAACTCACATCATGTATAGAGAAACAGAACTAATAAATGTCTCCCCTCTGGCACTCACCAGAAAAGTTAAGACATAAGAATGAGAGCAGGAACATAACACCTGGGTTGCTTGGATGGTGAGTACAAAACGTGCTGAAATTTCTGGGTGGAGACTGGGTGATTTCTCAAACACAACAAGGGTTAATAGAAATGATCTCTAGGGTTCATTGGGCCACTCCAGCCAATTAGAATCTGATGTCAACTCTCTTCTATGGCTCAACCTTTGTACCATTGCACCAACAATCTCTCCTGCTGCATCTCACACTCTGAGAAAAATTAGAAAGCACTCAACCTTGCTCTTTCCAAGAAAGGAAATTATAATTGCAATTCAGATCACTGGAAAGTGATCATGAAACTAAAAGATAATGCCAAATCTAAAATATTGACTTTTTTCCTTATAGTTGGGTTGATAGGTTGATCAAGAACTTGAATTTCTATCAGACCAATGCAAGAGAAAAGAAATTCCAGAATGTCTAGAGATGATGTTAAGACCCCATTCTAAGGGTCAGATGGCCCAGGGAAGAAGTATGGACAGTGTGGGTCTTGAGAACCAGACCTGGAAACAGCTTAATTTGCTATTTGCTATCTTCAAAATGTGGGGAAAAGTTACTTAAATTTTCTGAGCTTTAGCTGCTTTATCTGCGAAGTGGAGGTGATACTTGGCTTTGTAAATTTTGATGAGAATGAGATGACAGCAATGAAGTATGAAATGAAGTGTGCATTTAAGAAATATTAGTTTTCTTCCTCATTCCTATAGGAGAACACATTGCTCTTTTTAGATGATAACCCTTCTGGGGTGTATTAGTTTGTGTGGGCTGCTATAACAAAGAATCAAAAGCTGAATGTCTTAAGTGGCAAATTTATTGTCTTACAGTTCGTGAGGCTGGAAGTCCAAGGTCAAGGTGTTGGCAGTGTTGGTTCTTGAGAGCTTAGAGAGAGAATCTTTTCTAGGCCTCCCCCCCAGCTTCTGGTGGCTTGCTGACAGTCTTTGGTGTTCCTTGACTTCTAGAGACATCACCCTGATCTCTGCCTTCCTCTTCACATGGGTTCTCCCTGTGTCTCTGTCCCCAAATTTCTCTTTTTGTATAAGGATAACAACCATAATGGATTAGGCCCTACCATATTGACTTTGTTTTAAATTGATAATCTTTGTAAAGATTTTACCTCTAAATAAGTTCACATTCTTAGGTATCGGGAGTTAGGATTCCTACATGTAAATTTAATGGGCAACTCAACCCCTGACACAGGGCAGTGGGTATGATGCTGACTAAATTGATGATATAATGGATTGAAATTTGAGTGCTCATCTGGGGATTTTGTGTTCACTGTGGGCTGATTTTGCTACAGAGTGACTTCTTTTATATCATTACCCCTTTTGGAAAAATGAAGTTACTGCAATGATAGCAGGAAAATAGGTTTCTAGCAAGCCCTAGAAATAAACTTCATCCCTGCATTCAGAGTATGAAGACTCATTTTATAAACACGCTTTAAACAGGCACAGCCAGAAAAAAGCATTGCTTGTATGGCTTAAGAAATTTTGGTTGCTTCTAGGAAATTATACCTGCAGAAAGCAGCAAAGTAGAAAACATTTGGTTTCAGTGTCAACATTGTTAGCATCATGTAACTATTTCCAATTCAGTTATAAAATCAAGGCACTTTTTAGTTTTACAGTTAACACTTTAATTGCTCACCATTTAACAGGGACATTTATGTTATCTCTTTTTATTCCTAAAACAAGATGTAAAATAGCATTTCAGGAGCCTGTTTTACAAATAAAGAGATGGAGGTTCAAAGAGATGTGTGAATTCTACCAATCTGGCTCTCACAAAGGGACTTCCCAGTGAGTCCAGGAAATGTGTTCAGATACAGCAGCCCTGGGATTCAGCAGACATCTTGCCTTTGACAGATACTACAAGGCCTTTTGCATGTGGCAGTTTAGCCCGCTGGAGACCATTCCAATTGTGACTAAGCCAATCTTATCATCCATGGTTTGTCTACACAGTAGCACAATTGGCAGAAACACAGGAGTATTGGTTACTCTGATTACAGTGACTTTGGAGACCATGACTGATCAGTTTAGACCAAAATTCCAGCCACAATAATTCTGGAAATTTGCACTGCCATGGCGAATGTAGGAAAAGTCACAGTCAGAAATTGTATCCATAACACATCCTTTTTTTTTTTTTATTGGAACCTGAAAAATTGGTGGTTTTCACATTCTGCAGTTATCATTATATCTAAGTCCAGAGTTTCAGCCTGTTATGGAGTGAAATCATCCTTTGGAGGCTTAGTCTTTGAATGACCAGGCATCTTTGAGATTTCTAACTGCAGTGGTGGACAAATGAACCTCCTTTATATTACCACGGGGGATAGACAGTGCTGCTGTCAAGGAGTCTTCTGATCCTTTCTAGAGCTTTCTGGATTTTTCCATTAAATACAAAAGTTTTCCCTGAGAGGACCTTTTCATCTTGGAAGGAAAATGCTATAAAAATTTTCAACTGAAGTTTGAGAGACTGCATCATTGAGCTCTGCCACGTTCAGTCTAGCCCATCCTGTCAGGGTCCCTCCATGGAGGAAGAAAAGGTGCCAGGCACAATCAAACAGACCTAAAGTCACTTTTGTCTTCTTAGATTTTTAAATGTAACAGTGAACAAATGGCCTTCAACTTGGATGTAGCCACAGAACCAACTTGCCCAGTGCCACAGGGGCAACTTGTTGATTTTTTTTTTAACCTCCAACATGATTTTGGCATTTTGTGATAAAGAAGTTATAGCTCTAGTGTATGTCATACATCCCTTGAGATTTGGCAGAGGAGCACTGTAGGGGTCACATAGGTGGTACAGGTACCACACAGAGTCCTGCCATTTCTCCTCTCCTTGACTCAGTCTCAGATGTAAGCTGACATTCCCAGCCACATGGGGTCCTTGTAGCAGCTGCAAAGCCCAGATGTCTCGCTGGAGAAATGTGGCCCGTATCCTGTTAATCTGAAAGACATCTGAGTCCGCGACAGGGAAAGCTGGCAGCTGAGTAACCTTGCTCCTCATGTTCCTTCGAGTTGATCGTAAGTGGGTACGTTGGGAGTTTCCAATCTGCTTCTTTCACACTCAGAAAAGATACAATAGAGAAAAGGAGAAATGAAGTATTTGCTTGTTTGTGATTATTATTCTAATTAAAAAAAAACCTAGATGTTTTCTATTGGGGTGAGGATCGATGGCTCCCCCCCCCAAAAGGTAGATTTTTCCAAAATCATTTACTGTCCAAATGAGAAATGGTATTTCAATTTAATATGAAAAACAAAAACCTAATGAATAAATATGAAGTGAGCCAGAAAGGGAAACGAGGACAGTAAATCTGAATATTTAAAACTGATCACTGATTTCACAGATTTCTTTGTGAGTTAATTTAAAGGCTTCAACTCTAGTTCAGGCAAAAAGAGAATCACAGGTACAGATACCAGGGTATGCCAAAGGTTGAAAGAGTTTTCAACATTTGAGGTCTCACAGCATCCCTTTATTCTACTGCATTTTTCTGCGTTCACAATTTAGATATTATGTGCTGCTAATAAGAGGGCATTTTTCCATTTCTTATATAAATGTATTCAAATGCTTTTTTGTAAATCTTTACTGATTTGTTGAGTCTGCCTATATCTCTATCACTGACATTGAAATCTTTAAACAAGGTTTTAGTGACTGCCATAACTAGAAAAATTGCACCATACAATATGATGACCTCTAGAAAGATGTTACTATTTAAATTTAAATTAATTAAAATCAAAATTTAAAATTCAGTCCAAGAGGGCTGGGAATGTGGCTCAGGCGGTAGCGCGCTCCTCTGGCATGCGTGCGGCCCAGGTTCGATCCTCAGCACCACATACCAACAAAGATGTTGTGTCCGCCAAGAACTAAGAAATAAATATTAAAAATTCTCTCTCTCTCTCTCTCTCTCTCTCTCTCTCTCTCTCTCTCTCTCTCTCTCTCTCTCTCTCTCTCTCTCTCTCTCTTTAAAAAAAAAATTCAGTCCAAGAAAATTGGACAACACAGAAACAGAATCTTCCTATCATTGGACAGCTCTGATCTAGAAAACACCTATGCTCTTTTCATCTAGAATTTTTGAGAAACTGATTTCCTTTGCTAGCCAGAATTTAAAAACAAACAAACCAAAAAAACCAGTAGGAATAAGCCCCTCTAGATTTAACTTACTTCACCTGCTTTTGTTTTTTTCTTTTCTTTCTTTCTTTTTTTTTTTTACTGTGCGTTATAGTTACACATAATAGTTTGGTTCATTTTAAGAAAATCATACATGCAAAGAATTTGATTTACTCCAAGTCAGTCCCTGGTGGTGCCTCTTGCTTTTTTTCCCTCTTTTCCCTCACCTTGTTCCCCTTCCTTTACTGTACTGGTCTTTCTTTCATTCATTTACTTATTTATTTTTAATTAGTGCTTTATAGATATACATAAAGGTGGAATCAATTCCCTGGGGTATGTTTATATAGATACCTAGGGTAATTATGTGAAGTTCATCCTGCATTTCCTTCCCATTCCCATCCCTCCTCCCTCCCTCTCAATTTCCTTCTTCTACTCCATTAAACTTCCCTATTTCTTTATGATATCCAACCCTCTCTTCCAATTTTTTTTTTCCTTATTTTGCCCTAGCTTCCACATATGAGAGAAGACATTTAACCCTTGACTTTGTGAGTCTGGCTTGCTTACTTAGCATGATGTTCTCCAGTTCCATCCATTTTTCAGTAAATGCCATAATTTCATCATGGCTAAGCATAACTCCTTGTGATACATATACCACGTTTTATCGATTCGTTCATCTATTGATGGGCCCCTGGGCTGCTTCTATAACTTGGCTATTGTGAATTGTGCTGCTATATACATCAACATGGCTAGCCAGTATTTTGAACAACTGTCCTTTCTGTTTCATCCAAGAGATAATGGAAAAATGAAACTGTATTGTCAGATAGGACAGTATCAAATAGCTTTTTCTTGCAGAAAACACGATTCTCCACTGTTACTCAACGTTTGAGTGGTATGGTAACAACTAGCATATTCCAATCTGTAGTGATATTTGGGACTGGCATCTACAATCCTTATATGTGGTTCCAGTTATCCTAAGACAGAGACTGGAAATTTTTCTCTAAAGGGGGTTGATAAGAAATAATTTAGATTTTATGGGCTGTAGTGGCTTTTGCAATGATTTAATTCTGTCACAAGAATGCAAAAGAAGCTATTAACAAGAAGTGGACAAATAGACATAACTGTGTCCCAGGGAAATTTTATTGACACAAATAGGTGGAGTGGTAGTTGGCCTACACCTGTCCTGGAATAGTTAAGATGACTCCCTCGTGTTTCAGAATTTGTTCAACAGTGCAATAAAATAGCCTAGCTAATACTCTCCCACTACAGCACTGTGCTTATAATGCAGATGCCAACGATTTTAAATTTGTCTCCTTTGGAGTGTGCTCAGATAAATTTGCACTGTTCACTTCTTGACAATATCTGCACTTGGCCTAGTAAGACTAATCCCCCTTCAAACTGCTCTAAATAGATGGGTAACTGCTCCAAGGTGGGCACTATTGTGTGTCTTCATTACTCCCCATCAGTGGCATGTGGTTCTTGGGGTCATTCCAAAGGCCCACCCCAGAGACCTGCTCCTTCAGCCTTTCTGGTGATTATGTAAGCGCCTGATCATCTGCTTAAAATACTTAGAATATCTTTTTCCTACACTGAATCCTGACAGATGCCAATTTTTATAAATTCTGAAATGTGTCCAAACTGGTCATCTCTTTCCGAAGGTTGAATCTCTAAATGAGCCTAAAACTCCATTTTTATAAACCCCAAGTGTGCCTCTTCCCCCCATCCTTTCTGAAGTGTCTTGGTTGGTGTGACATGGTGATTCAGCAAGAAATATTTATTTGGTCTCCATCTCTGTTTCTGCTCAAACCCCTGGAATTTACTGAATAATAGGGGCGAGTTATGTATCTTATGTTATCCGCAGTAACGTCTTTCACCCACACCTATGTTTATGCTAATGAGGTGATACTTGGTGACCCCCTAGGTAGTTTCAGGATGAGGACTGGTTGCTCCTATCATGTGATTAGATGGTTGGAAATTTCAGCCCCATCCTTGGGTCTCCAGGAGAGGAGAAGGGCTAGAGATGGAATAAATCACCAATGACCGATGATTTAATCATGATTTAATCATGTCTACATGATGTAACCTACATAGAAGTCCCAAATGCAGGGGTTTAGAAAGTTGGATTGATGAATGAATCCAAGTATGAAAAGGTGGTGTGCCCACAGAGGACCTGGGAGTACCATAAACTCCCCATATCTTGCCCTATACATCTCTTCCATTGACTGCTCTTAAGATGTGTGTATCCTTTATAATAAGTCAGTAAATGTATATAAACTATTTCTGAATTCTTCGAGCCATTGTAAAAAACAAAATCCACTGGCTATATGTGGCAGACCCTTTCCCGCTTTGCCATATATAGCCAGTTGGTTAGAAACTTGGGGTCCTGGGTCTTGCAATTGTGTCTAACATGGGGGCAGGCTGTGGGACTGAGTCTTTAACATGTAGAATCTGACACTAACTCCAGATAGATAGTATCAGAATCAAATTGAATTAACTTTCAGGACTCCAGCTGATGTCAGAACAGTGGTTGGTAAGGGTAAAAACCCCCATGCATTTGGTGTCAGAAGTGTTCTGTGGGTAGGGTGGAACAGACCATAATAGATAGGACTTATTTCCTCGATGTGGAATTTTTCACTGAGCTGGGAACCCGAACACCAATCTACCTTTGAGAGAGGCAGGAATCATTATGTCCTATGGGTTCGAGCCTTGGACTTCATAGGAATGATGAAACTAAGGTTATGTGATATAAATCTGCCATTAAAACTGGAGGGGACCACAATCCATTTAATGGAAGCACCTATCAATCTTCAGAAACATGTATCCAGTATGGTCCCATGACATAATTATGCAGTGGGCTTCAAAGCCTCTGCTATGTTTGCAAAATGTATTCAAGAGACAACTCATCACCTGATTTTTTAAAAGTTTTCAAGTTCGATTGTCTCTGTATACCGGGGACCCTGCCAGATCATACGGGTCTTTTCTTTGATCTGCTTAACATTTCTCAAAATGCCATCTTGACGCTCTTATTTGGATCCCCGAAAGGGCGGAGGTTCTCAATGTGCTCCTTGTGCAGCCTTGTCCAGGAAGGATGCCCAGTCTGAATGTATCAGTGATATTCACAAGACATCACAGATAGCCTTTTCTTTTTAATTGTGATGCAATGGAATGCCAACCAGGAGGGGGAAAAAACAGCAGGAGAGAAGGAAAAAAAAAACACATTACAAAGCATAAAGCCTTATGATTAATTACCTTGAGTTCAGATATAATTTAAACATATTGACTTGTCTGAAATAAGTGCCAGACAGTAGAGCTGGGGAGACAGGAAGTGCCTGGTGAGACTGCTGAAATAGGCTGGAAGGGAAGTCCAGGGGGGTACGGACATCATCATTTAACTGTTCTCCGCAGCCAGGCAGAAAATGGCCACAACTGCTGATGGTCAGTGGAATCAAAGAGATAAATTATGGCCCAACTCTGCCTTTGAAATGAATGGAAAGTTAGTCGATACTTCAACTTTATATAATCCTAAAAATATTGGTTCTGAGACCATCCATTACAACTGATTTTTTTCCCCCTTCACACACATGATCTGCCCAGAGATTTCTATGAGGGGCCAGAACTACCTTGCTAATTCCCAGCCTCAGGCGAACTGATGGGATTTCAGGCTCCCTGCTTAGCTGCAGCTCCCCAGCTGGAGGTAGAGTGGCACCAGCAGGAGTGAAGATGACTGCAAATTCTTCAGCATGAATGAAGCCCTGAGATCTGCATGCTGGGCCCTCATTTTGGGAGCCAGGCTGTTCCCAGTGCTTTTTGTAGCTGGCTTGGGGAAAACTGATTTCTTTGCAGTAAACTGGGACCAGATGCGTTTCTTTGTGTAGAAGGTTTAAAAATCCAACCAGCTGCTTTCAGTTTTTGATAATGGATTATGGTGTTGAGGGGCCTGCAACTCACTTTGAAACTCATGCATGCATAGGAAGGCCAAACGTGAGCATTCGGGCTAACCTCACTTCTGCATTTTAACACACCCTGGGCACATGTGATTCAGCGACCCCTTGAAGCCCAGCCTGTTTTATGCCATCTGGATGACAACAACATCATCCGCCAACGCCTGTCACAGACGCCTATTCATCCCATAGCCTGATTCCATGGATCCTCCTGGAGGTTCTTCTACTCAGCATGAAGAGCTGAATTTTGATTCCAGTCTCCCAAGTTTCTGAAGAGCTTGGGATCCGGCCTGCAGCTCCTCTTCCTCACACTGAGTCTCCTTGAAGCCTGCAGCTGTGCAAAAATTTCACACATACAGTGAGAGTAGCAGCCTCTTGGCTAGTTTTTCAAATAAACTCCCTGTCCTGTCTCTGATACTGAAACCCAAGCTCCACGCGGTAGGCAAGAAGGCATGTTTGCAGGTGGAGTCGCCCTTCCGGAGTGAAGTGGCAGAAGAGAAGAAGGGGGCTCTCCTCGGCTCTCTGGCTCAGGCTGCATGTAGATGCGGGCTTCCCAGGCCTCCACTAATTCAAGACAGAGAGCCCAGAAAACCATAGAGAACTCAGAGAGGATTCCAAGAGGATTTCAGGAACTGATTACATAATGAAAAGTAGAAAAATAGGGATTTGACTATCTTATTTGATTGAATTTTGGTAAAAAGACCTATATTAGTTAGGGTTTTCCAGGGAAACAGAACCAAGAGGATGTGTGTGTGTGTGTGTGTGTGTGTGTGTGTGTGTGTGTGTGTGTGAGAGAGAGAGAGAGAGAGAGAGAAGGGGATGGGTATTAATTTATTTTTAAGGATTGGCTCATGCAATCTTCAAGGCTGACAAGTTTGAAATTGAAGCCTGGAGATTTAGGAAAGAGTGCATGCTGTAGCTCGAGTCTGAAGGCAGATGCTAGCAGAATTCCCTCTTCCTTGGGAAGTTCTAGTCTTTTTTCTTTTAAGAAAGACCTTCAGCTGATGGCATGTGGCCCCCTCATATTACGGAGGGTAATCTGCTTTACTCAAAGTCTACTGATTTAAATGTTAATTCCACCCCCCTCCCCCAAAAAAATGCCTTCATGGCAATAGCTAGATTGGTGTTGGAGCAAACATCTGGGTACTTGGGTACTGTGGCCTAGCCAAGTAGATACATAAAATTAAATATATATATATTTCCCTGAAAGGTAAAATAACAAGGTACAAAGAAAGAAGTTGCCACATCATGGGTGATGGTAGAACCAAATGCATTCATCACACATCTGTGTATATACAGACACACACATATACACACACGTGTGCTCACATGCACACACATCCATCCCTAGGTGCCCTGAGCACATCCATGTAAGAGGGCAAATGAGCCTCAGGACAAAAAAATCTGTCAGTGAAGAAAGGAAATCAGAGATGCACAGCTCCCTATGTCTCAAACGTTTTCTGTCTGGATTTAAGAAAAACTGAAAAATTGGCTCTGGAAACTCTCCCCAACCTTTGCTCTTTCCTGTTGGAATTTCCTAAGGTAAAGACTGATTTTTTTTTTAAATGTTGCAGCTCAAATATCAAGATGTGCAGGTCAGAAAGCTTTGCACATACTACCCCCTTCTGCTTGTGATTGTCCTGAAGGGGGATGGATCACCACAGTGAGAGTCTCATCAGAGAGGCCCAACTAGGTGTTAAAGGGCAGCAGTGGTCCACATTCCAGTCCCTAGGTTTTCCAAGGAAGAAACCCTGAGTCTGAGAAATCACCAGGATTGTGTCTTTGGAGATACATAAATATTTGGTAAAATTTGGTAAAATCATAGTAAAACTTTTTCTTTTTTTTTTTTTTTTGAGTAAATATTGGCTATGGTAAAATAATAGTAATAATAAAAAATCAATAAAAAAGTGACTTGATGGTTTTCATTCTTTTTCTTTTCTCTCTGACTTTTGGCCAATATTTGGATGGCTGTTCTGTAGAGCATGCCTCTAGATTATTCTGCTTTATCTAGAGGCAAGATAGATATTGAAGGACCTATGTCCAGTCCCTGAGAAGCATTTTTTTTTTCCAAATCTGGTGTCTACTAAGCCACTTCTTTGGCCATTTGTGTAAGATTCCATCAGGAAGGGGGAATAAATGACTTGCAAGGTACCAAACCATTGAGTCTATTCCCAAATAGTTTTTCAGCCTCCATGCTTTTTTTTTTTTTTTTTTTTTTCCTTTTGTTACTGGGGATGAAACTAAGGGGCACTCGACCACTGAGCCACACCCCCAGACCTATTTTTGTATTTTACTTAGAGCCAGGATCTCACTGAATTGCTTAGCACCTTGCTTTTGCTGAGGCTGCCTTTGAACCCTCCATAACCCTGCCTCAGCCTCCTGAGCCACTGGGTTTAGAAGCGTGTGCCACGGCTCCCGGCTCTTCCATTCATCTCTGATAGTTGAGGAGTCACATAGTCTTTACTGTCATCACTATTCTGCTGATGGAGAATCTAAAAAGTTGGGAGATGAGGTACCAATTCCTTTTCTATGCATTATAAACAAACAAACAAAAAAGAATAAAACTTATAAGTTGCTACCAGGCCACTGGCTAGTTGTCCCTAGAGTAAGTTTGCCAGATTTAGTAAATTAAAATTCGTAATAGCCAATTAAATTTGGCCATTTGTGTAAGATTCCTTCAGGGAAGGGGACTAAATGACTGGCAAGGTACCAAACCATTGATTCTATTCCCAAATTTGAATTTCAGGTAAAGAAAAATTTCTTAGTGTAAGTATATCCTACACAATATTTGAGATATACTTATGGTACAAAGCATCCCTTGTTTCTTAGAAATCCAAATTTAACTGTAAATTTTATATTTTATCTGGTAATTCTATTCTTAAGGAGTCCCATTTTGATTGTACCCCAAGATTAGGGTACAAGATTGGTGTGGATTGGAGGCCACATTTTACTCCCTGTGGGTTTGTCTCCCTAGTTAATTAATCACTGTGAGAGTTAAACAAGGCATGTCTGTTCAGCTAATGCATTGTTATCTTATATCTCCTGGTTTATACCACTCCCCAAATGGTTCCTCGGAATACTTGGGTCTTACAAACGACTGGAATTGGGCTGGGGATGTGGCTCAAGAGGTAGCGCGCTTGCCTGGCATGCATGCTGCCTGGGTTCGATCCTCAGCACCACATACCAACAAAGATGTTGTGTCCGCCAAGAACTAAAAAATAAATATTAAAAAAATTCTCTCTCTCTCCTCTCTCACTCTTTCTTTAAAAAAAAAAAAAAAAAAACGACTGGAATAAGTTTGAGAAAAATTGCACATGTCTCTCTTGAAAAGTATCCATGCAACACTTGCTAACTAGCTTCAAGAAGGCAGGAGACATGTCTGTTATGTTCATTATTTAACCCCACATCATAGCATAAGAAGGCTCTCACTAGTATTTGTTGAGTGAATAAATAGCCGGGCTGCTAGTGAGCTCAGTGCTTGCCTAGCATGGCCAAGACCCTCAGTTCAATCCCCAATGCTGTAAAAAGAAAAAAAAAAACAAACAGAAAATAAAAATGAAGTCTTAGTCATTTTTTTATTCTCACTGTCTCATCCATCATGAGAAACCACTACTTTAACTATAAATTTTGGATGAAAACCAAACTGCACAAGATTATTAAAGATTCTTGTGGTTGTGAAATTAATTTAATTCAACATATGATACTTCAACTTTGAACCTGGGTCTTGCTAGCCAAATCTGGCCCTGGGATATATTTTATTTGGCTGGCCTACTGTTTTAGAAAAATGTGAACTTTTATGCTCTAAGACAGACATGAGTTGATAGCTCACCAGTGTATTTGCTGCTCCCAGCTGTCTCATGGGCTCTCTCCCCTTGCATACCTACCTGGCCTCGAGAAGAATTTGAGGTTCCGTGCCTACAAGGGGATGATTCATCAACCTTAAGAACAAAGATTTTGACATAAAACAGTTTTAGGGTTGAGGACTAGATCTCCTGTTTACTAACTGTATGATTTTGGAGAAATTATTTACCTACCTTAGCCTCAGGATCCTCATTGGCAAAAGCAATGCTCCTGATGATATTACTTACTTCATATAGCTGTTAGAGGGTCAAATGATATAATACATGAAAACTGCTTAGCATGCATCTGGCACACAGTAAGTGACCAACAAATGGTATTAATGTAATGAGAGGAATTGTTGTTAATTGTTTCACATGTAAGAAGACCAGGTTCTAGAAAAAAGAGATTTCCCTTGAAATCAGAAGCAGCCAATACTTTGTGTACACAATCTAGCAAGAGGGCAGCTGATGTATGGATACGTGGCTTAGTCTCTTTGTGCCATGTTATTTGGTCCTTGGTTACTTGGTCCTCAGGGTGGTGCTGTTGGGAGGTGCTGAGGGCCCTGAGGAGGGGCCTTGTGGGAAGTTCTTAGGTCACTGAGGACATATTCCCAAAGGGGACTGTGGGCCCCAGCCCCTTCTTTCTCTCTTCACCCTGGCTATGAAGTGAGCAATTGGCTCTGTCACTGGCTCCCCATTGTTGCCATCTGGCACACCCCCGCAGAGCCCCAAAGCAATGAGTCCACCTCATCCTGGACTGGAACTTTCAAAACTGTGAGCCCAAATCCACCTTTTCCTCTGCATATGTTAATTATCTTAGGGATAATTATAGCGATGGAAGGTTGACTAACAGAGCGGCTTAGAGATCGATGAAATTCACTACTGCATCTCTTCCGTGAAGATCAAGAAATAAAAGTCCTCTGGGTGTCCTCCACTTTTAGCTGATGAAACTACTTTCCTCACTTGTGTTTTCCTTATTCCTTTACATTCTCCCCCTTTTAAGTAATTAATGCAGGGCTTGTATGTTCCTGTAAACATGTGTGTGCCTGCATGCATGCATGCACACATAAATAACCTAACCATGTAAGGTTACAGGTTTGTGCCCACTGTCTGGTGGGGTTCCCAGGAGAAGATGAGCTGAACAGAGTTCCTGGCCCTGTCTAACCACCTCCCTGAGAGTTTATAAGACATCCTAGGGTTACGAGTGCACAAAAAGAAGACCATGCAGGCCAAAGAGAGAGGCCTTGGGAAAAAAACAGATCTGCTAGACCTGCCAGCCTTCATCTTAAACTTCTAGCCTCCAGAAGTGTGAGAAAATAAATTTCCATTGTTTAAGTTTCCCTGTCTGGTATTTTGTTGTAGCAACTTTGTGAAGATTATATAGGACTGGGTGCTCTTTATACTCTACCTTGCTTCTTGCTCTCAGGAGAAGGTCTCCTGAAAAAATAGTCTACCACTGCTATCTACTCCCCACCCCCCACATACACACTGGAGGGTGGCAGGTAAATAAATTATAAATGGTTCATTGATGTTAGATTGATAGATGAAAAAATCATATTATTAATGTTTTTAGACTTTATGGTCATTCACTGAATTATAAAATCTAAGGCTGACAGACTTGGGGATTGGGGATTGGAGCTGGATCCCTGTTTTAGTCAGTTTTTGTTCTTGTTGCTGTGACCAAAAGGTCTGACAAGAACAGTTAGAAGAGGAAACATTTATTTAGCTCATAGCTCCAGAGGCCTCAGTCCATAGATGACTGACTCCATAGTTCTGGGCCCAAAGTGAGGCAGAACATTGTGGCAGAAGATATGGCAGAGGAAAGCAGCTCAGGATCTGGAAGTCAGGAAGCAGAGAGATCTATGCTCACCAGGGATAAAATATAAACCCCAAAGTCACACCCCCAGTGACCTATTTCCTCCAGCCACAACCTACCTGCCTTCAGTTGCCATTCAGTTAATGTCTATCAGGAGATTAACTGATTGTGTTAAGGCGATCATAACCCAATCATTTCACCTCTGAACTTTCTTGCATTGTCTCATGCATGAGCTTTTGGGGGACACCTCACATCTAAACCATAACAGTCCCAATTCTGGCAATTTCTCTCTTGATGATTCCTTGGGAGAGTCATTTAATCTCTATGTACTTCAGTTTCCTCATCTTTAAAAAGGAACCTACAAAATTAGGAGATGAAAACAGAGGTTAAGAATAAGTCATATAGTCAAATGCAAAAACACTTGGAAGGTATTCCTTTGATATATATTACCTGCTACTATCATTATCATTACTTTCTTTGCCACAGTTTGCTTTTGAAGTGAGAAGGATTGTACTGAATGTATCAGGTACCATGTAGATGTCGTGCCCTGTGAGACATCAGTGGGTGTGTTTATGACATATCTGGATACACCCTGAAGGGTGCTGCAGAGGACCTTTCACATAGCAGGTGTCAGAATATACATTGAATTGAACAAAACATGCTGATATTTAGATGTCTTATAAAAAGGCACAATCATGTGTGTGTTTTTTGGTCAGTGAAGAGGTTGGTATTTTCCATCTGTTCCAGAGTACTGAGAGAAACCAGTCCTTCTGTCAAGTTAGCCTGTTTCATTTGGAAGACCCTAGAATTATATGTCTTTGGCTCAATATACTGTAGTTCTCCAAACCTAGAGAAGGCAAAAGGTAGAGTTTGTTACAGTCACATGCAAAAGTAGGTTGACAGGTTTCCCCATTGTTTTAGAAATTTTGCAAGTCTTGAAGCATTAAAGAACATTTACAGTGTGAAAAAAAAAACCAATTGTTAACTAGTGACCATCTCAAACTCTTTCTCCTGGTATCCACCATTCCCAGTGTGTACAGGCATGTACTGTTTAGTGTTTGTGTTTTCCTGTTTACAGAGACATTTGCCTAAACACAGAAACTTGGCTGCTTAGGGACACATCAACTCTTGTTGCATATCCTTCATCTGTGATCTCGATTCTCAGTTTATGAAATTGTAATCGATTGCTATGGCAACAATCATGATGTCACAAGACAAGCACAGTAACTTAAGGTGAGTAAGCAACCAGAGGAGCTGGTGAACTTGTGATGAAGAACCTTCAACCTTGTCAACATTCTTAGTTACTGAATCTATAGAAGAAAAAAAAAGTATAATGTAAAGACACTGCACATCAGTCTGGCTTCCACTTGGTGCTTGACATGATTGTCCTCAAAGTTTTCCATATAATCCAAGCACTCTGCTTAAAGGGTCTGATTAGGGAGTGTATAAAATAGCTAAGCCTCGAGTTGTTAAATTTTAGCACTTGGTTTTGTTTGCCCATCTTTTCTTCTCCCTGTGGAGCCTTACAATGTGCCTCTTAAATTTAAACGTGTATATGAGTCACCTGGGGTGCTGTTATAGGCCCAGATGCTGAGTGAGCTAGTCTGGGGTATGCGCTACTCTGCATTTCTGACAGCTCTCAGGTGACGCGAAGCTGCTGGTCCTCAGAGTGTGGAGACCTTGAGGTTAGAATTCCAATTTTAAGTAAAAAATGGAGAACTTGTGGGTGAAAAAGCAAAGGAGCACTTAACCTTCTAGTCACCAATAATAATAATAATACCGTGTCTTCAGAGTTCTGATCTACATGTTTCTTCACATTTTAGCTTTTCTGAAATGGGCATGTGGCCATCCTATCAAAATATTTTATAGCTACTAAGCGGTAGGGTAAATTGTGACATATGGGTTGTTGTCTGAAGATGTGCAAAACAAGTGGGCAGTAGCATTTGTTCATCCATTTTTCACTTCAGTTATTTATATTGGTGGCAACACATGGGGCCAAATTTTATATTTGTTCACTAATATTTCCATAAAACACTTGGCTCCACCCGGAATTTATTTAGACTGTAAATGTTATAGGAGCCTAGGTCCCACACACCTTGGCTTTTGATGCACTTGTTCTCCCCAGATGATCCTACCATGCAGCAAACTTTGAGAACCACCCTATGTTAAAATAGCTCCACAATTGCAGAATACCAAATGAGTTCGTTCTTGTGCACATTTCCAGGCAGCCAAAATCAGAAGAAATCGCCACCGTTGTCTTAGAAGATATCACAGACTTCTCCAAGTCTGGAGAGGCCAATTAGCTGATTTGTGCATAAGCAGGGATCTCAGCCTGGTGGCGATCCTCTCTCCATAGAAAGCATTCTGACTACATTCTTGAGATGCTATTTCATGTTCTGTGAGATATCAAAATGATGCATTTACCCTGGCCAAAACCCAGATGAAATTCTGGTTTCATTTGGCATGCCTCCAAATCATGTCAAATCCCAGATGCAGAGATCATCATCATGAACCCTGGTTATAAAATCCTCCATCTTTGTGATGCTAAGCATGGCTGTATATGGCCAATAGAGGGTCTTTCAATCCTTGTACAAAGAAAGTTTGTACTCAAATTGTGACACTAAATTAGAAAGTGTTGTGTTGTCATAAATATATATTACTATTTGCTAATGAGATAAAGCATTTACTTAAATCAATGGCATCTGGAGATTCTTGGGATCTTAGAATGGAGGTGAAAACAACAGGGAATACAACCCAACAACCTCGACATTTATTGTGTTATCAAACAAAGTCAGTGATTTTATGTTAGGGTCTCTCACTGGAGTCTCATGAGATCACTACCCCATTTTATAGAAGTAAAAGTTAGGGTTCTGGCATCCACTTACATGTTCTATACAACTTCCAAAAATAGGCCCTACAGAAAGTGTTCACCCCAGCTGACACTAGAACTGTCTCTGTGGTAAAAACTGTTAAATAATAAGTGTTTTGCCAACTGTGTTCCCCAGAATCCTAAGGTTTGGGGGAGGTCTCAGAGTTACAGAAAAGAGTCACATTGAGTGGAGAAGGGGCATGGTTGCAGTTAGAGAGAGAAGTGCTTGCTTGCAAACACTTGCAAGATACTGACTTCAACGATCCCAATCTGACAGCAGTCAGTCACCCAAAACCTTTAGGTTTCCTCCAAGATCCAGAGTAATGGGCACCTGACCTCTCTTAAACACTTTATTTGGAGTATGACTGTTAAACTTGCCTTAAGTTAAGAGGGGGTTAAAAAAAACTATGAAGAAACAAGTTAAGAGGGGGTTATCTGGGACCTGGGGTTGTGGCTCAGTGGTAGAGTGCTTGCCTAGCATGCATGAGGCACTGGCTTCGATCCCTGCACCACATAAAAACAAACAAACAAACAAAATAAAGGTAATGTGTCCATACACCACTTAAAAAAATCTTAAAAAAGGGGGTTATCTTATAAGATATACTTATAAATTAATATAAATAATTGATAATGATTACTTTTTTAAAACCTCAGAGATTATGATGTCAAGAGGTTTTAGAGTTTATTTTAAAGTGGAATGCATTTTGCAAATAAATCATATGTAGAGTCCTGCCTGGTAGAAAAAGATACATAAAGTTGACAAGGTGCTCAGATCAGCTAAATTCCTGATGTCTTCTCTCTGTCACCTCTGTTGGAGGTAGAGAATGAAATCTCTATCATGCTAAGTGAAATAAACCAATTCCCCAAAACAAAGGCTGAATATTCTCTCTGATATGTGGATGTTGACTCACAGGGTGGGGAGGAGGAGTGGAGGTTCCCCAGACTGGACAGACAGAGGAGGAAGAAAGGAGAGATGGGAATAGGAAAGACAGTAGAATGAGTTGTACATACCATTCCTATGTTCATATATGAATGCACAACCAGTGTAACTCCACAACATGTACAACCACAAGAATGGGAAGTTATACTCCATGTATATATGATGTGTCAAAATACATTCTACTGTCACATATAACTAAAGAGAACAACAAAAGCAAACAAACAAAGAAGAGTAGGCATAGCACCACCATATGACCCAGCTATACCCTCCTTCGGTAATTATCCTAAAGAATTACAATCATCTTACTACAGTGACACGTTTTTTAGCAGCACAATTCACAATAGCCAAACTGTGGAACCAGCCTAGGTGTTCATTAACAGATAACGGGTAAAGAAAATGTGATCAAACATACCTTGGGATTTTATTCAGCCATAAAGAAAGATGCAATTATGTCTTTTGCAGCAAAATGGATTATGATAAGGGAAATAAGTCAAACTCAGAAGGTCAAGGATTGTATGTTTTCCTCTCATATAGAGAAGCTAGAGAGGAGAAAGGTAAAGAAATATGGGGCACATCTCATGAAAATCAAAGGGAGATCAGTAGAGGAAGGGGGAGCAAGAGGTAGAAGGTAGGGAGTGAGGGGGAAAAGCGTGGGGAGCCATGTTGGTCAAATATTGTGAATATGTGACTCATCATTGTGCACAACTACAATGCACCAACGAAAAATTGTGAAAAAAAGGAAAAAAAAGAATGAAGTCTCTATCCAAAAGCAAATCTCATCTCTTCCTGCTTGCTGGGTTCCTGAAACTTACAATCACACACATGCACGCACGCGCACATTCACACAGCACAGAATTATACAGTTGGTTATAACATCTTACTGGTTACAACTTTCTAATAAGAACATTTAGAATAATTTAATATTGTAACTTATAGTCTTTATTCCTGTTTCCTTAATTATCCAGAAAATGTCTTTTGTAACACTTTTTAAAAACCATGATCCAATCAAGGTTCACAAATTGCATTGGGTTATCATGTCATTTCTAGACTTTTGAAAATCTAAAATAATTCCCTCTTCTTCTACTTTTTTTCCCCTAATACTGACCCTTTTTGAATTTTCCAGGTTGCTTGTCAATGGGAATCATCCATTGAGTTTTTAATATGAACTGTGTTACTTTTCCAGAATTTTTTTGGGGGGTGGTACCAGGAATTAAACCCACGGGTGCTTAACCACTGAGCTACATTTCCCAGTCCTTTTAAAATTTTTTAATTTTGAGACAGGGCCTTGCTAAGTTGGCTAAGGTTGGCTTTGAACTTGTGATCCTCCTGCCACAGCCTCCCAAGCCGCTGTGATTATAGGCATTGTGCCCAGCAAATTCTATGGTTTTTAAATGGATTCTTTGAAATACTGTTCTTTGTTTATTTTTTTCCTGTTCCATTTTTAACTTCTTTAAATATTTTATTGTTTTTTCTATATCTGGAAACTCCATCACCTGAAGTTCTTGGAAGTCTGATGGTTGGTTTGTTCTTTCTGGTGTCTCTTGTAATTTGGTAATTTTTAATCACGAGCACCTATTTTATTGAGATAGGATCCTGAGGGACTTGGATAGAAGGTGTATCCCTATAAGGAATTTCGTGTTTCATTTTACTGGCATGCAGTGGGGCACACATAGGGCCATTTAATTTTATTTTTCAGGTGAAGTTTCCTTATTATCCAAGATGGAATACACTGGACCCCTGGACATATATTTTTCCAATTCACAGTGCTGCTTAGAAAGAGTTTCCATTGTGACTATTTTTTCTGTTGTTTCCCTGAGCTTGGGGGGGCTAGTGATCACCTTCCCATCTTGCATATCTAGTCTCCCATTCCCCCATGTGACCGTTAATCCCCAGGGTTCTAGATGCCTAATAGCATTTGCCCCAGGGCAGACCCATATTCTCCATTAGCTCACCACTCTAGTTCAGTTCACCAGGCAGCTCTTCACCCATGTGGATCTACCTTATTTTCATGCAATTTCAGTAGGGCATTAAAATATGCTGTAATTGATTCTGCACTAAGAGTTCTGCAGCAGGCGGATTTTCAGAGTAGCTGATCTGCCATGCTGCGGGAAGCAAACCCCCCTACCTAGCTCTATGACCTAATTTCCCTTAGTTTTACCTTCTTCACTCCTCTCCAGCCATAGTGGCCTTTTTTTCTATAATTAACACACATTAAAACCTCACAGCTATCTCAGAGTCTTTTCACCTGTCATTTGTTTTCCTTAAAAGACTCTTTCCTCCAATTCTTCACATGGTTGCACTTTATCACCAGTCTGAGCTCATGTTCTACCCTCAGATTCTTCCCTGACCAATCTTAGTTACTTTGTCTTACCTTAGCCTAATATGTCTTCTGCATAGAACTTTCCAGGGCCTAACATTATTTTGCTTATTGATTTATTTATATTTTAGTTTCTAGAATGTAAACTGGTTAAGGGCAGGGATCCTATTCTGGAAAAGTACTTGGCACAAATCAGATAATCTAAAAGTAAATATTTGCTGACTGGTTGGGTAATATCCCCTGTGTCTTCTGCTGAGATACCTCCCTGGAAACCAGGGCCATGTCGATAGTTGCAATAGCCAGCCAACTATAGCAAGGCCACCATGGAAGTGCATCCTGTGCTTTGTAAGGGACAAATGTATATGTATATATGTATATGTGTGTGTGCATACATGTATGTGCATGCATGTGTGTGCATGCACATGCATATAACTATATTGTAAGTCTAGAAAAGGAAACAGGTCTAGCTGTATAATCCACATCTATACCTCTTGAATCATCAAGCAATCAAAAACTATAATTTCTACCTTGGTACCCAGGGAAACTTTAAGAAAGTGATGCAGTGGGATGAGATGAACTCTTCCTTAATTCATAGTTCCATGCCTTTAGATAGATTTTTAAAAATTCTGCTGCCACAGCTATGAAGCCATCTCCAAATTTATCCCAATGGCCAAAACACTGAAAAGGGTTTGCAGGAAAGCAATTAACTCACTTTAGGAAGTGTCTTTCAAATGTATAAGTTGTATTTTGGACTATGAATGCATAAATGGCTGTCCCTTCACTGAAAAGTACTAAAATTTTTGTAGGTTTGTAGTATGACACTGATGATGTTGACGATTGAAAGGATAGTCAAGCACTCCAAAATTTTGAATCAGGGTAGATGTGTGACCCATATCTTATATAAGGGTGAAATTAAAAGCATTTAATAGACATTGGATCTGGATACCAGCCATAGCACAGGAGCAGAGAGTCTCCTACCATGTCAGGACAGGGTGGTGGGGAGATCAGTGGGCTCAAGACAGCCACTGTCCAATAACTGGAATAATATGGAAGTATTTCAACATTTTATTAACCAATATGTATAAGCCAAATATAAGTCTTGATCTTATGGGATCATGATTGGTCTGAGCTTCCAAGGACCTTAGAAAATGTCTAGTTCTGAGATTTTCCTGTTTATTCTTTTTAAAAAAGTTATTCAAATTTGTTACATATGACAACAGAGTGCATTTCAATTCATAGTACACATACATAGCACAAATTTTCATATCTCTGGTTGTACACAATGTAGAGTCTCACCATTTGCGACTTCATACATGTACTTAGAGTAATGATGTCCATCTCATTCCACTGCCTTTCCTACTTCATGTTCATTCTTAATTTATGGAAACCAATAAGCTATAGTTTAGTTGTAAGCTATTTTAAAACTTTTTCCAACATTGTCTCTTAGTTCCTTTCCCATATATTTTAGAGTTGGTTTCATCCATATATGATCATGAATTTGTGAAGCGTAGCAGTTATAAAAGGCTTCTCAGAAGCATGTCTGCTTAAAAAAAATCTTTTAAAAATGACTGGTCATGGATAATTATCTCTGCAGAGAACCTTCCATCTATTAAGTGAACAAATATAACTTCCTTCTATTTCTCCATTATAGCTGAACAGAAGATACAAATTAATTCTAAAGCCTCATTTTAGTCCTAAATTTCAGTTTTTATGACCAAAGCTGTGTATCATGGAAAGAGACGTGACTTTCCAGAATCTGAAGACTTTTGTAAGAGACCAAAGGAAAGTTCCTGAACAGTACTTACCATCTACAGTAGTCTCTCAAAAATGCTTTTTGAACCTGAGGTAAAAATGAGAAGGGGAAGGTCAGCTAAGAAGTAAAGGAGAACAGGAGCTCCCAATAAATCACAACTAGTCATCAGACTCAACCACTCAGTGTTCATGAACTTGCTCATCTTCTGATGGAAGGCAGGTACATAGTGGGGTGTCTATTGTACTGTGCATATCCTCTCCAGGCACGAAATTGAGACAGTTTTCTTGAGTACTGTCCAGAGGTCTTTCCCCAAATTACTTTTTATGATTCCAATGACAGTTTTTCCAAAAATGTGGCCAATGTGCGGGAATTGTTTAACAACTATATCAAGGGAAAATAGAAATATCTTACTTATTTAACTGGACCTTCAGTTTTTAAAAGAAGACAACTTGTTCATCAAGTGCAAAGAAGGTGAGATAAATTTGGCATTTTGCAGCAGGAAAGAAATATTAAGGAGAAGTATTATATCTGTGGTCCCAGGAACTGTGTAGTTGAAGTTTGGGAGAGGGTGTGCTAAGGAAAAGGGAGGAAGGATAAACTGTTTTTACAAATGAGATTTCTTTAGAATCCAGAAATAGAGAAAGTAGTTTACATACCCTTGCACATCTGTGTAGACTTGCAAGATGTGCTTTGCCTAATTCTTAGGTTGTACTGTGTGTGCTGTTGACATGCAGAAGCCCAGTGCTGTTTTAATATTTATGCTGTTAACAAACTCCTCCTGCCCTAGCTTCTGTTTATAATGGAGGATCAGGACAAGCACTGGCATTTTAAAGAGATCAAATTTAGACTCAGAAGGGACAATGTATATCAATTTCTTTTCCTTGGGGGAACAGGGAGAATCTCTTTTCTAGCTTTATCAGAAAATACTTTATTTTCTATATAATGTCAAGAATATGATCACAAAATATACTGACGCAAACATTCTCTATTTGCAGCTACAGAATTCTGTGTTGAATAGTGTGTTTAAATCTTTAGTCCCACATGCAGTAAAGGGCAGATCCAGGTGATCATGAGTATATTGCATGTAAGAAAGAACCTCCAACCTCAAGACAAGTAGCCCCTAAAATTTTTCTACATTGTTTTTTATATTGTTGTCTTTTTTGAAGGTTTCAAATGTGGCAACCATTTCAAATTCTTCTTGCATTTCTCTTCCTTTCTTCAGGATGTCTTAATTGGGCACCCAGGCTCACTTATGCTCATTCATCTGTCATTAGCTCCTGTTCATTGGAGGGATCTTTGCTTCACATCTTTCCTGCCAATCATAAAAATTCCTTTCCAGACATGCAGTTTCTGTGCAGCAAAGTTGGATCACTTAGCCAGTACTCCTGTGTACCTCATAACTGTTGAGGGATGAGGACCATTTTGGTGGCCCCATTTGTCCCCCCATCTCCTTGACCATCACTCCATCCTACTGAGTATTAACCTCCTTAAATGTGGGAGGATGCACAGGTGAAGCTGCTACTCTAATCAGAAGGAGGACTTTACTCAGCCTCTGAGTTTTTCTGTGATTTCGTCTGGTAGAGCTAGAGCTCCCGTGTCTTTTGAAAGCAACTTTCGTTAAAAAGGAAACTCCTTAATGCATTTACCAGCTCATTTCACTTTGGATCCAACAATTATCTACAACCATATTATAATAATAAGCCATATGACCTATTGATAAAGAAGTGTGTGTGCTCAGTGAGGGGCTGTCTCTAGGTGAAAATAAAGACTTGAAAATCTCAAGCTTTGATTGGGAAGCCTCTCTTCAGCACTCACGAGGCGCTCTTGAAGCTGGCAGGGCCACACACTCATTCAAGTGGCTTGAGTTCTACTTCACACCTGTTTGAGGGCTGTGCCTTTCCACAGCATTCCTCTCCAACCCAGAACCCCTTTGCCCTGCTATCCCTTGTTGGTGCTTTGTCTGGGAATAATTTTTTTAAATGAACTGAGATTAACAGGCAACGGGGTATTTCTTTTCCCTTGTGTTCCTTCCACTTCTCTCTCTTCTTTCGTTTTCTACTCCCTTTGTTCTTTGAATCCTTCTTTTTATGCCTCAACTTCTTCTGTTCAAAATGGAAAGCCCTGTGGTAGAGTTAAAGCCCATCCCAGGAGGGCCGGGACGGAGGCAGTTGGAGGTTCTTTCTTACATGCAATATACTCATGGTCACCTGGATGGTCATTCCACTGGCTTTGCAACTCCATAGGCTCAGAGTTAGACATGATCCCTCAAGAAGGTCACATACACACCACAGTGCTACGTGACTGTACGGTCCTGCCCAGAGTGTGCTATGCCTTAGTCAAAAGAGAAAAGAAAAGAAAGCCTCTGTCTTGAACAAGCACACTTTCAATACAGATGTGTAAAACTTTTGGATGTTTCCTCCTTTATATAACATATATGACATATTCCATCCATGATTCCTTTCTTCTTCCTCCTCTTCCTCCTCAAAGAGAGAGAGAGAGAGAGAGAGAGAGAGAGAGAGAGAAAGTAGGGAAGGAAGGAAATGGCCATGGATTGCTCTCTCTCTCCACTCTGAGACTGTGTGTGGAGTACAGGAAATAGAGAGGGTCCTCTAACTCCTCTCGGCTCCACCATCGGCCATCCTAGGACCCCCTCTCTGAGCCTCTCTGTGCTCAGGTCTGGAGTGAGGTGATGGGCTAGAGGTCTCCATGGTCTCCTCCACAATTTTGATTGACCCTTTAAGCAGCAATACTTTTAAAGTTTTCGTTTCACACTCCAAATTTTTATAGAGAAGCTGGGGTGGGGGGATCCTGATTATTTTTCTGTGTCTTGCCCTGAACACCATTAGCGAGAAGGCCCCTTGTCAAACATCACGTACAGCAGCCAAGGTTTAGCAATATGGTTAAGTCAGGCTACCAGAAGTGAAGCCAAGCAAGGGATTGAGGACTTAACTCAGTTCTCCAGCTGAGTCCTGGGAGACTCGGTCTTTTGAGAAGCATCCACTGTATCAGGAATTGAAATGAGCTGGAGAAGCTGGTGAAAGCAGGCTTTCTCATGACAAATGCAGATGTGGCCAGCAGGGGGGTTTGCCTACAGGAGGAATACAGAAGGAGGTCCTCTGAGAGGCATCCATCATCCCCACAAATACTTCCTTAAAAGCTACCTTTAAATAATGGAAAATGCATGTTAATATGTATGTAGACAATGGAGCTTGGATAGGCCTCCTGTTGTACAGTGTGGAGAGTAACAACTGAGCGTCTCTGTCCACTGGGAGGCAAGATGTCTGCAGAGACCATAGCTGACTGTGAAATTCAGCCCGCTTCTCACTTTGCCCATCACGGCCATTCTGACAGTGAATAATTCTCTATTCCTCTTTCAGGGTTTGCCAAATCGACACTGTTTAGACATTCAACTAATAGTGGCTTCCAGCCTTCTCACCAGTCCTCCTCATCAGCATTAGGAGTTGGCCAGAGCACCCTGGGATCCAGGCAGGGGGAGGCAAGCAGGTTTAAGCAAAGGGAGGCAGCAGAGGCTGGGATGGTATCATCTGAATTGCAAGTCTTGGCGCAACATGTTCCAGTAGCGTTTATGCTGATGTCCTACTAAATTAGCCTGTCCATTCAGAAATGTCGAAGTCAGAACAAAATGTTGATAAAATGAAAATATACGCCCCTGAGCTGGATCCACTGTGGCAGTCATTATGTGTCATTGTGACCACAATAAGGAGACTATCCTGCCTGCTGGAAAGGCAAAGTAGAACTTGGATATCTTCTGGTCCCTATGAGAATGATGATTTAAGCATTTGCCTGTGTTCCTTAAGCCAACCATTGCAGACAGAGGGGGAAAACTGTACTTGGGTTTCATTTATCTCATACTTTCCGCGTGCTGGCTCCTTACTTGCTTTGTCTCCCTCATTCTTCATAATAACTCTATAAGGAATACACAGTCATTCTCCATCTGGAAGGGGAGAAGACCAAAGGCTTCTCACATAGGCAGGAAGGGGCAGATCTAGGACGCAGACTTGACCTGACGGGGGCACTTACCCAACGGTGGATGGATGCTGTCATCCAATCCTGGATTCGGCATTCTTTCAGAGGAAAAGGTCTAGCTTCCCCCAGCCCAAGGTCCTAATGGAGGACGAGAAATTTCCCCTATGGGGTATCTGAGGCAGGAATGAAATGGCTGCTTGGTCACTTGTGGTTGTGATTCAGTTCTCCAGGGAGCCTGTTTTTAAGGGTGGTGCTGACCAGGTTATGAGCCCGAGTGGTACCATCGGTTCTAAAGTGGGTAACCCAAACAACTGTGCATGCTGGGCTCTCAGTGTGTACAACTTCAGGCAGCAGAGAAACAGTAGCCCTAACCCATATAGATTCAGTCAGCATGGAAGAAGGGGCTTCATACGGATGGGCAGAAGAGTTCGTTGGTTGAGGGCTATTAAAAGTAGCCAGCAAAGCATGTGGATTTGGGGAATCTTAAGAAGAGACAAAATTCTGTTCTGGTCTGAATATGTCCCCTAAATTTCACATGTTGGTACTATAATCCCCAAATTCATATGGTAAAGATAGTTGAGGGTTGAAACTCTGGGGTGTACCCTCATGAATGGATTAATTCATGGACTAATGGGTTATTGACAGAGTGATTTTGTTACAGAAGCAAACTCTCCTTGATGTGCCTGCTCTATCTTGCCATTTGATGCCCTTTGCCCTCACCAAATGCTAAGTGAATGCCAGCACTATGCTCTTGGGCTTCTCAGCCTCCAGAACAGTGAACTAAATAAACCTCAGTTCTTTATAAATCATCCACTCTGTGGAATTCAGATACAGCAACAGTGAATGGACTAAGACAGGTATCATGTTTGGTTTGGGACCTGAAGGCTAGGTGTTAGGCACTCAAGTTCCCCTTCCGGTTCAAGAATGTCTTATCAAAAGAAATTGCCTGGATAAACAGAGAGACTCCTGATTTTGTGTGCCAAAACACAACTGAGCTTCCACAATGGGTTCTTAGTTCATCTGAGTCCCTACAGCTGTGTGCCTCTGCAGTCTAGAGCAATTTCAATGCAGAGGTAGTAACTTTTCCAACCATGTAGGATATTCCGGGTTGAAAGTATACTTACTCATCATGCCTTGCCCAAATCCTGCTGTTCTGTTCCCAAACTGCTGTATTACCACAATTTTTCCAGATGCAGTGGCCAGTGTGTACATTCATTCACATGAACGGAGGGGAAAATGGCAGAGGGAGTCAGAAAAAAAGAGTGCTAGGGATTGAACCCTGGGCCTTGTGCACGCTAGAGACAGCATCTCACTGAGTTCCTTAGTGCCTCACTTCTGCTGAAGCTGGATTTGAACTCACAGTCCTCCTATCTCAACCTCCTGAGCCGATGGGATTACAGGCATGGGCCACTATCCTGGCCCCTCACTTACTCATCTTCAAAATGTACAGTCATACCACCCCAGCATTTTGTAGAAAATATACACAACAGGCCAAGTGGACACAAACTGAAGCATGATACTTTGTACCCAGCTCCTTTGCACAACCAATTTCCATGAAACTGGCTGAGCAAAGGAAAGTTGATTCTGCCTGTGGGCTGAGAACATGCCAGGGACATGCCCAAAACACAGCAGCAAGCTTCCTTTTGTTGCTAAAAGCTTGGTCACTGTCCCTGATGCCAATCAATAATGAGGACATGGTTTTGAGAAAAAAGGAAAAAGAGATGGTTTTTTGCTTTTGCTAGCAAAGGAGAAACACAGGGGACACCTGTCCTAAAGGCTGTGATTCTGTCCATCAGCAGGAACAAGGGACTTTTAAAGAAGTGATTCAAAAGGCTACATTCCACAGGAGTTCTGACTGGAGTTATAATTCACTTGTTAATTTGGGAGAGAGTCCTTTCTGAGATCTTCTGGTACCCTCCCCAAAGTCTGGATTACTTCATTCTTATGGTGGGTGTGAACTCAAGGACAGATTAATCTGCCTAAAGTGGGAAGAAAAGGTAATCCCATTTCCCTGAGATTAGGGAGTGGAGAGATTAGGGTGGAGTAGGGAGAAATAAATTGGAGTTAGTCCTAGAGGAAGGTTCTAGAAAAGCAGCAGCAGCAGCAGCAGCAGCAGCAGCAGCAGCAGCAGCAGCAGCAGCAGCAGCTCTAGCGGCAGTAGCAGCAGAAGCCGGACCTGTGTGGAGGTGCTCTTCAGCGGCAGTTCTCACTACAGCGCTAGGATGAGTCCGGTTCGTGTTTGTCTGTGGAGATCTCTCTTATCTCACTTGCCGGAGGGAAATCGGGCTGAAGCCACTGAGTCCAAGATGGAGAGAGAAAAGATACAGTTCCGTAAACTCTTTATTGGTGGCTTAAGTTTTGAAACCACAGAGGACAGTTTAAGAAACTACTACGGGCAATGGGGAAAACTCACAGATTGTGTGGTTATGAGGGATCCTGCAAGCAAAAGATCAAGAGGATTTGGTTTTGTAACTTTCTCATCCATGGCTGAGGTTGATGCTGCCATGGCTGCAAGACCTCATTCCATTGATGGGAGAGTGGTTGAGCCAAAACGAGCTGTAGCAAGAGAGGAATCTGGAAAACCAGGGGCTCGTGTGACTGTGAAGAAGCTGTTTGTTGGCGGAATTAAAGGAGATACCGAGGAACACCACCTTAGAGATTACTTTGCAGGATATGGAAAAATCGACACCATCGAGATAATTACGGATAGGCAGTCTGGAAAGAAGAGAGGCTTTGGTTTTGTGACTTTTGATGACCATGATCCTGTGGACAAAATTGTATTGCAAAAATACCACACCATCAACGGTCATAATGCAGAAGTAAGAAAGGCTTTGTCTAGACAAGAAATGCAGAAAGTCCAAAGTTCCAGGAGTGGAAGAGGAGGCAACTTCAGAGGAAGATCTGATGGATATGGAAGCAGACATGGATTTGGGGATGGCTCTAATGGATATGGAAGAGGACCTGGACGTGGCGATTTTAGAGGTAGCCCTGGTTATGGAGGAGGAAGAGGAGGCTGTGGTGGTAGAGAACGTGGATATGGAAACCGGGGTGGGGGCTATGGAGGTGGTTATGACAAGTATGGAGGAGGAAATTATGGAAGTGGAAGTTATAATGATTTTAGAAATTATAACCAGCAACCTTCTAAATATAGTCTAATGAAGAGCGGAAACTTGGGTAGCAGGAACATGGGGCGACCACGTGGTCGAGGAAATTATGGTCCTGGAGGAAGTGAGGGTTATGATGGGAGGAGCCGATACTGAGCTTCATCCTATTTGTCTTGAGCTTCATTGTATAAATAGGAGAGGATGAGAGCCCAAAGATAACTGAAGAGCTTCAGGTTATTGAAATAACAACGTTAAGGAAACTCTTATCTCAGTCATGCATAAATATGCAATGATATGGCAGAAGACACCAGAGCAGATGCAGAGAGCCATTTTGGGAATGGATTGGATTATTTAGTAACATTACCTTACTGTGGGGGAAGGATTGTAAAAATAAAAAATAATAAAAGCCTTTGAAACAGTTAAAAAAAAAAAGAAATTGCCTATTGTGTTCTGAAATTCTTAGTAAAGTTTCCTCTTCCTACACATTTCTCAAGGTGATAATTGTTGTTTAGGAATCACAGTGGCTACACATGCCTGCCTCATTCATTGGGACATTTTCTTGGCTACTCGGCTGTTTTCCTGAGTGTAGGTGTTGGTTCTACATAGACTGTAAGGGACTTCAGGGCAAGGCCTGTTTCTTCAATATTTCTGTAATTATTTCCCCCCAATACTTAGCATGTCAAACACTGCACTTATAAAATACAATGAATTTCAGTGCCAGTCATTGGAGAGCTTACATCGTAGACACAAGCAAGTAAGTGGAGATTGTGCTAAGTATTATATGTGAGAATACTTATGGTGTGAAAAGGGGAGAGAGTTTTGTATCATGTATGAAATCTTTGCTAAATGAATGAAGTATATGCATGAGAAATATAATAAAATAATGAAAGATCTGTTATATTAGGAGTCCTCATATCATAAAATGTTCCTTTTGGATAGAAAACAAAAGGCCACGTGCTCATATCTCAGTTACCCTGACTCCTATGGTTTTTAAGGTTAAAAGGGGTTTTATAGTGTTCAATGGAACTCTCCCCTCTAAGACACAGAGGTTGGCTAGCCTCAGTTTACCATATCATCACAACACAAGTTGCGTCTTCTCCTTCCTCACCCACGGCCTCCTCCAGACAACACTAACTCAGAGGACCACAGGCTAACGCAGCATCCTTAATAACCCTGGTTATTGCCTTGATTTAGCTTTCCCTAATCAAAGCACAGCCCTCGTGTAGAAGGGAATTTCCAAAAAGCTGCCTGAGGCTGCTGATCAACAATTCATTTTTAGCATTTCTTTTTAAATCGCTCTAAGTCGTTGCACCTGGGTCACAGTGACAGCTGAATAAGGGGGCTGAGCGGCAACGTTCCGGGCACCAGGTTGGTGAGCCCCCTCCACCATGTATATGCATGAGCTCGCCATTTGCATAAAGTGAAAAAGCATCGCTCCCATTAATCACCGCATTCATCTTAATAATTAGTGGCAATAATGTTGAAGAGCGGTGGTCTCCACATCGATCTCTGCGGCACCATGGGCTATTTCTGTTGCAGATGAATGATCATCAAGAGTGACAAGTTGATGTCTTTGGATCGACCACCCCAGCTCCACGTGTTTTACAGCCTGGCAGCTGGTCAGGAAGCTCGAGTGATCTGTGGGGCTAATGCTGCCCCTCTAACAAGACCAGTAAAAAGGAGTGATGTGACACCTGGGAGGGGGCTTGGGAAAAAGTCCCTGACCACTTTAAGGGGCCCTTGCTTAGCCATATGCATAGTAAACTAGCCGTAACTGCAAAGCAAGAGGCTATTTGTCATAAAGATTATGACTCTATGGTTAAGCACTTGAAAGGCTACCACTTGCTCTCAGACCTTCTCCATAAAAGATTGGCTTGGGGTCTGTAATTTGCCAATGCTTCTGGGTCAAGAGAAAGCCGTTTCAGATCAGAAATGTAATAGAACGTTTTAAGGCCCGTGGTACCGTGCCAGAAGGAGGGAAGTATTAATAATTTTCACCGTTTTTTTAAAAAACCCTATCAGGTTAAAAAAAAAAAAACAGAAGTCACAAAGGAATCCACAGGAAGATTTGAAGAGAAACTACAAAGGACTTCATTAATACAAAAGGGGAGATTAGTCAGAGAACAAAAGAATAAGGAAGAAGGCAGCAAATGGAAATCCAGAGAGGAATTATAATAATGTAGGATTGGGGAGAGTAGCGGGTAAAAACTAAGGGGGAATTAAAACAAAGGCTCCTCAACTTCTAAGATCCTGAGATCAACCTGGATATTCCCACTCTGTGAGGAGAAAGACCAAGCAAGAGCGGCCGGGAAATTCAGGTTCCAGATGCAAGTTAAAAAAAAAAAAAAAAAGGAACAATTAAATTTCTCCAGCAATCTGGGATAGCAGAGCACTATCAGCAAAGCATTTGAGTTGATTTGGGAAATTTGATAATACTTATTCTTCTGCTCGCTCAGTTTCTATTCACCACAGAAGGACTGAACCTACCTTTGTGATCTCTCCTCCTGCCTTCAACAGAGGGCACGTCTGCAGCATCTCGATTAAATTGATAAAAAAAGCTCCTAAAGAGAGTCAACTGTTTCCAGTGGCTGTTTTCTTAGGGGTATATTCACATGCCACACTCACCAACATGACATAAAGAGAATCAATCTTTGCATGTCCCCCACTACTTACGGAGTTTCTGTACTTGTACATTTTCTATGAGAGGAACAACACACTGAATCTAGTCAATGTCTGCATATAAAGCATCTTGGAGAAAGAAAAGGTTTAATTTGCTTAAGCAATGGCCTACTCTGTACACTACTGGATGTTCTCAGCAATTCTTTTTTTAAGATCTATGTGGGATGTGTGCATGCATGCGTGCGTGCGTGGGTGCATGTTATGGGCAGTTTTATGTGAAACACAGCCAACTCAACTTTGGGGACAAGACATGACTCCAAAGAGAGCACTTAGAGGATTTGTTTGTTTGTTTGTTGTTATTCATTTTTTTTTTCCTCCTCTTTGCAGCATTATCTGGCTTTGGTACCTAGAGAGAGATTTTGTTATACCTCTGTGCTAGGTTTTGAAGGCAAAGTAAGGGTGCAACTGAAAAAAAAATCTATAAATGTGTGAATAAATTGCAGGGATGATATGTGACCTCTTCAATTAAGTCCCTAAATATTGGGTCTTGCATGATCCTATTCCTCCCTAGATATGAAGGATGCTAGAAAGAAAGGGTCTTCTATATACAGGTTTGGAAATTGAACAAGGTTATGGGGGATGTGAACAATAGCATCCTCTTGCTCTATGGTGGCAGGAGGGAAAGGAGGGAGCTAAATGACCTCGAGAATCACAGCATTTGAACCAACAAAGGAGGAACAGAATGGGACTCCATCTGGGGGTCACTGGTCTGTCTATTTTGACCTGAGGACAGCTTGACCCTCATCAGCTAAATGGGTGCATTCCTAGGGCACAGAGTCCACACACGAAGTACTTGATTTGTGTTTTCTGGGTAAGATCTGGGCATTTTGCAAGGCCAGGTTTTTCCCTTCTTACCCTCCTCTCCAGCGTGTCTTGCTGTGCATGGTTTCTTTGCCCTGCTGCTGGGTGTCTGGCATGTGAGCGGGTGTTTTTAATTGGACCCTCTGCAATGCATTTTCTGACACTCATTTGGTTACATTATATCCTATTCTGTTATCAAACAAATTTGCTGTCAAACAAAAGATCAATGTTATTGTAATGTCCTACTTGATGGATTAAATAGGGTATTATTCAACTCTTATTAAACAATCAAGAAAAACACACTGGGACACGCTTTCATTCGCAGCTGCTAACAAATACAGTGTATCTGATCTGTGATTAAGAAACAAAGCAGGAGCAGTTATTTTCAGATTAATTAAACAAACAAGTAGGATTTAGGGACCAGGATTTTTTTTAAAACCCAGTACAATTCTTTGAAACATGTTTGGAAAAGGACATAATTTACTTTAACTACACGAGTGAACACTTAAGAATATAAAATCTTTGGGTGACGCGATTCTGGGATTAATTGCCCAGAACTATCTCGGTGCCATAAACAAAACCATTCTAGGGACGGACCTTTCAGTCCGTTTTTTTTTTTTTTTTCCTTCCTTGTGAGTAAATGTCCATTTAGAGAGCTTTTCTAAATTTAGAAGCAATGTTCATCAATCATTTATAATAAGCACCGAATAACTGCACTTGCCTGCCCGAGACGCATCCCCCCTTGCGAGGAGTGCTCCCTGCAGAGTGCTTATGTTGCCGGGCTGGCACCCACTCCATTACCAGGGCCTGACCTTTCTGTTTCTCCGACTTCACTCTCAAGATGCCCAGAGAAAGCAAATATTAAATCAGTAGAAATCTCCCTCTTATCTCAGCCCGCCTGGCTCTATATTATCTTTAGACTCCCCCCCTCCACCCCCCCATCACCCGGCTTTGCATACAGTTGGCTACATTTTGCCTCCTTCTGTCTGATGCTGTTTCCGCTAATGGCTGAAGAAATGGAACATTACACCATTTAACGTGTGTGGGTCACATTAATCACAGAAAATTCTTTTAATGTCTCAGAAGTAACTGTCAAACTGGACATACTGAATCTATTTAAACTAAAGCATGCCATTTTTTATCTACAGTGATCTTTAATTCCCATAAAAGGGTCAAGAAAATGTGATTAAGTGACAGTTTTAAAATGTACTATAATATTAAATAGCTTGATTAAGTGACAACTATAAAATGTAATACAATATTAAGTATCTGGCTATGTCCCAAAAGAACTTTAAAGTATTTTTGAACGGTTTGGGAATTCACTAACCCATAATGGGTTACTGAAGAATTTTGTATGTGTGTGTGTGTGGGGGGGGTGTGGACATAAAAAACAGTTGAACTTAAAACACGCTCAGGACAAAACAAATCAAGAAAATAAACAAAATGAAAAATAAAGCCCTTAATATTTGCCGATGATATAGAATTGCAGAGTTTCTCTCTGGAGCATTGAAGAGAAATCGGTTTATTGGTAATAGGGAGTGATCATTTTTAGGATCTACATTTAGCTGGGTTTGACTGGAATGGCAAGGACTGTAATACAAAGAATAGGATCAAAGGGAGACCTCACACCTGGATGGAAGGGTTACAGACCAGGCAATGACCTCTCCAGTTACCTCCTAGGGTTGATTCTAATTCCCCCAGGGTCTGGCTTGTCTGGTGGGTTACATCTCAGCCCCTGAGGGGGACAGAGTAGTAAACAGTGACTTGGCTGGGCTCAAGTTCTCCAGGAGAGTAAGCCAGTGGAGACGTTGAAATATAAGATGGGGTCCCTGAAAAGGCCCTTATAATGTCAAGACATTCCTGAGGGCAGTCAGGGTCCCCCATTGGAGGGCTGAGGTTGGAAGGAGACAAGTTAATACAACAGCTAGGAAGAATGTCTGGCCCCGATGCCCAGGACTAATGATCAAAGACATTAATGCATTTATCAAGACCCTTTAATAATGCTTCTCCCTCACTACATTGATCATGCTTTACCTGGGATCTCCTAGTAAGCAGAACTTACTTATAGCAAAGCTTTTCTTGCTATTCTTCTGAGAAGAGGTCCTGTCTTAGGGGGTAGAAGGAGGAGGAAAGGAGAGTGAGGCAGGGAAGGAGGCAGAGCCAGTATGAAGCTTGGCTGACCCCTTGCTTATTCTTTGCAGGACCCTCCCTCTCAGAAAACCATAGACATTGTGTAAGTAGACAGTTCATCTTGGAGGAGAAGAGAGGAAAAATTCACCCATTCGTTCTAAGCTCTCATGGGTCAAAAGTTTCCCCCACTGTGTGACAGCTCCTCATCATTTCCAAATTGCCTATGGGCATGTGCTTGGTGGCTCGTCAGCATCCTGCTTCTCTGTAGTGTCAGGGCAGCCTGGAGGCAGGATAGGTATAGCCTATGGAATGTTAGCTGATGTCCCTGCAGAAGTGGTTGCTACTGTGGTTCCTGGAACAAGGAGAGTCTGAAGGAATCTGAAGTAGCACAATAAGAAGTTCCCTCTCCAGGTCAGAAAATCAGAGACACTGAGCAGGTGGTAAGATCAACCAAAATGTTTCCCTGTGCTTCTGCTGACAGCACAGCAGTGGAATCTTGAATTGTCCTCCTGACTTTTCTCCCAAGCACTAGTCTCTCTCTCCATCTCCGGGGAGATTCTGGGCTGGGTACCATGGACAAGTGCACTCTGTCTCTTCCAAAAATTGTGAAGTAAATAATAAGCTTTGGTGCTGCTGGTTAGCAAGCAGCTATGCCTAGAATTGCAGACATGAGCCACATGACCTTTTAAAGCCTTCCAGAATCCCATAGGGATTTCAGAAAAGGGTGATTCTGACTTTTAAGGACACTCTTCAGGAGAAAGATGGAAAGCCAAGCTGGGTATCACAACCCGTCCCATAGTGACAGAGACAAATGGCCGTGACACATTTATGTAGGCTCACTCTCTCTCTCGGAGTGAGAATGAAGCTTCATTTAGAAGATTTGCTCATCTGTCCAATAAATCATTGCAGAAAGTTTCCCCGATATTTACTCAGGACTTTCTTTCCTGTCTCCATTTCATTCCATGCCTCTGATTGCTCACCCTCGTACCAGGCTACATAAATCTCTTCTCTTTCTTCTGCCCCTTTGTCAACCATTAGCCTGCTCCCCCTCTGTCATTGTTTCACCAGACTATAGATGTAACTCTTCTAATCTTCCCTGATAAATCAGGCTCTCGGAATCACTCCTTGTTGCTCCCTCAAACTCCCTGGAGCTGGGATATAGGGCTCTGAGGGCCTGGTGCAGACGTTTCTTTTATAATGGGCCCTGAAAGGTTGTCAGCTACAGATAATTAGGATCTCACTTTCCGCCATGAAGCTGCATATATCTTCCATGCAAAGAACTCCCATCACCTTCAAAAGAATTAACACATGCCGAGGATATATACCAGGGGGTTGAGTGACCAGAGGGTGGGGCCTACCCTTCCAAAGGCTTCTACTTCTTGTGAGAGAGGCCTTCTCTCAGCTGGGGAACTCCCTCTTCTCATACCACTCATGGTAAAAATCATACACCACATGTCTGGACTGCTTCACGGAGCAGCAACAAAAATACCCTTTTGAGGAAATTTTATAATAGTGCTATTTTTTAAATGCTCTACGCTTCTCTCCCCCTACCCCCACCCCACTCTCTCTCTCTCGCTCGCTTTGAGATAAAAGTCTTGAAATAAAAACTCAAGTGTACTTTATGGGATTTTTTTTAATCTTCTAACTCTGATAATAATTGGCCACATCACTTTCAGACACACAGTTTAGATTTCTCTAAGAGTTTCTCAGAAATATCAGGGATGTAGCTTCAGAAATTTGGGTGGGCTGGCAAATGAGCATGACATCAGAATGCCACTTTGTCCCCAAACTCAGCCTGGCATGGAAGAAAATCTTCCCAGGCAAGTGATCCAGGAGATGCCAGGGTCTATCTTGGATAGGGGTGGGGACAATATGCAGAGGGGAGGACAAAAGTAGGTGAGATGGGTCTGAGACTTGAGTCAGAGCAGTTGTATTTTAATTCGTATTATGTATTGAGATTCCATGGAAGGTTTTATGTTTTCAAAGAGGGGAGCTGAGTGTGAAAACAGCAGATGTCATCACCTTGTAAATGAGCACAGAGGCCCAGAGATGTCACAGTCGCAAGGGCTTATTAGTGCTAAGCCAGAGTTAGAAGCCAGGGCCCCACACCCAGACCCCAACCCTTGTTTTCTTCATTATTCTCCACCACCAGGCTGCCACAGAAGCTCATAAAGCTGTTGTTCTTGAGTATTATCTTGGAAACATTAGGAGATAGGCAGGTCCGGATGGGCCCAGGCACCAGGGCTGATGATAAAGTGCTCTTCGTGGTCCAAGATGCCTCTGCTGACCTGTGTACTTGGAGTGATTTCTCTGGTGGTCAGAGAGACATACACGGAGTCACCCTCACCATCACCATCCTTTGGAGATGATTGGTGAGTCTCGTGGGTGTGATCTTTGACCATGAATTTTAGCAAAAGGAACTAATGCCTCCAGGGAGAAAACACACCTCGGCTTGGGCCTCATCAGGGTCATCACTGGGCAAACGGTAGAATTTTAGAGCGAGGTGGGATCCCAGCTGTACCCCCAGCCCCACCTCATCCATCCATTGAAAGCTGAGGACACGGAGGTCCATGAAGGTCAAGTGATTTTCCCACACAGAGGAGGGTGGGTAGGCAACAGGAGGAGCTCAGGATGAGTCGGCAACAGGCACTGGTTCTTTCTCATGGCTGGATGGAGCTTCTTTTGTGTGCACCTGGATCCATACAGTTCGTCGTGTGAACCATGGCAAGGTCTAGGTCACAGAGAGAAAGGACCCTGCCGGAAGTTGTCGAGTGTGCCTGCTTCTCAGCCTAACCCGGGTCTTCCCTTGGGTCTTGACAATGTTAAGAATGGTAGGTTCCAGCTCGATATGTTAATGGGTTTTCTTTTCTCACTCGGTTCGGGGCTTTGTGAGGAAGAGAAATATTATCTTTCAGAGGCCCTCACATTCCAGGTGTCAGTATCCTACTTTCTAGAATGTACATCACAAGCAGTCTGTCTGCTAGCACCTGCGTGGATCTAAACCGACTTCCCTGCGGAGAATGGAGCCAGCTGCAGTCGTTCTTAACAAGAAACCTGGTGGTTGGCATCCATCCTTGAAGTCGGTGAAGACCAGAGTCATCGTGGGTTTCGACCGAGAGATTCCTTTTCCTAAGGCCGGTTTCTGTCAACATTTCTTCAGAGTAAAACTTGAAACAAATGGGAGGCCTTGTTGCCACCAGGACTTAAAATACCAACATATGTAGTGAGGAATCGATTCAACTTGATAAGTCAGTTCAAAGTGACCAGGAAATAGCAACAGGAAAGAAGCCAGGCAGGAAAAAACGGCATTCGGTGTTTAGAGATCGTTCAACACCATCTGTACAGGAGTGGTTGCCGCAGTCTGGCTGGGCACAAATCATGAGCCACTGAAGCAGGAACAAACTTTATTTTTGAACTGCAAGAAAAAAACCTCACACAGGCTCCTGTAGGAACCCCCAGCCGGAAATAGCTCCCCGGGAAATCCCTCCTCCTGCACTTCGCCAACCAATGGGGAATCCCCGGAAATCCCCATGAGAACTCCAAAATAGCACAAGAAGTCCAAAATAGCACGAGAACTCAAAAGTAGTGGCAGAGGCGGATATTAATGCCTGGCCTGTCAATCAATACTGTTGGCAAAATGCCCAGGAGCCATACAGACTCGGGTGTGGCTCTCAGCAGGTTGTTCTCCAAAACTGTCAAGTTCTGAAATATTTCTCTTCCACTTCTGTTCCTCCCGACCCCCTTTTCATCATCAGATATTCACTTATTCCTAGAGAGTCAAGAGTTTTCTATGATTAGCTCAAGGTGTCACTCAAGAAAAACAAAAAGGGGCCCACCCAACAAGAAGGTGTCTTGTCCAAGAAGAGAAAGCACAAGGGAGAGAAGCCCTGGAGTCATGAGACCAGGGAGCCTCTAATCAGTGGTCAAGGGTATCTCTGAGAATGCCATGATGCTGTGGGGAAAGTCACTTATTATTGAGAAAGGCAATGGTTTTAAATAAGTTTCCTCATCTGGAAGGATGCTAATGATACCTACCTTATGAATTGATGTTGGGGTAACATAACTGTTTAACATTGCATGAAATAGAAAATGCTGCAAAATATAGTGTATGATTAAGAGAGGTGATTCAAAACCCTGAAACACCACAGTCTCTCAAGAGTCGGGACCCAGTAGGAGGAAGTTAGGACATTGGGATTGTGACCCTGAAGGGGATATTGAGACCTCAGCCTCTTCCTGTTTCTCTCTTTGCTTTCTAGCGATCATGAGGGAAACACGCCTCCTCCACCATGTGCATCTGCCATGATGGACTGTATTGCATCATAGCCCAAAGCAAGAGGGCCAAGTAACCTGGTCTAAAAACTCTAAAACTCGGGGATAAACCTTTACACTTTACAAGTTGATTATCTCAGATAATTTGTTATAGTAACAGAAAACTGACATAGATAGGCACCAATCCTAAGTGTTTCTATTATCTTAAAAATTAAACTTGCTAAGAACAAACAATGTATCTGGCATTTATTGCATAGTGTGTAACCTTCTGCCATCCTTAGAGGAGCATCTCCTTGGGCCTTGAAAATGGGAAAGACTTTCCCTAAATGTGAATAGCCAAACATAGCTAGCACCTGCAGTGTTGAGTTTTCTACCCAGAAAAAACTAGAGAAGATGAATAATATAGCTAACAGATGGGAAAGACATCACTTGACTTGGTATCCAAATTAGAACTAAGAGTAGGAATAGAGGGAGCTTTAGATGGTGTTGTTTTTCCTCCCAGGCTAAAACTGGTATCAATTATAACTGAGTCCAAACATTATTAACACTTAATAAAGACAAGGGCACCTTCCAGAATGCAAATGTTTATTCACACCATGAACATCCATTGAGCACTTAGTATGTTCAGATCTCTGTGATGGGAGATCCACACATACTAGGTGCTCAATAGATGTTCATATAGCCCCAGGGGTATATTTCCCAGTAGGATGATAATAGGGCAGGGATGATTTGACTCAGCCGGAAGGAAACCCCAAAGGGAGCTGCTCAGTGGCCCTCCTTAAGCAGCATAATCTGTGTGGCTTGATTCTGACGTTAAGGCAGGTAAGATTTTTTTCACTTTTTGCCTATCATCTGTTAGTTTTTCTTATTCTTATTTTGTTCTTAAAAATCAAAGAAAAATCATATACTTTCCAATGCCATTTCAACTTGTTACTAGTGAGCATCTGACCTGGGTGTTTTCCATTAGCATGAAAATTCAGAAGGTTGCAGGAGGAAATACCTACAGCCAGAGAGCGGCTCCATTCCCTCGCCAGGCAATGTGTCTTGCATTTATCTAGGGTAAATAAAATGATAATTCAAAGAGTGGTCCCATTAATGAGTATCTGATTTGGAATAAAATAAAATCCATGCTGGGAAGTTGATGAGCTTGATTTTGCTGGATTGCTTCTAGTGCGGAGCTCATATTTATTGGTCCTTTCCTTCTGACAATTGCCACCAGTTGTCTGCTGTTCTTTCCGCTGAGTGGAAAGGGAGAGGGCTGGGAGGTTGATTTTTGTTCCCTGTAACTGGAGGTGACATTCAAAAGCTCAAAGCTATTGAGAAGGTAGGTGATTATTAAAATGTAATGTGTTTCTGTTTTCCTGATTATGACCTCCAGGTCTTACAAAATTTGCTGCCAAGCACGTGCCAAACCTGGAACACAGGTGGTGATGCGTCTTCCCAGCTTAGGGAGTTGGAGACTGTACTGTCCACCGACTCCTTCATCATTTCCAATCATTTTAAACAGCAGACATAGTGAAAAAAAATTAAGATACATGGAGAGAGAGAAGTGCAATTTTATCTATGGTGCTTTTAATGAAGAGAGGGAATGGCAGGGGTGGGTGGGCAAAGAAGAATCCTGTTTTAATGATCATGGGTCCAGAGCCCCTGTGCAGGACACTCATCATTTATCCCCAGCAAAACTTGTTCTTTTTTTGGAAACAGAGAAGGAACAGAGGGAGAGAAAGAGAGAGAAGAAAGCACAAAACTAATCAGAATTTACACTTAAAAACAATCTGGGTAGAAGGGTATATCTCAGAAACACAGTAAAGCCCTCTCTGAGCAAATGTACTCATTATATTAACCACTTAACCATTCAAGAGAGTGGCACTTTGCTTCTGTCCATTCTCTACTGGTTCCTTGTCAGGCTTCAGCTGGCCACTCCAATGTGCTTGTTCAGATGAGAATGGTTGGAGGAGGCGGCTCTGGAAATGCAGAGTGTTCAGGAGAGCAGCAACTGCAGTCAAGTTTTGCTGGGGATAAATGATGAGTGCCCTGCACAGGGGCTTTGGACCCATGATCGTTAAAACAGGATTCCTTCCACTGCTCTGATGGAAACCAGCAGCCAATTGGAGGGCTGGGAGAATGAGGCAGGCCAGATCAATTAAAAGAGCCAGAGCTCTGCAGCTAATAGTTGTGTGAGGATCCTTTACCGACGGAGGCCTCTGCTTTGTCATCTGTAAAGTGGGACTAAGCCTGTATCCAAAGACTAGATAATGACCTCATCTGTCACAGGAATTCCTGGCACACTGTGTGGACTCAGCTAGAAAACTGGTGCTCATTAGTTCTGAGGCTGTCCCCGGGGAATATAACTTAAAAAAAAAACAAAAAAAAAACCTCATGGTATTTCATTGACAGGCAATTCAGATATTTAACTTAGGGCAGATTCCAGGAGGGAACATATTCTGCTACATGTAGACTGGGTCTGTAGGGACAAAACAAAGGAATTTATGTCCCAAGCCTCCTGCCTTTATGACAGTTTATTCTTATTTCTATTTATTTCATGATTGATTTATTCTTCTAAACCCCAGACCTGCTACCCTTACTCTATCCCCCACTAAGCAATATCAAATCAAAAGCTACCAGCCCATTATCTCTTCTTCTGAATCAGGCAAGGCATACAAATAGCTAGGCCCTTTACATAAGGACATACGGAGACCAGTGCCAAAGTGGGCTTTGTTCAAAGGAACTTCACACTGAACCCTCCTTGCTTTCTCTTGTTCCAGGGCCAGATGCTATTCTCAGCATACAAGGGACACAGGTGCAGCCTGCAGATCTGGGTGGGGACTGCGAAGTCCTTGCTGTTTCCCCGTGTCTGACTGTGCCGCAGGCTGGGCCAGGCATCCCAGAGAAAGAGCATCTCGTGGGGCTCCAGGAGGGAACACGCACACAGCAAAAGCTACCCCCTCCACCTAATCAGATCCATCTCTGCCCCTGGGGGGGCCAAGTGGCAGTTGAATGTGCTTAGAGATGGCATAAATCACTTGCAGAATCTCAAGGAACAAATAACTTGGATTGAAAATAGCTACTAAGCTTTCACCTCCTTGGGTGTTTATGTCTCTTCATTTCAGCTTTTAGTTTTGCAAAAGGGAGGATTAAAATTGCTCCAAGGGCTGAGTTGCAAGGAGGGGCCAGTCTTCGGCTGTGGTGATCTGAATCCTTAGGTGAATGTATACACCTACTCTACCCCCCCTTAAAAAACAAACAAACAAACAAAAAAACAAATAAAGAACAAAAACCAGAAGTCAACCTAGCAGTTTTGAACAGGTCAATGGGTTTCAACACCAAGGAGGAGGAGAGAGAGAGGTTAGAGCAGGGAAGGAAGGGAGGGGATGGACGGACAGATAGATAATCCAAGAATATCTTCTAGAAAGAGAGCAGGTTAGCAAGAGTAGACTGTCCGTGTCTTTTTGTCCCTTTAGACCTGTCCACAGCCCTGTTGCTCCTTCACTTCAGGTACAACAAGGTGTCACTTGCTCACTTAGCACATTGTCCAGTGCAGGAAGAGTTCATGGAAATGTTGGGGGCTGGAGAGTGTTTCCTTTCATAAAGAACCAGGCTAAGAGCCATTGCCTTCTTTTTTTGGAAGAGTTCTTAATATTTTTTTTTCTGATGATAAAAGGAATATCTGTTCATGGAAGAAAATCTGGAAATATTAGTATTATATCTTAAAACAGCAAGAACATCTCTAGTTCTGCTTCTTCACATTTTGATACTTTTCTTTCCAGCGGGAAAGCCCACATTGGAGACCCTCAGTGTGGAGGGAGCAGGAAGTGGGTCAAGACTTTGGGAGGATTGGCTGAGGTTCAGGACCACCAGATCCTGCTTCCTGATAGCCCAGCTGCTTCTCCGAGAGCTTTGGGCTCTGTTCATCTCTTTGTCCAGAGGAGGATGCTTAGGTCGCACTCTTCCCAGAGTTCCAGCGCTTACGATCTGCAAGTCTTTATAGGGAACTACTGTGGTCCTAGTGGCAAGGGAAAGCTGAATCTAATCTTGAATCTTCTTTCTTTTCTTTTCTTGGAACCATCTCTTTCTACTCTCTGATTTCCTATTTGGCCTTATTTACGAGCCCTTGTCTTGCCAAGGGAGGAGATCCTGGGTTCCAGCCACCCTGGACCTATTCTGGGTGAACTTGGGCAAGTTTGCTTTCCTGTTCTGGGGGTCGGGGTGGGGGTGGTAAGTAGAAATGAAGCCCATGGCTCTTCCTTGGGAATGGGAGGACAGTAGGTCATCACAATCACCCGGGGAACTTTTTTTTTTTAAACTAAAACTAAAATGACAAGATCTGTAAATGTTCTTCCCCGGTCAAGCCCTTTGTGACTCACTATGGGTGTGGAGAGAGCGGGGAGAGGAGGAAGCAGCAGGTGGGGACCTGGCTGTGAAACTGGGGTGGGGGCGCCTGAGCCTCAGGGAGGAGGCTCTTACTCACCTCTGTTTCTGTTGAGCAGCCGTGTCACCCAGGCAACCCTCAGCACCCGCCATCTGAGAGTCCTGGTGGGAAGATACAAACATGAAAAAGAGCAAAGATGTTGCTGTGAATCAATGAGGGGAGATAAAAGTGGACTCCTTCTCCATTTCCTGTTGCCGTACGATGCCTTGCCCACAGACACTGACCACAAGAAAAGGGGAAAGCATCCTTCCCTCTCCTTTGGCGTTAGCATCCAACAAGACTATTTTTCTTTTTTTTTTTTTTTTTTTTTTTTTACTTTGGTTTTGGAATTTTCTAGAAAGAAAGGAAAGCAGGTCTCTGGGGTTGTTATTTGTTTATTTATTTTTCTTAACATGTCCCTGTGCTCCTCTATGTTTTTAAAGGTTGTCTCACTCCTTCCTCTACTCAATGGGGTTTGCTGGATCTAAGTTTTGTGGGTGTTCCATGGTGAGTCAGAGGAAGGTTGCTCTGATGTTTCTTGGTGGACAGTAGGTGAGACGTAGGAAACCAGGAACAGACACGTTTTTGCCCTTGGTGAGTCAGAGACCAGTTGTAAAAATGGAGGTTAGCTTGGGTTTAGCAATTGGTTTTCCATTTGAAAATATGAAATGCCTTTCACACTTTCAAGATACAATGTTCTTACTTCCACTAAAATGAACCCATTTTCAATGACTTCATTCAGGAGTCTGTTGAAAGAGGAAAAGACACTTAGATCCTGTTACAATTTATTGGGTTGAATGTAGGAAAGAATAACTGGATAAATTCAGCTTAGATGACCCTTGATTTTCATGGGTATTTATCCTTTTCCCCCCACTCTGAACAAGAAGGGATTTGTTTTATTGCTGTTTTGGTTTGGTTTGGTTTATTTATTTTTTATATTTTTTCCTCCAGCAGCAAAGAATTAAGGATCTAGTAACTACTTAGTTATATTTGTGTGCTGGGTGTTTATATGTAAATAAGAAATTTTTTGATGTAGTTACTCAGTTATTCAACATGTAATTGAAAACCCCCAAACCAGCAATTCACAGCAATAGTTGTATAGATTTGGAGGTGGAATCATGAGAGTGACTTTAGGCTCATCCTAAGCCAATGTACTTAGGCAACATGAATGAGTCCAGAGAGTGAGTGGATATCCTGACCTTGGAATCAACAGAGAATAGATCTGAAAAAATGGGATCAGCAAATCCTTCACCATGTTACAGCATTAGATAGTCAAAATAAATAAATAAATAAAAAGGCCATGTGGAGTGGCACACGCCTGTAATCCCCATGACTTGAGAGGCTGAGTCAGGAGGATCACAGTTTGAGGCCACCCTCAGCAACTACTTTGTGAGGTCCTGAACAAAGCAAGATCCTGTCTTAAAAAAATAATAAAATAAAAGGAGTGGGGATGTGGCTCAGTGGTTAAGTGCCCCTGAGTTTAATACCCAGTGCAAAAAAAAAAAAAATATGAGTGAGAGTATTGTGAATCAAAGGTGTATCAACAGAGCATTGGGGCCCAAATCCCACATCTGTGCCTACGTTAACTTGAGAGGTTACTTATCTTTCTTGAGACTTTTCTCTTCATCTACAGAGTGGTAATAATACCTAATTTGTGGATTGTCCTAAAAGTAAAGCATCATGACCAGTGATTTATCTTTGGCATCTACACTAGTCACCAAGTGCTCCAAGTGACTAATTAGTACTGTGGTTGCTATTACTGATGTTGGTGCTGATGTCATTCCTCATTCCCAAAGTACCATTCATGATGGACTTGCTCAGAAAACTGCAAGAGCTTCAAGGGTCTTCTTTCTCTGGTTGACATTGTTTCCACCTTGCATTTTCACGGACAAATGAAACCCCTCCACAGACTGCTAAAAAAACAAAAATCAAAACCAAACCAAACAAATGCAAGTGAGTTCCAGGTGCTGTGCTTGACAGCAGGAGGATATCCAGTGGGTCCTGACTTCTGAGTCTGTGCTAGGGCTTATGGAAAGCCTAAGTCATTCATTCTATCACTTTATTTTATAAGAGCTAGCACAGACTCAGACGTTAGTACCCACCGTGGCCCCCAGTAGAAGGTGGTGTTTCAATGAAAGTAGAGGGGTGCTTCCTACTGCTCAGAATGTCATCTATGGAAGGGGACATGCAAAAGCAACGAAGAGACTCACTATAGTTTGGGTATGAGGTGTCTGCCAAAAGCTCTTGCATGAATACAGGAACGTTCAGAGCTGAAATGATTGGATAGTGAGAGCTGCATGTAACCCAATCAGCCCGTCCTAGTTTAAATGGTCTGACTGGGTGGTAACATAGGCAGGTAGGGTGTGGCTAGAGGAGCTGAGTCACTGGGGCCATTTCCTGGAGAGGTTCATCTTCCTGTGGCCCCTTCCCCTTGATCTCTCTGCTTCCTGGCCTCCATGAATGGAGCAGCTCTCCTCCACCACCCCTTTCCACCATGACGTTCTGCATCACCTTTGGCCCAGAGCCATGAAACTGGCCAACCATACACCGAACCTCTGAAACCACGAGCCTAAAATAAACCTTTTCTCCTCTAAGTTGTTCCTGTCAGGTGTTTTGATCACAGTGATGAAACCTAATTCAAAACCCTATTTGTTCTTGCAAGACTCAGTATTTTACAGCTACCTCAATGAACTGTTGTAGTAGGTGTTTTGTTTGGTTTGGATGTTCTGTGTTAAGAGAAATCTTACCATTTAGAGTATTACCACCATGGATTGATGGTTGGGGGAATTTCTTGCTCATAAATAGATTTCACCATGGGCCCATTTGTCCTGGGTTGGAATTGACACTGTGATTGATCTTGTAGACTCTACATTTTTGAAGACAGAGTGAGGAATCTACTTTCAGTATTCATACAATATTGAAAGTCTCCTAGGGAATAATTTTGTTAATTGTTTAAAGAATTTCACAAAAAAAAATTGCCTTAAAGAACTTCTGTTTGCATCACATTGAACCTGGAAAAGCATCTTGCTTGTGCTAAATTTGTTATTCTGTCATTGGATGAGATAATTTATAAATAGGAACCTACCTGAATTAACACTCTGCCACAAGACGATGTACAACTGGAAAGGAAAAAAAAAAAAGATAAGATGGTTTAATGATGAGTTCCCAAAAAGGACAAAAATCTGTTAAAAATGTTTTGTCTTACCACCCAATGTTCCAGGCTCCAAGAAAAGAGTAATTTCAGTTGAATTAACACATGCATTTCCCATGACCATCTTTTACCAGATAACATGAGGACGTATATAAACAAGAGAAATGTCTTTAGGATACTGTTTGGATGTATGTGAGTGTTTTTTAAAAGCCACTCATCTGTTAGTCCAAGTTGGATTTTGCCACTAGAAACAGGGTGGCTGGGTCTGATCCATGCCTGGTTGAGATAGAGGATCAGGCAGTGTGACATGTTCCCGGGGAACACCAACAAATATGTTTCCCCCAAGGTGACAGGGTGACCACACAGTCATTTAAAGATACTCCATTAGAGTCAGCTTCCAGTACATATGCAACTTTACCCCTGCCATGTCTCTTGGGTCACAAACAAAAGGAAGCCGAAATTCTGGTCTGGCTTCCACAAATGGTAAAGTGCCATCACCTGCCATCCCAATGCTCCTATGTCAAGGTAGAATATTACAAAATGAGATCTTCATCTCCCTACCAAAAAAAGTTTTGACTTAGTGAGTCAGAGGTAGAGCCCAGAAACTGACAATTTTAACAAGAACCGGAGTGGTTTTTATGTGTGTGGTATATGGCCTACATTTTTGGAAGCCTCAGCCTAGCAGTGGTTCTCAAACCTAAGCTACATCAGAACTACGTCTGGTTTGTTAAAGCAAATTACTGGGTCTATATCCCAGTATCACTCCTTCAGCAGGTCCAGGATGTGGCCCAAGGGTTTATATATCTAACAAGTTCCCAGGTGATGCTGCTGCATCACAGAACCCACAGCCCTAGTAAAAGAAAAATTTTACCTCTTTTAAAAATCTGCTGGTTAATATCTGCATGTGAGAGAGAACACACAGTCTTTGTCTTTCTGTGTCTGATTTGTTTCACTTAACATAATGCCTTCCAATTCCATCCATTTTGCTGCAAATGGTAGGATATCATTGTTTTTTTATGATTTAATAATAGTCCATTGTGAATCTCTTTTCTTTACCCATTCAATATGCTGATGGGCATCTAGGTTGATTCCATATCTTAAGAAAAATGTTGGAGTATATAATAGAGACTTCTAGAGGCTAAGAAGGGAGGGAGGGGTATAGAGAGGGCTGAATAGTGTACCAAAACACAGTTAGTGGAAGCAATAAATTGTAGTGGATTATAGCCCAGTGGGGAGCAGGGGATTAATCTATTGTATATTGTATGAATAACTACAGAGAGGAGGTTGAAGCCTCCAAACTTAAAAGTAATGATAAGGAGATGGTTTTAGTCAGCTATGCATAGCTGTGATCAAAAGACCTAACAAGAATAATTAGAAGAGGAAATACTTATTTGAGGTTCATGGTTTTAGAGTTTGTTTCACAATTGGCTGACTCCATACCTCTGGGTCAAAGGCGAGGCAGAACATCATGGCAGAAGGGTGTGGTGGAGGAAAGCCTCTCAGAACGTGAAGGCCAGGAAGCAGAGAGAGCTTCTATCACCAGGGACCAAATATAAACCCCAAAGGTATGCCCCCCCCAGGGACCCACCTCTTCCGGTCACACCCTACCTGCCTGTAGTTACCACCCAGTTAATCCAGATCATTGGCGTAATCCAGTGATTAGGCTTTCATAACCCAATCATTTTGCCATTGAATGTTCTTGCATTGTCTCACCTATGAGCTTTTTGGGGGACTCCTCATATGGAAACCATAACAGAGATAGAAACATTGATTACTCCGATTTGGTCGGTATATATTGTATACGTGCATTGAAATATCACACTGGACTGCATCAACATGCACAATTACTACATTGATCAAAAATTTTAGCAAAAACTGTCTAAGGAAATAACGATGTTAACCACTCTGACTTGATCATTATACTCTGTATGTGTGTACTGAATTATGAAACAGTACTTCATACATTTGTACAACTAAATTTTTTCTTAAAATAAAAAAATACCGGTTGACTAAGAAGACTGGGTACTCTGAGAAAAGAACCAAGTCGACATTCATTGCATTAGGAGAAAACGCCTGGCACCGTGAAATAATATTTTTTTCCCCTGATAACCATTTTTAAATGTATTTTTTTTGAAGATGAGAAATCCAAAGAGTGGAACAGTCATTACCTTGTTAAAGATCACATAGCCAGCTATATATTTTAAAATATATATATTTTTCTTTGAGTTCCTATACATACGTATGCCACAATTTAGGGTAGCTTTGGGGCCAGTATCAAGGCTTTTTTATTAGTACTCAGGTCAGACTTCCCCAACCTCCTCCTGTGAGGGAGAATAGCACTCCTGCCACACACTCCCTGTGATCAGGGGTCATGCCTGCTGGAACCAGATGGCTGGAGTTCATTGCTGACGTTTGTCATTTCATGGGCCAAGAAGCTTCCCCAGTACAGAGCCATTGTATAATCAGCAAGATGAGTCTTAAGGCATTGATTTCATTAGTTTCTTTATTTGCTCATTAGTTCACTCAAATATTTACTGAGAACAACTGTATTTACCAGGTATTGTGCAAGGCACTAATAATAATAATAGAGAATTCTGGAATGGAGCCAGGAAATCAGAATTATGTGCCTTGTTCTCTTACAAGCTCTTTTCCTGGGTTTGTTCCTTTGGATGTCTGGATCTCAGTCATCTCCCTATTAGCAGACTCAGGGAGTGAGACGGGATGTGATTTCCAAGATTCCTTTACTTTTGCATGCCCTCAGATTTATAATTTTCCCCTCACTATGAGCCTAACCTTTGTGGTATGAGATGCATGAGTGGAGAGTAAGCATGGTGAGTGTAGAAGGGAGTAGAAAGAGAAGGAAGAGTTCCTCCCTGTCTTTGAGAAGTGAAAAATCAAAATATGAACACGTTATCATTGGAGAAAATTACAAGTCAACATATAATCCCAAGGGAGGTGGGGTAGGTAGCTTTCTGTGGGAGGAGTGATCGGAGATGGTAGGATATGAGCTGGGGAATGAGGGATGGTGAGGAGCAGGTTAGTGGAGAGGAGAGGTTAGATGTTCTAATATGTGAGCTTAGAAGAAATGTTCACGATTTCATACCCCTTCCCAGGCCAGAATAGTTCTTCTCTGTGCTGGTCACATCTTCAGATGCCTCTAGGACTGTGTGCGCTGTCTGTTTGTGGGTAAGTTTGCCAAGTTTAGCACATTAAAATACAGGGAGCCCAGTGAAATTTAAATTCTGGGTCAGTAACATGAATTTTAAGTGTAAGTCTATCCCAAATATTTTACGGGATAGACTTACACTTTAGAAATTATGCATTGTTTGCCTGAAGTTCAAATATAACTAAGTGTATTATATTGTATCTGGCAACTCTAAGCTTTGGGGGCTCTCTCAGAACCTGAGTATAGACAGTGAGGAAACACTGGCCTCATTTGCTATCACACTGGGCTTGTTTTTTATTTTTCAACTCATGGCTCACTCAGAATGCCTAAGCAGAGTTTTCTCTGGCCAGAGAGAAGGAGGAACCCAGTTTCCCTTTCCTCTGCTATGTACCCTTTTCTCAGGCCAGAGTTGAAAGTAGAACAGCTCTTGGAATCCTCGTGAGCTTGCTTATCATCAGGGTTAACTACCAGTGGTCTGGCAGTATTAGATTCTTCTAGATCTCCCTCTCCCATAGTGGAGAGTCCTCTAGACACTTATGGACATTTCTCTGCTTGCTCTTGGGCCTTATTCTATTCCCATGATTCTGAAGCCCAACAGTGTAAGAACAGGAAGAGCAAGAGGAGCTGGAGGAAAGACTTGCTGGCACCAGGGGTTAGGCACTGGCTGCCTTGTAGTGAATTTTTTTTTTCTTTAAGAATCTGTTTTTCCAACTCAATGTAACAGGTCTTTGGTTGGTGTGTGTTTGACTTTTTCCCCCATCTCCCTATGGGTTCATCTTTGTCCTCACCTCTGTGTCCTTGAGCCCATTTCCAGGATGAATTTGTCTTTTCCTGTTAGTTGGGCCATACCCAAGGATGTCTGGGATTCCAAGGCTGATTGAGGACCCTGTGTTAGTCCAGATTCTCCAGAGAAACAGAACCAATAGGATAAGTATATCGAGAGAGATATAAGAGATAAGCTAGCTGTAGGAAGTGTGTGTGTGTGTGTGTGTATACACATAAGTACATACACAGAGAGAGAGAAGAGATTTATTATGGGAATTGATTATTGAAACTAAAAAGTTCTTTGATACATCACTGACAACTGGAGAGCCTCAGGGATGGTGGTGTAATTCATTTCAAGTTCAAAGGCCTGAGAACCAGGAGAGCAAATAACATAACTCCTACTCCAAGGCTTAAGGCCCAACAATCATGAGCTCTAATGTCTAAGGTCAGGAAAAGATGTATGCATGAGTTCAAGAAAGAATAGAATAATTTTTCCCTTCCTCCACCTGGGCATTCCTTATCCTAGTCAAGTTGACACCATGACTAGGAATTGATCATCATGGATTCTGAGTGCCACAAGTCCTCCCTTTAATCTGGGCCATTCCCATCTGTATAATTCAAGTTGAAGGAGTCCTTCTGGCACACGAAGAAATACCTTTTGCTTTCTTTCTTTGCTGGAGCTTCTGATGGGTTTCCATGATCCCAGACATTTAATGACCATTTCAGACTTTGAAAGTGATTTTCAGTGGGTGAATCAATCCAATCAGACTACATTCCTGGACAATTTGCTGGGCAACATATTTGAAACTTAGAGTAGAGGAACAGACAGAAGGACCTGGCTTCCTCTGGAAACTGGGACTTTTGCTTGGTCCCTGGATAAAGACACAAACTAGGAAACAATACTGGAGGAGGATGCTGAAACCTGATGCAGGTTGGGAGTTGATACAAGTGTCAACGTGTAGTAGGGCCTGCTTCCCCGGAGTGCCATGCTCTTTGCCCAGCTGAGGACTGACTGGTGGATGCCCCATGGGCACAGGCCCTGCAGATCAGTGAAGAGGAAACAAACGTTCCAGTCCTGGGCCAGAAGCCAAGCAGGCAAGGCCCTGAAGGAATGGTGGAGCCATGTGGCAGCAGGTGCTTCCCTCTCCTGAGCTCCTGGAGTTGGCCTGGGAAGGAGCCAGCTGTCTCTGGTGATGAGTGACCATTATCAAGCTCTCCAGAGCCCGGAGTCATCTGAGCAGAAAGATCAGTTTATGGTTGAGTGAAGACAAAACAGAAATGCTGGTGCCTGTCTTGTGGGGGCTCAGACCCAGGAAACAGATTTGGGACCCCTACAGGTGGAAGAAGGTAGAAGATGCAGTTAGGATAGTAGACATGCTTTATTCAGAGGTGGCAGCATCCTCCAGCCCCCAGCTTCAGCGTTACCCCCCCAAGGTGGTTCCATTTTGCCCCAGTCAGTTCCATTTAGCCTCCAGTCTTTTGAAGAGGGCCTTTATAGATGCAAACAAAGACAGCACACTGCCAGCAGGTTACATAAGCAGGCACAGGCTCACAGGCCAGTGTTCGTGACCTCAAGTATGTATGCTGAATCCGAGTGTTCATGACCTTGGCTACGTGCTCACCACAACATGGACAGTTCGTGGCCTTGGCTACATTCTAAAAACATTACACATAATATAACATAGCCCCCTGGAAGCCTTGGTGCGGGAGTCTAACTATAGCCATTTTGGGTCTGCCCCCACGTGAGTTTGAGAGGCTGATTAAGGACAAGAAAGAAGCACAACAGAGGTCTGCAGGCTCCTCTGAGAGTGGGGAGAGACCCAGGAAGCTCTCTGACATCCCAGGCCATCTATCCACCCGGAAGGTGCTCACCAACCTCTTTACCAGGATGGCAGGTATTTGTGGCAGTGACTGTTCTATCAGGGCCTTGTACTGCTGCTCCTTCCCAGAAGTCACACAGCCAGTGGTGGGTCAAAAGAGTCGATAAGCTCTTATAGATCCTCAGGACTTGGGCTGATATTGTTAAAGGTTTCTAGATATTGACAGATGAGGCTTCCCTTGGAGCCACGACGACCACTTACCTAGCTTATGATGATTCTAGAACTGTATCTGGAGTGCACCATACTTTGATCCACATCCTGGGATGACCAGCTAGTCCAGGTAAATACCCCTCACCTGGCCCACTGCGTACTGAGCAGTTCTGAGGTTGGGAGGCAACTGACGTTTCAGTCCAAAATTCTGCAAGGCAGGGTTTCTGTCTCCATTCCCTGAACTCTCTTAGTGTTCCAGCCTGGAACGTGTTAATGCAAAGTCCAGAGATGCTTATACTAGAGAGGGGATTATAAGGTAATAATCCTGAACACCTGCCTAAGTCTTTTCACTTTTAAAACTATAATGACAGCTAATAGCTCCACTTGATTCTCATAACAATCCTGTGGAGGAAGTCAGGTCATTATTATTATCTTAATTATTTGAATGAGAGAATGAAGGCCCAGAGGGGCTGAGTGACTTGCCTGAGGCCACACAGTTAACACAATCCAGCATTTTCCTCAGAAATCCTAAAATTGAGGATATGTTTCACAAGCATGCCTGGTGGGTTGCTTATTTGAGTAGTTCTTTTTATTTTCTCCAATGTTCATTTAAAAGAGGTGAGCATTGGTGATTCTCCACAACAATTTGGGGATTTTGGATGCTTCAAACCCAAGGATTTTGATGTCTGAGAGTCTTCTTTACTCTTTTTCCTTTCATTCATTTTAATCCTTGGCAAGAACTTTAATTTCTATTTAAGCTCTTACTCCACTGTTATTAGTTCTCTACTAATTCTAAGTCATTTTGTTTTCTTCTGATAACCCTTCAGGGGGAAAACAATCACCACCATTTTGCAAGTATAAACCAAGACCACAGACACTAGCAATTACCTTAGGTTGCACAATGAGAAATGGAAGAGTTGGGATTTGCACAGAAAGGAAATGCAAGAGTTGGTGGGATTTGCATGTAGGTCACAGGCTTGAGAGGTTACCACACTCTCACCTCTTTTACTCTAGAGCAGAGGTTCACAAAACTTTAGCTTGCATCAGGGTCTCTGGAGGGCTTGTTGCAACCTCGATTACCCTCAGACATTCTGACTCAATAGGTTTGGGGTGGGGACTGAGAATCTGCATTTCTGATAAGCACCACATGTTAGCTCATGCTGCCTGTGGGGAGCCCACACTTTGAGAACCACTGATTTAGGGTTCTGTGTGAATCAACCGAGTGACGCTTTGAAAAATGAAGATTACAAGGCCCATTCCTAGATATCTTGGTGGAACAGGCTTTGGAGGAAGGCCTAGGGATCTCCAGCCTTACAAAGTTCCACTGGGGATTCTATCGTGCCACCTGCTCTAGGGACTTCTGGGCTCATCTCCCGATGTGTTGTTTACCACCTAGAAAATTAATCTAAGAGGTGGTCCACCTACCTGGGATTGTTGACTCTCTTCAACGAGGAAACAGGAAAGTGCACTGCAAAGATTGAAGTTCTAGTTAGGAATAGCTGATGGTAGTTGGGAATCATGTTTTTTTTTTTATCACATGTTTTGGAATAGGAGAAATCTGATTTTCATTCTAAATCTTCCAATGTTACCTGTAAATCCTCACCTCTAAAGAAAAACTAATGACAGTGATTTCATAGTCACCATGAGAATTAGATGAAATAGTTCTTCTGCTAAGAAGTTAATAGTGAATGTTAAATAAAATATAATTTTATTTTATTTTTTTTTTACAAAATAAAGGGTTGGGGTTGTGGCTCAGCAGTAGAGTGCTTGCCTAGCATGTTCAAGGCCCTGTGTTCGATCCTTAGCACCACACACAAAAATAAATAAATAAAAGTATTATGTCCAACTACAATAAAAAAATAATGTTTAAAAAAATAAAAATAAGGTATGATTTTTATTATCTTCATTTCAGGCTGATATTTGTAAAACAAATTGGCTTATTAACACACCTTGATAGATTCTTCTTATTCCTGAGAACCCCTTGCTTCCTTGAACAAGTCCAGCTCTCTATTTGCTTGATTGTGTGGCATCTGATCTTTTGTGCATGTCCATAGAGCCTCTGACCTTAGGGTCTCATTCTTTGTTTTGTTAGTCTAATTTTGGATGAGAACAATAAGTAGTTGTTTTAATCAGGTTTTTTTTGTTTTGATTTTTTGTTTTGTTTTGTTTTGTTTTGCGTCTGTGATTCAACATCAGAGAATTCATAGTGCTGAGAAACCCTATGAATGTAAGGAATGTTTCAGAGGTCTCTGTCCACAGACAGCCAGCTCCATTTCTCAGGGCTCCAGATGAGCAGAACATCAGGGTGGAGGGTGTGGCAGAGGAAAGCATCACAGGACATCACACCAGGAAGGGGATGGATGGATGGATGGATAGATAGATAGAGAGATAGATAGATAAAGAAAGAGGCAGTTCTCCTCTCACCAAGAACAAAATACATACTCCAAAGCCATGCCCCCAAGGACCCAGCTCCTCCAGCTATACCTTCTGCCTGCGATTACCACCCAGTTAATCCTTACCAGGGGGTTAATGCACCGACTAGGTTACAATTCTCATAACCAACCATTTCACCTCTAAACTTTCTTGCATTGTTTTACATATGAGCTTTGGCCCGGGTGGGGGCGGGGACACCTAATATCTAAACTATAACAGTAGCCCTTGTGTCTCTTTAGAGTTTTGGGGAATACTGTAGGACACAAGGCTCATGATCATTAGGATGATGATAATTCCTTTTCACAAGTGGAATGAAGAAGCCATAGAGAAAAAGAAGTGATCTGCATCAGGCCTCCAAACTCCAAGTGTTGGAAACAGGACTCACCTGGTCTGCATACCATTCTCGTCCGAATGGACAGAGATATTTCATCTTTGGCATGTTTTTTTCCTTCAGATGCATTTTGATTCTTGGTTCCCTTAAATACTGTTGGGATTTTCAAGTTGAATTATAAGAAGTTTACCAATTAATTTTTGCAATATTGAAACTTTCTAACTTGCCACTCATCCAAGTCCTCCATTCCTTTTGATCAAGAGCCTCACTTTTCTTTATACATGGCATAAATATTTTCTTATTAATTAAGTTTATTTTTAGGAATCCTATATTTTGTGCTTATTTGGGGGTGCTCATTTTCCCCATTTTTTTTCTCTCCATGATTATTGCTAACATATAGGAAATTTGTTTATTTTGTAAAAGCATTGATTTTGATTACAGTTTTAAAAGAAATTACAACTAAATTCTACTTAATCATTTTCAGTAGAGTCTCCTGCTATTTTTATAGGCAGAAAATTATAAAAAATTTTAAAAGATGATAATTTTTTATTCTGTCCAACAATTTAATCTCTTTTTATGGCTTTCACGTGGATACTTATTGTAGCATTTGAGATAACAAAGAAGTTGGCTAAATTTACTTTTTATTTGTAAAATTAAATATGCTCTAAAGATGTAGCCATACAGATAAAGTTATACTTTGTGTCTTGTGACTCTCTCTAAAACAAGAACTTTTGAAAGGTTCATTTGCTCTGATAGTTTTCTTGATACGTGGGTGGGATATGATTTAAGTTTCAAGTAGCCACTGTTCCCTGGCTTGATTGCAGAAAAGCAAGTGAAAAACTTCTGGAAGATCAAAATAAATTTCACTGACTGAAATTAATTTACTGACAAAATAAATTCACTGGTAGTGAAGATGATCAAGCTTACCTTTTTTTTTTTGCCTTGATCATAATTGGTGTGTTTTTCATTAATCTAGAAAAACCATGATTGTATGGCACTTCATTTTCTGTTTTCTTTGGGGCCACACTTATGATTGTCACACTTAAAAAGAATAGTTTTTTTTCTGTTGATAAGAAATATTTAAGCACATGAATTCTTACATCAAAGTACAGAATAATAGAACTTTAAAACTCTGAAAGAGGTCTGGAAAATTGAACTAAGATGCAGAAGTTTGTGGATGCATTAGTAGCAGGAGACAAATTCTGTGATTCCATGACTCTCTGAACTCATCTATGTTAAGACAATTTTTAAAGCATGTCCTGTAGATAATTATCATTTTGTTGAAGTAAAAGTTGGGCAAATAGGCTTGATTCTACCTGTCAGATCCATCCCATTTGTGACTTCGATGAAGAGGAGGAAGCAAATATGCAAAGAGAAAGTGAGTGTTTTGAGGGTAAGAAGCTACTTCTGAGGCAGCAGTGGCAAAACTCTTATAGTCTAGTCTCCAGGGTGGCCAATATCAAGAGCAGGGCAGTGGCACTTCATTGTACAGTCCTGGAGTGTGCTTGTCTGCGATTCCTGGATGCTTCTGGCCTGAGACTCTGATTATCCTGGAGAACCTATGATCTTCTTAATATCCTTTAATGTCAATTTCTGATAAAGTTGTCCAGATTTGACTCTTGATTGGAACTAAGAGACATAACTTAAAAAATCTTAGTATTATTATTAATAATAATAATAGCAAACATTATGGCATATTTTATATTATTATACATATTTACAATTATAGTAATATTATTGTAATGTATCTAGCCTACTATACTATACTTCCTAGCACTCTACATGTATTGGTTTAACTAATCCACACCTCCATCCTTAGGAATTTGTTAGCATTATCCTCATTTTATAGATAAGTAAATGCAAATGTAGGGATGATAAGATGCCTATGGTCACCCAGTGAAAAAGGGAGAAAGATTCAGATTTCAACTTAGGTAATGTGGTTCTGCACCCTCTGATCCAGCTCCCCAGGTTCTGCTGCCTATCAGTCTTATGAATGAGGTATCATTGTTACTGATTTACAGAAGCAGAAATGGCATACATTCAGAGAGGTTCAATGGCAGCAGTTGTCCAGTTGGTAAGTGACAGGGCGTAAGTGGACTCAAGATCTCCAAATGCCCCATCCAGAGGTCTTTCTACTGTACCTGACTGCTGATCTGAATTTCACTCCATTCTTTGTCCATTCAGTTATTCACACTATCAGTTATTCATGCATCTTTCCATTGATTTAGCTGTATTATTCCTTTGAAAGTACTTTGGTCTTTTCTATTTATGGAAGAATATGGAGCTCATGGTCCCAGGGCCTCTTGCTATAATGTGCTGAGACCCACACCTCATTTCCTTTGGGGTCCTATCGAGGTGCAGCATGGCCCATAAAAAACACCATCTCTGCTCATATCTCATGATTTTTGCAAATTAATGATCTAAGTAAAATGGACCATTGCGTTTAAAAGTGTGCAATAAAAAATGATAATAAATGCCAAGCTGAGGATCATAATGGAAAAACAACTGTTTGGGGTATTTTGCTATGGTACAGTTCCCCAGCCTGAGTGCATTAAGTAGAGCTGGCTGGATTTTGGGGGGGGTGGGTGGGAGGGGTTCCGTGTTCAATGCCTCAAGTCTTCACACTTGGCTGGGTGCAGAATAAGAACTGCTTGTGAACTCAGAAGAGGCTTAAATCCAAGGCCTGCCAATAGGCATATCAATTAGACAGTGACCCAGAAATTCTTGGAAGAGTGATTTTTGAGCTCCCTTCTATCTCCTTAAGGGCTCCTTCCTTTCTTTCCTCCTCTCCATGATTCCTTGGTAAAAAGCTGGAAGAGCTGGGATTTTCGCCAAGGAAGGTTTAGGAAAACAAAAGTTAACTGCTGTAGCTTTGAGAAATAAATTGCTCCATGAGGCAGAGGGAAAAAAAAAATCAAAGATCTTGGGAGAAAAATGAAGCCACAGTCTCAATTATAACTGTTACCAGGTTTAGATCCAACTTTGGGCCAAAGTGTCAACCAGACAGATGTTCTTGCAATTTGGTTTCCATAATAAATGTTGTACTTGTGAAAATATTTTAATGACATCTCAGCTGTTTACTAGCCCTCAAATTCTAGAAGATTTTTCCAGGTCAGGCAAGGACCATTTGCACCATCTCACCCAGTGACCTCCCTCATTCTGCTGGGGCTCATGGAGAACATTAAACTTGCAGATGTAATTATTGCATAATAAAGTATTGATTTCCTAAGAAGCCCTATAACATTTTCTTCTTCATAATTAGCATTTACAAGGAATACATCCAAGAACTTTTACAGAGGATTAACCACCTAGTGCCACTTGAATGAGACACTTAGTACTTTAGTTAAAGAATAAACAACATTAGAAAATAGCTTCAATTCGCAGAACTGCAAATTAGATGCACATTACACATAAGAGTTCTCAAAGTGTCTTCGCTCAGATTTTAAAAATAGTTTTGATAGATAATATAAGCCATTCTGGAGATGTCATTTACAGGCAAATTGAATTATCTTCTCACAGCTGATTCGGACTTCAGTTTTGCTTGGCGATGGGGGTAACTTACTGACTCATCTCTGAGGCGTGGTTTTCAGCAGTTAAAGCATCAGCAACAAGAACAATGCACATTATAAAATGATGTCACAGACAATTTCAAGTCCAATTTACAGATAAGTTCTGCTATGTAGATAACTGAGGTTATTTAATACCCCAGTGAGCAAAGGCTGGGATGACTTCAAATATGTTCAGAGAGGAAAGAAGATTTATGAATCAGCTATCTGGACAAGATGTTTTTCCACATGTTTTTGGTTTGCTCCTGTTGAAGTTAAGGGAGTGCTTTTGTGTCCTTCATATGTTGTGTTGAAGTCAGCATTGGGAGATCCTCTGACACCAGGGACTGCTGGATTTTGAGCAGTACTGTGCTAGCATTCATAAAGCACCAGCCAATCTTGATGAGCTCTATGACATAAATAAGTCACCTGCTTTTGGCTCTATGCTTCAGCTCTGCTGACTGGACAGCAACTTGGGATTGACCTTGATATCAGGGAGACACGGTATCCCTTATTCCTTTTGTTTCTCTCAGCAGAGAATAGGATGCATTCATTCAATCAACAGAAAAATCTCTTGAGTTCCTCCTATGTCCTCAGTACTGTGTTGAGTAGGGTGTATTGGCAGGGTTGAAAGGAGACATGGCTTTTGTCCTCAGGTTATGGATGATAACAACACATCAATTATCTGTGCATGGATGACCAATCCTATGGAACTATATAGATAGAACGTGAGTTCATGTTATTCTCTGGGCTTGGGAAGAATTCCCCTATTTCTTCAGTCAACTAACTTGAATCACCCTTCAAGATGTAGCTCAAAACATCTTCCCTACCGGAAGTTTTAGTTAAATCTAAAGCTCATAGTTTCAGTAGTTTCCAGATATGTTAAAATGAACTTTTCTTAGGTAGGACTTAGTTTTTAAGAGTCTAGCTCCCCAAAGACAAAGTTTGGTTATGTTCATCTTCATGTCCCAGGGCCTAGCAACTATCTTTTAATGGTATTGGATAAACACCTGGCAGGGAGTCCTGTCATGTCTAGAACACAGTTTTCTTGAATGTAAGGGCATATAGTTGGCTTACAGTTATTTGGTTTGTGTCATAGTTCTAATATGCTGAAGGGTTAGTGGTGCTTTACAGCACAAAAATACTTGTCTAAATGCCAAGCCTAGCATTTGTTGGCCAAGGGACTTGGGCATTTTGTCAGATAACAGTATTTAGTTCATAGAATTGTTAAGAAATTTAAATGGCATGGACAGAGCCTAATAGTACTCAGCAAGCCATGTGTATTCAATAATTATCATTCACCATCCCTATACCCACATTGATAGAAGGAAAAGATACCTAGAATGTTATACCTTGCATATAGTAAATATTCAAAAACAGTAGGTGAAAAGATATAAAACCAAACTGATTATACAATCAGTAGGATGGAATTCAGAGAAAGGCAGTCATTGTGGTGCTCTTCAAACACTCCTTGCATGAAGGAAGAGCTAAATTAACATAAAGCCTCCACAGAAATTCCAATGGTGGCAAGCTAAGAAAAAATAGCTCCTGATTATTGAACACTTATTTTGTACCAGGTACTATGGAGACCACTACACGTCTTGTTTAATCTTCACAGTAAACCTATAAAGGAACTATTTTATAATTACTACTATTTTACAGAGAAGAAAACTGAAGCTTTGGGAAGTTAAATTATCATTTCAAACTTATAGAGGTTACATAATGCCACAATAAAGCTGTAAAACAAACCAAACCAAAACTCAGTGGCTTAAATAAAAATTATTTATTTTTATGCTCCTGGGTCTGCAGATTGGGTATAACTCAGCTGGCGTAGGCTGATCTCCAGGTTCTGGGCCCTCAGCTTCAGCTGCAAAGCTGCAATATCCTCCTTGTACCAGTGGCTACGTGGCTCATTCTATATGGATCCTGGGACTGAGGCTGATGGGACCACAATTAACTAGCACACATTCTTTGTGTGTGTGTGTGTGTGTGTGTGTGTGTGTGTGTGTGTGTGTGTGGTGTTGGGAATTGAACTCAGGGCTTTGTGCATGAAAGACAAGCACTCTACCAACTGAGCTATATCCCCAGCCCTGGCACACATTCTTCTAATGGCGCATCACAAGAGCACAAATGGACAAGTTAAACCATGCAAGCAAGCACATTTCAGTGTAGTTCAGTCACATGACTGACTCCACAGTCAAGGAGTAAGGAAGTTCATGTTACCTACCATAAGATCATAACAAGGGTCTGGATGTATCTTTCTGTTGCAAGAGAATGCTGTATTGGGATCATCAAGTCAATCCCATTTGTAATAAATGGCAAAGCTGGTGTCTAATCTAAATCTGTCGGACTTCAGTGCACAAGATCCGATTCTCTATCATGTAGCATCTCCAGAAAGTGGAAAAGTGCCTTCAGGTAGAGGAACAGCACACAAAAAATGATTACAAGAAGAGTGAGCAGAGAGATTAGAGCAAGAAAAGGCGTGAAACACTGACGTAGCCCCCCCCCCACAAAGCCCCGAAGGCAGATGACTGCAATGTAGACTTTGTAAATGTTCATGATTTTATTAGTGAGCCAGTCCTGAAATCTCAGAGATCCATCAGTGACATGGAAAATGTTTGTTCTAAATTTTAAAGTGTTACCTGCACCTGAGGTCTCTACAGATGAGAAAAAGGTTCATGATAGATTAGAAAAAAGACTCTCTATATGTGTTAGTGACCTAACAAGAAAGAGATGACAGAGTCAAAAGGGCTTAATTTAATAGAATTATTGAGGACCATTTGCAGAAGGATAGCCAGAAAACAGGGAACCCACAAAGATAAGCAGGCACATAGGGATTAGCAATAGTGAAAGCCATTACTACCCCTAAGTCTGAAAGAAGAGAAGAGGGAACATATAACTGGAGTTGAGTGACAGCTAGAGCTGTGGAGGGGCAGTCCAACAGAACTACAGTCACTGTTGGAACCCAGGGCACAGGAGTTGGGTGGAGGAAGAGAGGTGATGGAAGAAATAAATAACCTGGCCTATTTTTTTCTTTATCTTTCTCATCTCCTGCTGGTGATTCTACTTGGCCAAACCCAAGTGGAAGCCAGAAGGAAAGAGATGCTCACATTCTTCATGTAGAGGCCATCCTCTGGAGCACAGAGCAGGGCAAAGACAATGAATGGGTCTGGGGAGGAGGAAATGGAGAATCAGCATAAATTCCCCTGACTTGATAAATTTGGGGAAAATTCTCTCTGGGCAGATGCAGTTCCAAGGATGAGTAGCTTAGCAGAGGTACCCTACTAGGAACCACATGTCCAGTAAAAATGACTGGGCAAATGGAAACCAGGCTGGATTTTAATCCTCACTCCCTGAAATTTACCCTGATACCAAGGAATACAGCCTAGGAAGTGAAAGCTTTAAGTTTTTGCCAATCTGCACAAACAAGACAGCCCTCCTTATCTGGGAGTAATTGACTATCTGCTCCTGTTTTCAGACACCCAAGCTCTTTGAAAGTCAGGAGTGTCCCCATGTGTCCTTTTTCTCATTATTTCTGAAACTTCTGCTCTTGTCTGGTTCCTTTGGTATGCAGAATGATGTGGCTGAATCTCATTCTTTGCCAAAAATGCAAAAGAAAACAAAAACCTGGTAGTTGGTTGCTGCATTGTAGGTTATTTGCAAGAAAATATTTTTGGGAGGAATTATTATACTTATTTAAATATCAATTCAATGCAGTATAAATGACTCCCTAGCATGTAACAAGCACTGAGTTTACTGAAATAAAATCAAGATCTCTATCCCCAGGAACCCATGAAAAATATACCTTGAACCCTAGAGCTTTGAGTTGCAAAGAAATTAAGAGTCCTAGTGAGCAAAGTTCTTACATTTTAGAGCTATGCTGTTATCTCCACTTTATAGATAACCCACAGTGGGTCAGGATGTTAATAGTTTATCTCTTCCAAGACCTTGTATCTGGTTAATGGAAGACAGAAAGCTGGAGCACTGTTTTTTTTTCTCTGTCATGATCCCTTGGTTAATAGGAAAGAGTATCACCCTTGAATATATTGAGAAATTCCCATTATCTGAATGGAAGTTACTAAAGGCTGCATCACCTTATTCACAAGTGGAACCAGATATAGGCCATTCTTGTTCAAGGTTGCATTGGGTCTATAATCCTCCAAGCTTTGATGGGAAATCTGAAAATCTGAATTTGGGAGTGATTTCATTTTCAAAGCCAGTGCTAAGGCCTGCAGTCAAAGGTTTATTGCTTAGATCTGTTTCATATATCTCACTTTTTGGACTAAAGAGGAAGAAATTTTTGGCTTACCTGGTAGACCAGCTGTCTCAGGGTTGCTAGGCTTCGTCAAGAGAAGGTACTTGATAATTTCTTGCTTAGAATGAGGTCCTGGCCTAAATGATACAGTCCTGTCTGAGAGGTGACCCAGAGGGCCTAGTCCCCCAGCCTAAAGTCAAATAATTGTATCCCAGCACCCCTGAAATAAAAGTAGAATATTGCTCCATGACTGTGTGGTTATACTTAGTTACATAGCAGTGTAATTAATGCCACTTAATGTAAAGTGAAAACAGAATTTCTGCAGCTGCCAACTTCCTCCAGCTCAGCCAGTACTATATGCTGACTTCATTTATAAGCATTATTTTCTTTTTCATCATGCTGATTGCAGAAAGAAAATCAGTCCAAGAAAGAGAAATAGAAATCAAACACCAACTGACAACCCACCAAATACAACATTTAGATTATATGTATTGATTTTCATCTAGCATCATGCCAGTTGTTCCATAAAATTGAAGCCCTCCTGACATCTTAGTTAATGGTCAATTTGAATGTATCAGGCACATAAGCTCTGGTTGACTTTAGATAGGGACCCCAGTCTGGGGATCATAGTCCCTATTTCTTCAATTCATTCCCTACTCTCATGACAGATTCCCTGCTGAATGTCTGAGAAAATCTTCAGGAAAATAAATGAACTTTTGGTTTTCTGGTCATTTAGTTATTGGCATGGTTTCATCATTAAAGGCCTGGCCACCCCTGGGCATTTTCCTACATTCCATCTACTTTGCTTAAGTCTGGGATCCATGAGAGAGCATGGTATATTGGGCCACGCTGAAAGGCATTGCTGTCTGTGGAAACCAGAGTCAGAGCAAAGACATTTAATGCTTAGAAAATAAAAGCTTTCCCAAGTCATGCTTGATAATAATGGAGAAGATATGAATTTTGACATACAGTTGTGGTAAGAGTGAATGTGGTTTTTTTGGTTTGTTTGTTTCAGCCAAACTGCTAACTCATGTGTTTCGTTTGGTGTTGAAGAGGTGGCCAAATAGGGCTTGCAAATCTGTAATAACACCCATGTGAGTGGGAGTCAGTAGTGTCTCAGAAAATAGATGTTATTTTACTGGGCACCATGTTTAGTTATGAAATACCCCTTCCATTCAACGTTTCGGATCTAGCTCTAGCTCTTTTGAATAATTCTTGATGCACCCATTACCCAAAAGCAACTTGCTTTCTACAGTGATGACCAGATTTAAATTAGATGATAAAAAGATGTCGGCAAGAATCATATCCAACTCCACTGTTCAGCATCTCTGCTCTATTTTCTATGCCCTTTGAAATCAGTGGAAGCTTTCGTAGCAGAGCAGATTCATTGGGGTGGGAGTGTGGATTGGAAATCAGGCCATCCCTGGAAATGAAACACCCCCCTATAATTAAATTAAGCTCTTTGTCAATGCACATTTTCCAAAAGTACTGGAAATCTCTGAAGAGTGCAATTAGAGAACTCTGCTCTTCAACAATTGAATTTCCCACATCTTGCTTTAACTTTCAAGACATATGAAAATGCTAATGTCTATTGTTATATATAGAGAAGGATGGGAAAATTCCAAAACAGGCTCCAGAAAACAACAAAAAATGGCCTCCGCCCTCTCTCCCAGCCCTCTGCACCCTAATTGGTGCGTCATTAGAGTTGCACAGTTTATGGCCTCAGTAATCAATTACATTCCAGTCTTCATCATCTGGTCCTCCATCCCCAGGCAGGGCAGAGCAAAAGCAGGCTCCCAGAGAAGCTGAGAGTGACATGCATGCATTATGAGGGAGTCACAGATTTCCTTGGTAGTTATTGCCACATCAAAGTGTATTACTCTCTGTCTTTTTGAATGTGTGCTCTGTGAGAGGTCTCAACTATACTTCTGCAAAACCTAAAACACAGTCCTGCACAGGACAAAGCAGACATATTTTCTTCCCCTACTCTCCCATCCCTTTGTAGGTACTCTACCTCTGTTTCCCCGAGAGCCCTCTTGCCTCATCTTCTTGCTATGGAATTTGTCTCATCCATATCCTACACCTCCAGAAACTTTCCCTCTTCACTTTCTCCCTGTGTTTTGTTCCTTAGAGGAAGAAGCAAGAAGAGAGTCGATGGTAGAGAAGAGCAGCAGAAGGAAGAGGATAGGGTAGGAACTTGAGCTCTTTGTGAGATGAAGAACTAAGGAAAATTCCTCCTGGAAAACGGTCAGAGTGGGTTTTAAGAATGAGAGTGTCTACTATTGAATTCAAAATTGTGCATAATTGCAATGTAAGCACCCTTTTCTAACTCCCTGCAAGCACTGATTTGTATGTATTAGACCCACAGAACTTTCTGTGAGTAGATTGTGTATTTGTAAAAGCTACAAAATAAGATCACAAAAGCAAAGACTCCCTGTGGAGGAGTTGATGACCTGCAGACTGTGTATCACTAATGTGTCTAAGGATTAGTTTAGAGGTGAGAGGCCTCTGATATTATGCACAAGCTGTGCAGATGAACAAAAATGCCCCAGTTTCCCTCTTATTGTTAAAGAATGATTATTTTTTAGAAGTTGTGAATTCTGCTTCTAGAATTCATGAAGGTATGGAAATATGTAAGATCAAAACTGGGAAGAGCATCAAGATGAGTCCCTTTGGGGACCAACCTAGGCTCCTTTCTCTTCCCAGTCTGTTCTCATCCCCTAAATGATTCCATCCACAGACATGGCTCTTTTGATGACCTAGACACATGGTCTAGATACTATAGCCAATGCTTTCTTTGATGCTCCACTTAGATGTGTAAATTCAACCAGTGCAGAGAGGGAACTGGATCTTTCCCTCATACTTGACCCTTTCCAATGTTCCCAGCTGTGCATCCCAGAGAGTGGCTAATCATTCCTGATATCTCATTCCTCATCACCACTCTTTCCCATATCCATTTCATCACCAAATCCTATAATCTTTCACTTCCTAAATGTCTTCCAGGAAGTGAAGTCTCTTCCCGTCATCCTGGACCCAACTACCACTACCCCTGGTTTACCTCCAGGGAGCCACTCACTTGGGACACCTCTACCAACCACCGTGACCCCTCTCCAGATAATTCTCCACCTTACTGCTAGGTGGTAACAGGTTGGGTTTCCTAGGAAGCAGGTTCAACATGGAGATTTACATGCCAAAAGTTTATTAGGAATGTTTTTTTTTTTTTTATGAGAAGGAAGGGAAGTAGGCTTTGGGTACAGGAGAAGCTGAGCTTCCATCAAGTTGACCAAAGGCTCAGCCAGTGCTGGGGGACTTCTGAAGCTGGGGTGACCCTGCAGAGTTGTCCCAAAGTGGAAATAGCAGGTCAGGACATAATGCCCCCACATTGCTTGGTGCTCTACAGATCAGGTTATTCCCAAAGGAATTTGACAGGAAGGGTTGTCTTCTGGCAGTATTCCTAGTAGCTGGGGTAATACATATTTCATTTTTTAATTGAGATCTGACACAGGGACCTTTTCAATTCTGATCATGTCACTTTTCCTTTAAAACCTCTCAATAACCTTCCAATATCTCTAAGGAAAACTGAAACTGTCATGTGATCCTCAAAACTGTATGGCCCGACCCCTACTTGACCTACTCAGCTTTACTCTCTGAGCTTTAGTCACACTGGCTTATTTGGAGAGCCTCACTGGGCCTTTGCATGTGCCGTTTTCTGTTTTGCAATTTACTTCCCCCATCTCCACAACACCTAGTAGAGCCTTCAGATCTCACCTCCACACACCTCTTCCTGACCTCCCTGACTGGGTCACTCCCTCATTATAGACTCTCACAGCGTCTGTTTCTGTGTAGTAGCTCCTATATGGGTTGCCAGTTTTGCATTGGTTTGTGTGGTTATTTAACAACAATCCATATTTTTCCTCTGGAGGACAGGGCTGTTCTCCATGAAGACAGGGCTGTGTCAGTTTTTTGCTTACCATTGAAGTCTTAGGGCCTCTTACATTTCCTGGCATATGAGAGTACTTGGAAAATATTGGTTGAGTGAACAGTGGATCATCAAAATCATCAAAGATTGAAGAGATCATTTGGATGTATCCAAAGCCAAATTACTGCTTATTGTCAGGAAAGAATATTTAAAGTCACAAGTGCATTTATATATTATTAATAATTATAACAATATACAATTAATAACAATATAATAAAATATAAAAAATAATATATTAATTATATAATTAATAAAAATACAACATAATAATACATAGTTACAATAATAATAGTTAATATTATATTATATATTCTTTAAAGATTTTGTGGTCTAGTCAAAAATAAGTTTATAGCTAAAATTGGTTACTGCACTTGCCCTCTTCTCCCATTGTGAAATGGGCTTTTGATTTTCCTCTTCATTCTTTACCTATATTAGTTGCTGTTTTCACTTAAATTGTTGCCATCTTTGATTTCAAAGGAAAACCTCAAGTAGGTTGATGGGTTAAATCCATTTAAACAAGGTGCTTTCTTTCTTTTTTTTTTAAAAAAAAACCACCTAATTCTCAGTTTGACCAGTTCTTTTTCTTTTCATTCAGTTGCTTTAACATGATGGAGATGCACTGACTGCTCCATCCAGATGTTCCTCTCCTACCCCAAGTCTATATTACATCATGGCAAAGAGAGTGAGAGAAACAGGCAGGAGAAAGGAGGTTGGGCCATAAGGAATATTTCTGGGCTCCAGTTTAAAGAACAATGATTTGGAATCCTGGGACATAATTCACCAATCAGGCTACACATGCAAATGAGAACATCCTGGCTTGTTCAAAAGAGTTCCGTAAATAATATTATTCATCTCCTAGAAGCAGGCCATATTTTTACTGGACTTTTTACTTCATCCCTGAATTACTAATGAGAATATATTTTTTAAAACTCTGTTATTTATTTCCCTTCTGCTTAATATTTCAATCAAACATACATTTACTATATTAATCACAGAACATGATGGTTTTAAAACCTCAGAAATCATTTTAATTGAATACCTGATGTCTATTTAATCTAAAGTTAATAAAACTTTTTTTTTAAACATCATTGTACCAATTTTAATTTCTTGCTGTAGGACATTCACTTCTCCTCTTCCTGAATTTTTTTTAGAGCCAGTCTTACAAAAAAGTTCATATTTAAAGGCTAAGTTATATTCTTTTTAATGTAATAATACTGTTATTGACTAAAATCAGTATAATAACCAATAAAAAGGAGAATTGTAGCTCAGTGTTAAAATTTTATAATGCATTGACTCAAAGTATATTTTGGAATAAGAAAATCTTGGCTGATGTTCATCATCTTCAGATATAAACATAATTGGATGAAGAAAAGAGTTCTATTATAAGACCTTTACTATTTTTGTGTACTGGTGAAAGTTCTAGAGGGAGGGATGTGGGAATAGGAGATTGCACATGGCATACAGTGGTATTGCATTCATTAATTTGGTTTAAAGTAGCACGGGCATGATGATTATGGATCTGGTGACTCAAACAACAGAATTCCTTGTTTTATGCATCTCCATATTCCCAATCCTTCCAATGTATTCTTCATTATATATTTCTCTTTATTTACAGACAAGGTAATGAATGGCTGTTCTGTTATTCCCATTGATCAGAATTCTCTGGCTCCATGTTTATGTTATAAAGTGAAGAGAAATGTGAATTGAGAAAACTCTGTTTCAGAAACATTTGGCACATATTCCCTTAGGGAGGGCTTCGTGTTTTGGGGTCCAGTTAGCTAGATAAGAATTGTATTTTGTATCCTGTGTTGCCTAATAGAGGGCTTCCCCTAGGCTGACCTAACCTGAGCACCTGGCTTGCCTGAAAGACCATGTGCTAGGTCAGTGAACACAGTGCTTTTGGAGTGTAATATCCAAATATCATATAGCAAGGGTGACCACATCATTCCTCTCTCTCAAACTGGAGCACTTTTGGACATGAAAGGGGAAGCATTATTGAGTCATTGCAACAGGTGCAAACTTCAAGCATACATGGAAAAGCAAAACACGTGGTCACTCTCTCTTTAGCATCCTGAAGCACCGACCTCTTTTCCTCCCAGAGAAACTTAATTTCCATGACAACTTCTTTGCAAAAAGAGTTTGATTTATATTCTGTGTCTAATAAGTGCAACCTGACAGAGGATTCTTAAAAATCACTTGACTATCTGATATGATGGGAATTTCTGAAACTTCAAGTAATGGCCTGATCTATGGCAGATATTGGGTCCATCTTCAAATTCCTCTGGCACAGTTCTATCCATGGCCTAACAATCTTTGAGACTCACAGCTCCAGAACAGTAAGGATAAAGTCATTGTGATCAACTTTCTACATAGACAATACAATAGCTCATCTCAGGACTAGATTATCACCATCCCATTGTTGCTCATTCTAAGTTGTTTTCAATTTTCTTGAGCCGGGGGGCATCCGCCTTCAAAGGACACAAGGATTCCAAAGAAGGATATCCTAGAAAATTATCAGACTTTTTATATTTTGACCTTTACTCCCACATTTTATGTGCCAACTTAAGGAAGGACACAGCCAATGGCATATAGGCCTTGTCCATGACATCGTGGACCATGCTGCTCTTGAAGAGACCTGCTCATGGCTGCCTTTACTAGAGTCACTCAACTTTGAACATTAGACCCAGAGTTCAAATAAGAAGATCTTGATTTTTTGAGGTAGATATTGTTTAGGAATTTTTCTTCTTGAGAGAATCCTTTGTTTGGAAGTGACCAGAAAGGATGAGTTATTGAACAACTCTTCTGTCGTGGGTCCAATGAACAAACAAAAAGCAGTGTTCGTATTTCCAGTGGACATTCACAAAGACAAGTGCAATAAGTTGCAGATAATTAGCCTGTTCATAATCCAAATACTAGAGAGAAATCACATCAGCCCTGAGGCAAAAGCAGTACAGTTTCCAAAGTGAGCTATGAAAAGAAGGGAGAACCAGAGAGGAAACATCTTGGCTACTATTGTGCATGATTCTTAATCCAAGAAAATGCCAGGCCATCAAAGAGCATTTTCCTTGGGGTGCAGAACTATGTTGAGATGAATAGCAGAACCTTCCTGATATTGAACATGAGGTAATTAAATAGTTATATCCCTGCACTACTTCTGAGGTCAAGGCTGAGTTTAACAGTGTTACATGGGAGGAGATATAGTGCAAAGCAATGATAGATCTTCAGCTGGAGTTTCAGGAAGCAAAGTCTTCTTTCCTTAAGAGACTTACAATATTTCTCCCAATATTGCATAGCAGAGAAGACACTGATTAAGGGAGAAAGAGGCGTAAAAGCTGGGGTTAGAGAGGCACAGAGCTAAAGTATCATGCCACCATATTTACTAACAAGAAGTCAAGCTGTAACTAATCATTTGCAGAGCATGTTGGAAAGAAGTCGAGTTTTTCAAAGGTGTGAATTGGTAAAGTTTTGTTCTTAAAAAGTAGCAAGTGCTGATAGACTATTATTGTCTGTGATTAGGGAAAGACCAGTAGTAAAAATATTAGTCACCTCAATGACTAACTGAATAGCTTTAGATGGCTTGAAACAAGAAGGTCTGGGGGATAGAGAAGAGGCTAACAAGTGAATCTTTAAGTCATCATCATTAAAAGTTATCACCAGTTCCTTAATGAGGAGGAAGTTGAGATTAGATTCAGGATACTTTTTAGCTCATTCCATATAAATATTTATGTAATTTTCTCATCACTGAGTATTATTGAATTATTCTCATCTGATTTTATTTTATTTTTGAAGACGTTTTTTAAAGCACTTTTAGGTTCACAGCAAAATTGATAGGAAGGTACATAGACTTTCCAAATGCCCCCTGCTTTCCCATAGGCACAGTCTTCCCATTTATCAATATCTTCCACCAAAATGATATGTTTATTACAACTGATGAGTCTGCACTGATATGTCATAATCACCAGAAGTCCATAATTTACCTTAGGGTTCACTCTTGGTATTGTACAATTTTGGGGTTTAGGCAAATGTAATATGACATGTATCTATCATTATTGTGTCATACAGAATATTTTCACTGCCCCTAAAATCCTTTGAGCTCCACCTATTCATATCACTCCTAATCTCCAATTCTTGGCAACCACTGATCATTTTACTCTCTCTATAGTTTTGTTATTTTCAGTATACCATCTAGTTGGAATTGTATAATGTATAAGTTTTTAGATCAGCTTCTTTAACTTAGTAAAAGGCATTGAAATCTCCTCTACTCTTTTCATGGCTTGAAAAGTGAATTTTTCAACAGTGAATTCCTTGTCCAGATGAACCACCATTTATTTATCAACCTGAAGATGAGAGATATCTTGATTTCTCCCAAGTTTCTGCAATCATAAATAAAGCTGATATTAACGTCTATGTGCTGCTTTTTGTGTGGACACTTGCAACTCCTTTGGGTGATCACCCAGGAGTGAGATTATTAGATCCATTTTTTAAAAAGATTAAATATTTATTTTTTAGTCATAGTTGGACACAATACCTCTATTTTGTTTATTTTTATATGGTGCTGAGGATCGAACCCAGGGCCCCGCCCGTGCGAGGTGAGCACTGTACCGCTGAGCCACAACCCCAGCCCCAGTTTTCCCATTTTTTTAAGAAACTGTCAAAACTGTCTTCCAAAGTGTCCATAACATTTTGCATTCCTACCAGCATAGACTGAGAGTTCTTGTTGCTCCACATCCTTGTCAACATTTGATATTGTCACAGTCACAGATTTTTCCCATTCTGATATGTGCGTAGGGGTAGATTATTATATACTTTAATCTTTACTGAGATTCATGTTAAACTAGAAATCAAGATTTTTTGTTTTTCGGCAGATACCAGAAATGGAGAAACCCTGCTTGATTCTGGTACCTCAAACTGGGTTAATGGTTGCCCTTAGAGAATTGGGTGTAGGTATGTGTTATAAAGGTAGCAGGTCTCTGAAATAAAAGGCAATAGCCTTTCTCCTCCACATTTCCAACTACACTCTTATGCCATAGGCATAGAGCATTATAATGCATATTCTTGGAGACATGTAGAGATATCGTCCAAATCTGCTTGATCCAGGTCAGTCACTTGGAAGTTTCTTTATTCATCCTCCCACCCCATATAGATACATTTAATGTTAGCAGGAATTCTAAAAAGACTTGCCAATGTTTAGGATTTAGTTGTTTTCAAACCTTTCACATAGTTTTTGTTAATATCACCCTCTGAGGTCAGAAAGGCATTGCAGGTTCTGTTTGATAGGAAACTAACAGCTATGATGGTATAACAACTTGTCCAACATTTCACGTCTAGACAATGGCAGAACCAAGGTGAGAACTCAGGTCTCCTGCTTCTCAGATTCTTCTGCATATTACACAGCCTACATTACATTTCCCTGAAAGAAAGAGACATGCAAAGCTAACATCAGTGGTGAGCGAAACTAAATAATTGAATGGCAAATACTGGTAGCCACTTTTGCTGAGAATATGCAGACCTTTTGATTCATAGTCATGTTGTCTAATGAGATTATAAAGCCTTCCAAAATGAAAGAAAAATATTGGCACAGAAAATTATTCAGGGAACTAATCCAGAGCAATTTAAGATAGACATCAGCAATGAGTGGTGACAACGAGGACGGTTGGATCAGATGGTGCAGAGAAGAATGGGGTGGGGCTTGAGAAGACCTGGGTCTTATATATGACTCCATCATTTACTGTCTTCAAGATCTGGAGCAAGGCATCAAATCTCTCCATGAATGTTTCCTTTTCTGTTAACCTGCTTATCTTCCTAACCAGGTTCTGGCAGAATTGCACGAGACCATGACCATGACTGTTACAACTATGAAAGGCTGGACAAAGGTAAGAAATTACAGACTGTTATGCATAGTAGGTATTTAACAAGCATTTGTTGAACTAAAAAGGCCATCTAAACTGGAATCGATTACCACTATGCATGATGATTCCTAAGATTATGTGCCAATAATTATTGCTCTCATGCAAGTGGCTAAGTGAATTAACCTGCTGCCAGAGATATAGATCCAATAACAGTTTGGAAAATTGTTGTTCTTCTTCAGCCCTGCACTCTCTGGGTATGAAAATGCAATAACAAACATGCGAATTCTGGCCAACAGCCTGGGTGTTTTTGCTACTTGATAAAATTGGAATGCCTGAATAGAGTTTTTCCATTTGAAAGACACATTACAAAAAAATCTACCAAGAACAGTTAAGTATGTGTCTCTGGCAAAGGAATTAAACAAATGTAGAGGGTGAGAAACATCGCTGCAATGCTAGCTATTTTAGTACTCTGTTATCACCCACAGAGATTCTTAATGTGGTACAAAAATTCCATGATTATAAATTCCAGATATGTGGCCTGCCTAGTGGGACATCAGTCTCTGTGTGGCTAAGAACAAATGACTCTGAATTGAAAAACTTACTAACCCATCATCGTAAATCTCCATCTAATACGTGTGTACCTACGTAAACACACACACACATGTATATAACATACGTGTCTATTAACAAGAAGCAACTACTCTACTGAAGAATGGCATTGCCTTCGTGGAAGCCTGTAATTTCACCGAGTAACTCTGCCCCAGAGAACATCTTGTCTGTAAACAGCTTCCTGCCGCTACCAAATTGCTTTGCTTTTAACCTCTGTGCAGTTCTTTTTACTTTGCTCTATGGCTCTGTGAAGTTAAAGAAGCAAGTGCCACCGCTGCTGTTGCCTGCTCCTATAAATCTGAGGGCCAATCCCTGACTTCTTAAAAAACTTTCTTGGGTGAATTATCCCCCCATATATCTCTGTTCACAAAAAAAATATCAAGCACTTTTAAGTACGAGTTGATCCTTGGCCTTGGGTTCTCTATGTTTGAGTGAGTGGTCTGGTTTCTACAGGGGCATGGTTAATGTTTTGTTTTGTTTTTTTATAGTCTGGAAATGCATCTTCATCCCCAAACCTAGACTGAGTTCTTGCAGCCTCTCTGGAGTCAGCTTAGAGGCTTTCTGATGGTGAGCAGCATTGGGTAACTGGGTGTGGCCACTGGGATTGCACTCCCAGACCTGGCTCCCTCTCTTCTCTAAGTCAGTGGAGATGACTTTGTCCTAAGAAGCTTTCAAAGGCTAACATAATGAGAAAAAAAAAGCAACAATGTCATAATTTTTAAATTGGGATAAAATACACATGTCATGAAATTTGCTATTTTTACCATTTGTAGGTATACATTTCACTGGTAATTACCAGTGGATTATATTCACATTGTTTTACGACCATCACTATTATGCTTTTCCAGAACTTTTACATCATCCCATGCTGACACTCTACACCATTACACACTAACTCCCTATTCTTTTCTTGCCTTGGTGGCCATCATTCTTTTTTGTTTTAGTCTGTACATGATAGTAGAATATATTTTGACATATTATACATACATGGAGTTCAACCCATTCCAATTAAGATTTCATTCTTATTGTTGTACATGATGTGGAGTTACACTGGTCATGTGTTCCTATATAAGCAAAGGAAAGTTATGTCTAATTCATTCTACTATCTTTCCTATTCCCATCTTCCCTCCCTTCCCCTTCATTTCCCTTTATCTAATCCACTGAACTTCTATTCTTTCCCTCCCTACCCTCCCTTATTGTGGGTTAGTATCCACATATCAGTAAGAACATTCAGCCTTTGGCTTTTTGGGACTAGCATGATAGTCTCCAGATCCATCCATTTACTGGCAAATGCCATAATTCCAATCTCCTTTATGGCTGAGTAATAGCCCATTGTGTGCATATACTGCATTTTCTTTATCCATTCTTCTGTTGAGAGGCATCTAAATTGCTTTCATAGCTTGGCTATTGTGAATTGAGCTGCTATAAACGTTGATGTGGCGGTATCACTGTAGTATGCTGATTTTAAGTTCTTTGGGTGTATGCTGAAGAGTAGAATAACTGGATCAAATGGTGGTTCCATTCCAAGTTTTCTAAGGAATCTCCATACTGCTTTCCAGAGTAACTGTACCAATTTGCCGTCGCACCAACAATGTATGAGTGAACATTTTTCCCCCACATCCTTGTCAACATTTATTGTTACTTGTATTCTTGATAATTGCCATTCTGACTAGAGTGAAATGGAACCTCAATGTAGTTTTAATTTGCAATTCTCTAATTGTTAGAGATGCAACCACCATTCTTTCCATCTTTGTGAACTGATTACTCTAGTGACCTCTAATAAGTGTACTCCTGCACTTCTGTGGACTTCTGTGAGTGGCTCGGTTCACTCAGCTTTGTCTATGTTTTGCAACGTTGTGTTGGATAATACTGCATTTTATGTATGTACCACACTTTGTTTGCCTATTTCATTGGCAATGTGTTGCTTCCACCTTTTGGGTATTGTGAATAATGCTTCTATGAACATGGAACGGCAGCATGGTGAATTTTTATGAAGCCAAATGTGTTCAAAGAGATGTTTTCTATAGTTCTTACCTTGCTGTTAATCAGCTCTTTGCTTTAGGAAAGGATTTTGATAAGGGAGTGCTATATCCTCAATGTTTGTGTCTCCTACAAATTGATATGTTAAAATCTAATCCCCAGTGGAATAGTACTAAAAGGTAGGACATTTAGGAGGTGATAGGTCATGAAAGCAGAACCCTCATGAAGGGATCAGTGCCCTCATAAAAGAGGCCCACAGAGATTGTTTGTTTCTTCCACCATATAAGGCACAGATGAAAGCCAGCATCTATGAGGAACAGATCCTCATCAGACACCAAATCTGCCAACCTCTTGATCTTGGACTTCTCAGGCTCCAAAACCACAGGCAGTCAAGCTCTGCTGTTTACAAACTACCTAATTGTATTTATCAGCTTTTTGTTACTAGAAGAGAATAGCTGAGGCTGGATAACTTCATTAAGAAGAGAAGTTTATTTATCTCCCAGTTTCAAGGGGTTGAAGGTGTGGTGCCTTTGTTGGTTCAGTTCTGATGAAGCCTTTCTTGGCTGTATCACGTTATGGCAGCTTGCATCATGGCAGAAATGTATGTACAAGGAGGGGGACACTTCACCAGATAGGAAGCCAAAGAGTAGGGAGGGACCAGGCTTGCTCCTGTAACAACCTTTTCATGAGAACTAACTCAGGGATCCTGCAAGAACTATCTTATTCCCTCCTGAGGGCTCACCCCGATGATCTCAAGGCCTCTCACAAGGTTCCTTCTCTTAACATTGCTGCACCGAGCACCCAGTACTCAACACAGCAACCACTGGGGGACACACTCAAACCATATCTCAACCATAGCACTGGTTTATGGTCTTTTTACAGCCCCCCAAGTAGATGAAGGCAGTATGTGACAGTTCCTTCTGTACTCTGCCAAAGGGAAATGTAAAAAGAAATCTCCATTTAAAAAAACAAAATTACTTCATCTGTGAAATACCAAAGTTGGCAAACATAGAAATTTATCTTCTCAAACATGAAGCCCTGGAATCACCTGGAAAGCTTTGAAAATTATAGTTCTTGAGAGTCTGCACTAAACTGATTGAGGTGAAACTGAGGACACTCTAGCATTTTAAGCCTCTTGGAGTGGATCTGATTTATGCTCAAATTGAGGAATTACTTATGGCTTTCCAGAACTACCTGACATGTCAAGCAAGATGCATTAGTTTGGCCAGTGGCCACTCTTCTACCACAGTTCAATTTTTATTTCCAAATCAAAGCTGGAGTCTGTATAGTTTCTCCGCAGCTTCCTGTACCCATTCTGGGAGGAAAGGACATAATTCATTTTCCCCGATTTCTTTCCTCTTCCACTTCCTCCGAGTTCTTGAGCTTCGTCACACCGTGCTTCCAAAACTACAGTTGACCCACATCACATAATATCCGGCCTCTGATTTTGATCTTTTCTGAAACTGTAGCCCAGATGGAGGTGAGTTTGCTTTCTGCCACATATTTATTGATTTTCTTTTCACAGCTAAATAGCTGTGGAGTCCACCATGTGTCCAAAAGGCCAATAAATCACCGAGAAGTATATCAAACATGATAAAGGAAGTTGAATCCAGCAAGAATCTTTCTAGTGCTGTCCACAGAGCCAACGCATCCACATTTACCGTTCACCTTCCCCACCTCTCAAATACCAAACATCAGTCTACAGCTTGCGATTAGTGAGGGAGCTCCAAGTTGATTAAGCGTGGTGACATTTTGAGAAAAGCAGGACATTCCTCATTAACTGCAAATCCGTGGGCATGAGAGAGACAGCACAAGCTTGCACATTACCATTCTCTTCCTTCCCACAACCTCTAGCAAAGCAGGTTGCCTTATTAGTAACATGTTTGGGATTAACAGCTTTGCTATTGTGTTAGCATCTCTGTCATTACCCACGGAGGGAAACTGGCAAGTGCTAAGCCGGTTACTAACAGATCTAAACAGTGCCCAGGATGGAATTCTCATGCAGCCACCAACCTCGGAGCCAAAACTTCCCCAGCTACGAGGGAGGTGTGTGCACCTTGAATAAAAACAGGGCTTATAATTAGGATCGGGAAATTTTTAAACCTGTTAAAATTTCTCAAGTCACATTAAAAAGAAATGCCATTCTGGCATTTATGAAATAATGTAATCCCATTCCCATCTGCTCCGGCTTCCTTTGAATACCTCTCCAGCTAGCAGTGCCAAAAGGAGAATGATTTCAGGCCAAGCAGTGTGACCTGTTGGAGAGCCAGCCTGCAGCATCGCCCTGGGAGGGGCTACAGCCCTGAAACTGGCTTGAAGTGATAAAGGTGTCTGATGGATGCTCAGAGGATGCACAGATTCCTGAGATGGTGATCTGCCTTTCCTGCAGTCAATGAATGTTGGCCAAACTCTGTGGCCAGCCTGGGGCACAGTGAAGGAAGCACATGAGTAGAAGCTGGTGCAGATGTGTTTGCACCTTAAGTCCTCTCTGATGTCCTCATTCTGGGGACAGTTCCATTCTTCTGTCACTTTCCCTGAAACCACCTTAGATTGTGGAGTTGTAAGCAGGAGACACGGGTGGTCAAAAGATACTCACCTGTTACTTTGGGCACATGCCACATCCTCCGTCTTGCTATCACGTGGAGCTGCCTTGGAGTTGCAAAGAACAGAATGAGCACCTCTCACAGATAACCCTCTTCACTTCTTAGTGGCAACCAAGTCACAGTCAGAAACTAAGAGTCTGGGGTGGGGGCCGAGGGGAGGTTCCTCATAACACTCCAACACTAAAATCGGAACAAAGAATTGCCCTCCATTTCCAATGAACGGTTCTCAGTTCAAATTCATTTGCCTTCATTGTTAGAAATAAGGCCTAACAGCCAACCTTCAAGTTCAACACCAAGCAGGAGACTCATGACTCCTATGGATACTGTGCAAGGAGCCCGATGTTGTGGGAACTTTGGGGTCAGGATGACAGGGGAGCTGTGCCACGGGGGAAGGAGGAAGAAGAGGCCGAGCTGATGACTTGGAAGGAAAATTTTACTTAGGTCATAATTTTGCCTGAGGTAGGTCCTACTTCTAGTTTCTGGATCTGGTGATGAAACTTTGCAAAGCAGTTATTTCAGCACATGGATTCTCTCTGATAGCATTTTCTCTGATTGGTGGACTTTCCCATTGGCAAAATCTTATAAAGCAATAATAACCCGATTTCACCAAGTGACCCATTTAGCAATTCACTTTGGTGCAAAGAATAAAAATGTGTGATGGGGTAGGAGGGCTGTACCACCACGTCTGGGACATACCTTTGTCCATGAGAATGTAACACATGAGTCCATGTATGTGCGATTCACATTCTGTTAGGTCGCAGCCTGGGGATGCCTGAATGCCCACTCTTTCCAGTCTCCCAGACCCATTTCACATAGAGTTTTTCCTTGGGACAGGCTGAGAGGTGGAACTTTCTGGAGTTGGTGAAGGTGGACCAAATTCAGAACAGCCCCTCCTGGTCTCACTCCACTGCTTCTGGAGGTGCCTGCATCCATACAGCCCCAACTTCAATTTTCCTGGTGGATGCATCCGGTTCTGAGCCCCAGAAAGCCATGCTTTGTCTCTTCTTTGTAACCTCTAGACCCTGGCTTGTAGTGTTACTAGATGAGAATTCCACTAACCGGGGGCACCTGCCATTTGAGAACAGTGGCCTGAACACTACACACGTGATGCTCAGTCCCTTCTCTGTCCCATTTTCCCAGGCTTGAGAAGACTAAGAATTGCATGTCCATCTGGGGTCAGGAATCGGAGACAAGTCACAGTCTTATCCTTCCTGGTCTCACTATTTAAGCTTTGAATATTCATCTTCTCAGAATAAAGTAGAGCTAATTTGCCCACTCAGAATCTGGTTTCAGAGAAAGATAACTTAAGTGAATCAAAAAACATGAATAAATCACAGGATGCTTGAATGGAGAAAGAGGTCAATTGAAGCTATTTTGGGTCTCATCTGCCCTTCTTTCCTTCCTCCCTTCCTCCCTCCATCCCTCCATCCCTTTCTCATGTGTCCTCCTCCTAATTTTACCTAAGGCATGGAATGTGCTTTATGAGTAAATGTGTATGTGTGTGTGTGTGTGTGTGTGTGTGTGTGTGTGTTTCCATGTGTGTTTCAACCTGGTAGCCTCTAGACCCTGGAATCTTCCCTCTGGTAGAAGCTGGCACAATTTAAAGTTGACATTGGCAGGCTTCAGCACACAGCCACATGCCCAGACTCAGACCACAGTGCCTGGGGGCATATGAAGATGAGGAGTGGGACCTGCTCCCACTGCTCTGCTCTCTAAACCCCTCTGGAAAAGGAGCACGTGGCTCTTGTCCATCAGTCTCCCAGGGCTTCCACATTCCCCTTGTTGAATGCTAGAGAGCAGAATTACAAGGTCAAAGCATCAAGAGTGCCCGGTAAAACCTGCAGCCTCCAAGAAGCTGCTCATTCCTTGAGCAGGTTGCATTTCTCCTTCTCCAAGAAAAATCTCTGCCCCTGGAGCAGGCCTGGCTCAGCAGCGCTTTACCTTCCACCTAGGACATTTTAACTCTGGGAAGAAGAGAGGTGGAAGGGTGTCCTCTAGAGCTCCTCTGAAATCAGGTGCTCATCAGCAAGTTTGGTGAAGAAATGCCAGCCAGAGGGCAGCCCATGGGTAGGACAGGGTGACCATGAAGCTTAGCCCTTGACACACAGGTTCACTCTGGTCTATGAATAGCATCTTTTATTCAACCCCTCCCCATTTATTATTTATCTGATATTCAAATTTAATTGGGCATCCTGTGTTTTTTATTTATAAAATCTTACAATACAACTCTGATGTCTGCAGGGGAAACCGGGGGAGCATGTTTACCTGTGTGGAGCAGTGCTATTCTGTAGGTGGACCTGGCGTAGCTGGAATACTGAAACCACTTCTAAAGGGCGTTGAAGATCTTTCTTGGAGCCAACTATAATATTCCTATTGCACTTGCTTGGTGGCAGGGGGATGGGGGCTGGAGGGTGGACAGCAATCATAGCCAAAGAAAAATGGAAATCCTTCTCTCCTTTTTTATCTTCACGTCTGGTGACCATTTCACTTACTGTTCAAACAGGGACACTTTTTTTGAGCACTAAGTATACTGGAACAAGAGGAGTAAACCAAGATATTCCAGGCAAGCTGTGCTACCTGTTTGCTCTAAGTAACAACCAAGTTCAACATCCATTGCTTCATGTCTGTTTTCTGAGCTGTCAACTTCTTTGGGATAAGAACCTCTGAATAATTCTTTGTTAAGCAGAATTGAATATCCCTTAACTCCTTCCCCACCCCACCAAGCTCTGTCTCAGGTTTGTGGGTTTTTCAGATGTTTTTCTACCCATATATATTCCGGTTGTACACTCAAACTTCCTTTGTGGAAGGCTGCAAAGAACCGGTCCAGAAAGAATCAATGCTGGCCTATCAGAGTGTCATGGCATCTGTACCTGGAAACTAATTTCTGAAATAAACAGATGCATCTGAAAAATTGAACATTTTTAAAATTGACAGCTCTTCACAAGAGCGGAATTGTGTTAATTAACACCTGAACAGCAATATGTGTTTGCATTGGGCCAAACAACTTAGATTCTGAAGGGCAAGAAAAGTCAATAAATGCTTAGGCATTTGACCCCTTTGCCTGGCCCTGATTCCAACTGATTTGATTTTTTAACCCCCAACTGCTTGTTTTGTCTCCATAAATTAGATGTATTTGAGGATCCTACAAAGTTCTCCCTTCTGATATGGAGTTGGAGGAGGAAGTGGTGGGAAGTCAAGTCATCATTGTCCTCTGACTCTGTTTAATTGGCCCCCAGTACATATTCTGCTGTAGAGACCCACCACCACCACACACGCACATCCACACCCACGTACCGTGGGGCTGGCTCACCTCTTGTGCAAACATCACCAGGGCCCCCGTGAGATCCAGAAAGAGGCTTACCTGCTTTCAGCTCTGTACATGTGGACCATTCTCAACAGTTTTTAGACACTGCATTTCCTGTGGTTTTCCAAATGAAACTCAGAGGGCCAAATGCCTTGGTGTCAGGTACTCAATGGAGGAGGAATTTATCTTTAAAAAAAAATTTTATTATTGTTAATATGAACATTCTAAAGAGAGGACCATGTTATTGAATCTATTTCAGCTTGGAGGAATGAATAGTTGTCAGGAGATAAAGTTGTTAATTTTCAAGGTGGATACTTGAGGGAGGCTGAGGGGTAGACACTGGGAGGCTGGCGGAGACTCTAATTTACATCCAGACTCCTAGAGACTTTTAGGTGTTTTAAGATTTGAAGATGTTAGAGTTGATGGTAGAAACTTGTGGGCTTTCAAAAAACTTGAATTTCTTTCATAATGAAGTCAGAATGAATCCTAATGTGATGTGGAATTAAAAAGAACTAATAAAGAATAAAAAGCCTGAATTTTATAAAAATTCCATCATTTCCCCCTCTGATATAATTTAGCTTTTAAAAATAGTGACATTGGAAGTCACTGGTTAAGTTGTGCCTGAAAAGGGGGTTGCTGAAGCTATTTCTGGCTAAAAGACAAGACTTTCTCAGGTAACTGAGAGCTCAGGGTACTGAAAATGAGTCTTCATCATCTCTGTGAAAGTTTTCACTGGTGATTACAAAAATTAGAATTAAGAAAGCCCAATTTTAACTAGTGCATAGGAAGGACCAGAGGGAAGATCAGATTCAGTGATGATCAGAGGGGCAAACAATGCCATCCATTTGGCTAGCCTGGGCCAGAGGACAGCTCCATACTTCCTGCAAGTAATAGCCCACATGTATTTGTGCTTGTTTGATCTTGTTTTCTGAATGAGTTAGTTGCTGACATTGAAGGGGGGGTGCATTTTTGCATGAAAATCTATATATCTAAATTGTTTTCCTTGAAAATGCAAAACATTTATTAATACTGGTCCCTATCCTATATGATGATGATATTCTGGCATTGAGTAGAGGCTGTTTCTTGTACATAGCTTATCTTCTTCTTTTGAAATGGCCAAAGCTATGTGGACACAATGCCAGGTTTGCCTGAGTCCCGTCTACTCTTTACGACATCTTTTTGGTTTTATTTGTTCTTTTTAGGTGTGCATGACAATATTGTGTATTTGGATGTTTTATACATACATGGAGTATAATTTATTCTGATTAGGATCCCATTCTTGTGATTGTACATGATGTGGAGTTTCACTATTCGAGTATTCATGTATAAACATAGGAAAGTCATATCTGATACATTCTACTGTTTTGCTTATTACCATCTTTCTTAATATCCCGGGCAATCATACCAGTTATTACACTTAAGCAAATGATTATCTAATACTCAAAAACCTTTACCAATTGTGTTACCTGCCTGGGTCCTAAAAATTTAATCTTTCTATCTCCAGTGCAGGTGAAAACATTTTCCCTCAATTATATTCTTCAGAACTTTTAGAGTAATGGAGCAATTCTATACCCATTTTTAGGTAAAGTGCCTCAAAGTAAATGTTATAGAATACCTGGAGCGCAGGTTGGAAGGGTGGAGTGGGTACCACCTATATAGATGGGGAATTTTCAGAGTGCTTGTTTTTTTAGGCACCTTAACGAATGAATGACAGCCTTCTTTCTTGTCTAAATTCAGAATCAGGGAATAAGTAGGCACAGAAGTCAGACAAGTAGAGATCCAACTATCAGCTTTTCCTGATTAAAGCTGTATTAAAGAATGTGGCCTGGAGGTGGGACCAAATGGGCTTGCTAATGCTCTGCTGCACTGAGTCTGACCTCCCCCACTGGACCACAGGCCTTGTCCCCAAGAACAGGCCCCTTATACATACCACGGACAGACACATCTTTCTGTGGGCAGGCGGGTGAAATGAAGGAGAGAGGGAGGGCCTGAGTCACACACACCCATTTTTTTTTTCCAAACTCATGGTCAGCTCACCCACCATTTGTCCAAGGTTGGTTAAGGAGCGGTCAGTTGAGTGAGGGGTGGTGGAAAACCTCAGGGGTTGGTCTGTGAGGAGAAATGCTGCCCTGTGGATTTACTAGAGTGGGACATGAGTAAGTAAGTGCTTCTTCCCACAACATACAGCCCTCATGGAACTGCAGCTACTGAAGTACAGTCTGTGCCAACTGAAATCCCCTCCTACAAACAGAAGCCAAAGGTTTAGATCCAGGCGGGGTTCTAGAAGAGACAGAGCAATTCCAGATGGGAAGACAGTCTTGGGAATGAAACTGGACATTCAATGTCACTATGGGTACATGTCACAGCAACAGTAAGGGAGATTTAGAGGACTCTGGAGAGCAAGGGGTAGCAGCACAAAGCCTGTTACCAAAAGCACTTGAAGAAAGTTCTTGCAGGGAATCTGCAGCCTCTACCCTGAGAAGTTACAAAGGGAGGCAGAACAACGTTTGTTCATATAACCTCCAAATAATGGACACAGTTCTCTATTTTACTCCTAATAGGTGTTCATTAAAATATTTTGTACTCAAATTAAAGATTACCTTCTAAAAATTATGAAAGTAAAAAAGGTATGCCCAAAATCAAATATTCCATAGGCTTAATCCTTCTAAGGAATGTTCAAATTTTAAAAGAGGATTTTATATATATAACATTTTAAACTGACAGAATATGCAGAGCCTGTTTGTATCAAAAGGTCTTCAAGGAAGCTCTCATTTCTTTCTAATATGTACTCATTCTCCAGAAATTAAAGGGTTTCACTTTGTTACCTCACATTATTTATGTCTGTGCCATAATCTGAATTTTGTGACTTTCAGGGAAGAACAGTTTTCCTTTAATTTTTGCCATTGATCTGCTTAAAAATACCTATCGCTCTCTTCTTAAAAATCAGAAATATGGGCAAGGCATGGTGGTGCGCACCTGTAACCCCAGTGACTCAGGAGGCTGAGGCAGGAGGATTGCAAATTCAAGGTTAGCCACAGAAATTAATGAGGCCCAGAGTAACTAGGTGAGACCTTGCCTCAAAAGAAAAACAAAGCAAAAAGCAAGGCTAGTGATATGACTCAGTGGTAAAGTGCCCCCCAAGGTTGAATCTCTGAAATTAAAAAAAAAAGAAATACATATTTCAGACAATGATTCCCACCAGAAAGGTTTAAAAGAAAATTTAATGTTTGCTATCATGATAGAGAACTAAAGTAGGGCCACCACCCCCAAATCCAATTCTCCCTGCACAAATACAGAATCCTCATAAATCACAGAATCATTACCCTATATGAAAAATGTAAAGTCATTAGAACGTGAGGCAGTAGGGATGGATTTTTATTTTTATTTTGCCTTTTGTTACCAAGTAAGTGAAGAGGTGCTGTATCAGGAAAGATCCTAATGGAGGATCATAATGCACAGAGTAAAACGTCCTCAGCTCCTGCTGATGGCCACACAGGTTCCTGCTTCATGACCAGGGTCATCGTGGAGACATTTCTCATTGGATCAGCTTATTGTAAATATTAGGTTTCAGCCTTTGAGCCTATATTGCTGGTTTTCAGTTACTTAATAGCTTTAGAACATCTGCTTTTTCATAGCAAAAAAAAAAAAAAAAGAGAGAGAGAGAGAGAGAGAGAGAGTGATAAAGAAGAGGAAAGAAGAAAGAAATCTCTCTTAAGGAAGTGTTTAAAAGTCAAATGATAGATTTGGCAATTCTCATTTGTGGCAAAAGTAAAGGGCTTCACAGGGGCAGCGTGACTTCAATATTGAAAAATAAATGCTTTAATATTATTAAACACATCATAGCAGGTTTTATAGCAAACTTCATAATAAAGTTAGATGTTTCAGTATCAAAAAAGGCAACACACATTGCTTTAATGGTATCTACATGTTGTGGATTGTAACGGCCTGTTATGACATCATCTGTTAGGAATTTACTGTGAATGCTTGGGGAGGGGGTTCAAAAGCTCCTTCTAATAAGATGCCACGGAGTGTAACTATATCTATTGACAATTGGTCAATTATGAATAAAGCAGTTTCAAAGAGGACCGTTGCTTTCAGCTCTATTAAAACGTTAATGGGGCTTAGCAAGAAGTCTCCATTTCTTGCCTGCTGTTCTCTCATTTAGAAAGCCACAGTCCTGTGTGACTCTCCCCGGCTCCCGGAGACTGCACAGTTCACAAGGCAGTTGGGGATCGTTTTAGCTGCAGAGAAGCGGAATCAAACTCCGTGTCAGCAGCAGATTCAAACTCAGGGTCAATGCTTGGGGTCTAGTTGTGATTCAGGTGGATTGCGAACTTTTAAGCACCTCCCTTCCTGTTCCACCCTGTCTGTCTCTCTGCTTTTGGATGCCATGGGAAACATCCAATTGAAAGGGAACCCATGGACTGGATGGAAGCTTCTAGAAGAATAGTGTTTGGCCTGCTGACAGTCAAGTTGGTTGTCCTAAGAAAAGGTGTTTACTCTCCTTCTGGAGATGGTGTTGTATCTCAAACTCGTTGCTCTTGAGTGTAACCCAGCTCACAGATGCCTTTTGTGTGATAGGCACTGTGCTCAACAGATAGCAATTTGAGTGCCTTTAAGTGGGGTGTGCCCTCTCCAGCTTACATGAGCCTCATTTCCTGTTGTCCTAGATTGATCAATGTCACACATCAGGTGTTCTTTGCAAAGTCAAGTTTGGAAAATCATGAGCCCTGGTGGCACAGAACAACCCTGTGTCCCATATCCTAGGTCTGACTTGGTATTTCTCACTGATACATCCCACAGCTGGGACTCGTTCCCCACAAAGAGTTTCTAGTGAAACCAGAGTCATAAAGACTGGATTAAGAGCAAAATCCAAGGAATCCCAGAATCTAGGAGCTTACATGAAAACCTAAGAGTTTGGGATACTGCAACCCCAGAGGAGCAACCTGAGACACAGAAAAAGGAAATGCTTTGGCAAGGTCAGCCCCAGAAAGAGCAGAGCGAGACGGAAACCCACACTTTCGGATTCCCATCCTCTGCTTTGTACTCACCACTCCATACAGCTGGCCTGAGAGACCTCTACTCTGTAGAGTCCTCCCCTACATTCCTAGAAAGTGTGTCTGTCACAAACCCACCAGCCCCATACATGGAATGGAACCAGCTGTCCAGCCAAACCCCACTCATACTGCACGGTGGCATCTGCTGCCAGGAAAGTCAAGGCCAGTGTGGTCACCAGCTAGGTCCTCAAGAAACGTGCTTCTCCATCGATGGCAGAGAACTCTGGGCTGGAGACATATTAAAGAGTCAACTTTGTGGACAACGTGGGTTATTTAGGTCCCAGTGCCTTCTTTGTTTCCTCTTCCGGAAGACAGCCTCCAACCAAAGATTACCTCATAGCTCAAACTCTCTATCCTCAGCAAAAGTAAACTGATCAATAGCAAATTATTCTTATGCATGAAATATTGTCTCCTTCAAACATCGCGTTTTGTGAAGAATTTCTTGGAAGGTTAGAACTTTCAATTTGATAGGTCCAATGAACTTTCCTTATGAATGGAAGAGACTGAGGTCAGGCAGAACCCTTTGCATTAGTGAGGATCAGGAGAAAGATAGGTTGGAGGGGAGGCATTGGATAACAGAGAAGCTAGAGCTAAATGCATCAGTGATAGATAGAGGCATCCGAAAGAAACCACTAGCATCAGGCAACACTAGGAGCATTCTTGGGCCAGAGAACAGGGTCAGAACCACTGAGCCTGCTCTACCAAAGGTTAGTTGTAGACTCTTGTTTAATACCCCTGAAATCCTCCAATCCCCAATTCCTGCCAATGTCTTTAGCAATTTCCTCCAGAGAGTTGGAAGAAAGAAAAAGAATCCCAAGTGCTAGGCCAATGGCTGGCACATGAGCTCAATAAATATTTGTTGAATGAATGAATCAAATAGTTATGGTGTGTACTTATGCAGCCTTCTCCATGGTTAAAGCCTTGAATGGTCTCTAGGATACTTGACCAAGGGTTTAGTACCAATGAAATGAGCTCTAACCCTAGGAAGTATGGAGTAGACTGGATCTGGAATCAGTACTTAGCCCTCTGTGGAATTACCCCTGTTGAAGTCTTAGCTTACCTTGAGTAGAACAGGGGGTTCATTCATAGCACATCTATTTGAACTGAGTCTGGTAAGTATTGCTTCAAGGTCAGATGGGATTCTCAAGAGCGACTGGAAGGAAAAGCAAGTCACTCAGCTGAGCAGGAGTGAAATCAAGTAGAGATTCCTAGTTAGGACAACTTGAAGGCCAGTGAGCTGTAACTTTCCTTGGTTCTATAAGATAATGAGAAACCATAATAAAAGACAAAATTCAAGTGCTACCTCTAGCAGCTGACAGCCATTGCTGTTTTCTAGGAGTTAAAAAAAAAATGGCCAAGGATGCCCAAGAGTCTGCTTGTTATTACAAGTTGTGCCTGGAGTAGAAGAGACCCAAAACAAGATTACGAGGTGGAGAAGAAGGAGCAGACCAGGAGTGTGTGGGTTTGGGGGTTGAAGGTCGGGGCAGGGATAGGAGTTGGGATAAATCACTGGCTAATTTGTTTTGGCTGCAATAGAAGAGAGAAGAGAACTGCTTTAAAGATTTGAGGCCTTCAAAAGGTGAGACAATTATCAGCAGCAAAATCTGGCCAAATCAGATGGAGAGTGTGAGCTGAAAATGTCTTTGGATAATTTAGAACAGAATGAGCATATCTTATTTGATTTTTCTTTCTTTTTTTTTTTCTTTAGTCATTTGCTGTGGTTGGATATTATATACATCCAATGGAATTTGGTCTCAGGAAAGTGTCCAATGCAGCACCATTTCCCCCCACCCCATGCCTCATGCATTAGGGCATACATGGGGTGAGGGTCAGAAACGTGGACCCCAAAAGGCCCATTTCTTGGTTCACAGTTTTGTCTTCCTCATCATTTCTCTTATGAAGCTAACTTTTTTTTTTTTCAGATTTGGACTGCTTTCCTCACTTATGTACTTATTTATATAGATATAAATATAAATTAATGAAACTCTTTCCAGACACATGATTTCAGGAATTTTTATGCCTTTGTTATTAGTCCTTTGATAAATTTTTTCTAATTAAGTCAGTGTGACATTCAGCCAAACAACAGAATGACTTCAGAATATCCTCACATGTTCCTTGTTGTGGTACACAGTTTACCCTGAAAGAAAGACAAAGAAATCAGTTTCAAGCTCCCAGAGTCCAAGAACCTGGCTAAATTGCCATGTGGGAAATTTTAAATCTTCATCTCCAGAGAATTCTAGAAAAAGGAAAACACCCATTCACATATGGAGTTGCCTCCGTGAAAATAATCATGTACAGGAAAATCCTCTCTGCTTCACAAATTTTAATGACCTTTGATACTCTATTGCTGTGCTAGCCCATGACTTGCTTGGCTTTGAGAATATGAGCATTTTTGTTAACTACTGTGGATGATTTGGGGCTGTCTGTCCAATTCCCTTTCTGTAATCCTCACTGCAGCCCACCACCACTGAAGGGAAGGCCAATTAGAGTGGGATGTCTACCCACTCCAAGAGACGATCACTGTATTCTTTCTTCTGGGGAATGGCATAGGGGATTCAGCAAGCAAAACAGCCATTGTTAGGATGCCTGGGTTTGAAACTCATGTTATTCCTCCTTTGCTATGTGAATTTGAACAAGTCACTTAACGTCTCTGCCTCCATTTTGTTATTTACAAAGTGGAGATGACCTTATAGGTTAGATGCTAGGATGAAATGAGATAATAGAACATGTACATTGCTTAGAGTCTGGAATGTGGTATGTGTTCAGAATTAGCTAATCTGTGATCTTGGCTGATCACTTGAGTGAAAGGGTGGTAGATTTAAGAATTGAAGATGTCAGTCACTGTGGAATGATCATGTACAACCATGGACCTGGATAAGATGAAGAAGCCTGTCTTCAAGGACAAGATGAGAGGTGCAGAATGTATGAGAAGATAAAGCAGGAGGCCAGAGAGGCAGACAGGAAGATGGAGCAGGTGCCTTGGGTTTTCATAGTTTTTTGGCTCCTAGTTCTAATTTTTCCCCAAGAGTCACTTCACCTGGGCCTGAAGAGTTCCATTAGATACCCCTGTGTCCTAATAAGAACTATTACCTTTTTGGCTTGCACTAGTTTTCATTAGAACGAAGGAACCTTAGCTAAGAAGGTAAACCTTAGTCACACCCTCAGTTCTGCCTCAACACAAATGTTCAAGAAACAGAGCAAAGAGAGGATCTGAAGGGAAGCATCGTGTATTCCAATTCTTAGAGTCACCTCTTCTTCTCAAAGTAAGAGATGATGTCATCTTTGTTTATTATATTCTTTTCCAAGAACATTCGTGCTCCCCGTTGACAACTTCTAAATGAAGAGATGTCTTCAACAACGGGAACTCACTTTTCTCTTACATAAAAGTGACTTTATAGTGGGGCGAGCCACATTTCCTATCTCTGAACTCAGCTGTATTGGGGCAGGAGTGTCCTCTTGCTTGGTCTCTGGTGTCGTGAGAGCCCAGGCAGCAGTGGGATGCAAGGCTCACACATTATTTGGTATTTTCCACCATCTAATCCAAGTCCACAGACTCAACCTGCTAAATCCTTTGACTTCAGTCATGAAAAATGACACACATTACCATGCCTCATAACACATCTTCTAAGACCTTTCCAAATAACCAGCCGGCGGGGCAGGACTGCCAACCTCACCACAAACACCATCATTTTTTCCCTTCCCTGTCTGGCTCTGAGTTTTTGGAACAGAGATGAAACTTAACCTTCCCAAACAAAGACCGTTTACTAGGCAACTTAGGGCCAGTAATTAGCTCACACACCAGAAGGTGGCCCGGAGCTGTTTGCAGATCACTTCCAAGCTTAGAATTTTTGTTTTTTTTTTCTTTCCTGAAATTCACCCTTTTCTCTAAGAACCCACAATCATTTACCACTGAAT